>NC_142887.1:19877500-20197500 GCF_051225735.1 Oryctolagus cuniculus | reverse complement strand
GCAAACATAAATAATTAAAAAAAATCACAGTGACATCAAGTGTTAATGAAGATAGGGAACCAGAAGTCTCATTGCTGGTGGGAGTGGAAAACATATAAACATGTTTGAAAACTGCGTGGCATTTTTTACAAAGATTTATTTATTTATTTATTTTGAAAGTCAGAGTTATGAAAGTGAGATCATCTCTCTATTGGTTAACTCCCCAGATGGCTCCAACGGCCAGTGCTGGGCCAGGCTGAAGCCAAAAGCCAGCAGCTTCAACCAGGTCTCAAATGTGGGTAACAGGGCCCAAACACTTGGGCCACTTTCACTGCTTTCCCAGGTGCATTAGCAAGGAGCTGGACTGAAAGTGAGCAGTTGGTACCAGAACTGGCACCACATGGGATGCTGGCATCGCAGGCAGTGATTTAACCCACTATTCCACAATGCTGGCCCTGGCAGTTTCTACAGTTTAAGATATACCTGTCCTATGATCTGGCAATTCTACTTTTAGGTATAGATCCAACAAGAATGAAACCTGAAGGGTTGGTGTTAGCGCCAGGTCGGGGCCTGGCGCTGTGGCACAGAGGGTTAAAGCCCTGGCCTGCAGTGCCACCATCCCACATGGGTGCTGGTTTGAATTCCCACTGCTCCACTTCCGATCCAGCTCCCTGCTAAGGGCCTGGGAAAACAGTAGAAGATGGCCTGAGTGCGTAGGCCCCTGCACCTGCGTGGGAGACCCAAAAGAAGCTCCTGCCTGGTTCCTGGCTTTGAATCGGCCCAGTTCCGGCCATTGTAGCCATTTGGGAACTGGCAGATGGAAGACCTCTCTCTATGCCTCTGCCTATTTGTAACGCTGCCTTTCAAATAAATAAATAAATCTTAAAAAAAAAAAAAAACAAACAGATGTCAGTTGTCTGACACCAGCATCCCATATTGGAGTGCCTGGGTTCAAGTCCCTGCTCTATTCACATTTCCAGTTTCCTGGGAGGCTGTAGTGATGGCTCAAGTGGTTGGCTTCCTGCCATGCACATGGGAGACGGCCTGGCCCAGCTCTGGCTATTGTGCACACTTGGGGAATAAACTAGTGGATGGGAGCTTGCTGTCTCTCAAATGAATAATTTCTTGAAATTTATTGTAGTGTATTCCCATGTTGGAATATTACCTCTCAATGAAAAAAATATACTGTTACTACTGCTACAACAGGGATGAATCTCACAGACACAATGATTGCACAAAAACCTGACAAAAGAAGTGTATCATATATAATTCTATTTACAAAAAGTTCCTGAACTTCATTGAGACACAAGAGACAAAAGTTAGAGCACCCGTTTGCCCTTGAGGAAGCGCCAGGGCTTGCTTGTGGGGTGCTGATAATGTCTCACATCTGGTTCTGGGTGACAGTTATGCAGTTGTATATATTTATGAAAATTCTTTGGACTGCCCACATAAGGTCTCTACACTTCACTATATGTACATTATATTTTCATGAAAAAGATTAGAAATAACAGGAGTGCTTGGACAGGAGCTGAAGGTAGGATTTGGAGTAACATGGAAAAAGCAGTTTCCCCCCACTTTCTGTATCATGCTAACTGTTCACAGAGAAGGCTGAGGCTGGGAGAGGCCATCACCCTCACTTCCCACAAGAGGTGGCTGAGCCACTGGTGAACAATGACTTTCCCAACACCACCATGAAGCACAAGTGGACTCATGACTTCTAGTCCAGGGTGCCTTCCATTCCTTTCTTCTTCCCACACACCATCCTCAACCCAGACAGAAGAGATGTAAGACTGTCTTAAAAGGTCTCTGAAGGGGGCTGGTGCTGTGGCGCAGTGGGTAAAGCTGCAGCCAGAAATGCCAGCATCTCATACGGGTGCCAGTTCTAGTCTCAGCTGCTCCACTTCCAATCCAGTTCCCTGCTAATATGCCCAGGAAAGCAGCAGAGACAGGGAGAGACAGATCTTCTAATTTTCTAGTTCACTTCCTAGATGGCCACAATGGCTAGCTGGGCCAGGCTGAAGCCAGGAGCTTCACCTGGGTCTCCCATGTGGGTGCAGGGGCCCAAGCACTTGGGCCATCTTCTGCTGCTTTCCCAGGCACATTAGCAGGGAGCTTGATCAGAAGTGGAACAGCTGGAACTACACAGGGGCCCATATGAGATGCCAGCACTGCAGGTGGTGGCTTAACCTACTACAGTGCCAGTTCCTCAGTTCTCTCATAGAAATGCACACATTTTTTCCCCCTGTCTAACCTAAATCTTTCATCTTCAACATTAAACTGCTTGATCCATTTTGGTCCTTTCTGGAGACTGAAAACAGCTGATGATTACATTAGCAGGGAACTGGATCAGAAGTAGAGTAGCCAGGACTCCAACTAGTGTCCAAACAGGATGCTGGTGCTGCAGGCTGGGGCTTTAAGCTGTTGTGCCACAGCGCCAGCCCCCACCAATTTACTTTTAACAGAGTGAACCCTAACTGCAGAACCATCATCAGTGTGTCAGCTGCCAGGCACAAGGCCACATGCTACACCTGCACAGAAGCCATCTTTCCTACTCTTCATATTGGTAGGCTATACTCTTCACTTAAAAGATTTTGGGGGTGGGGGGTAGGGGAGAACTTCCTGGGATTTAACTAATTCATCCTTTCATAAGTAGCATTTCTGGAGTTACCTCTGTTCTACTAGAAAGAGTTGACACTGCACTGGTCTTTTCCAAACCTGGCCTGGAGCTCCTGCAGAGATGGTCTCTGTAGGGTGGCTGGCAGCAGCTCAGGGATTCAGTTCTCATGCAGAGCAAGCTGTCTTGCAGAGCCTTTAGCCAATCCTTCAGGTGCCCTGGGAGTCTCCCCTTCACTTGTCACAGCCAGGAAATGGCTGGCTAATGGCATCAGTGTCTAGATGAGCCCTAACTAGAAAGAGTCTGGAAGCTGGCTGCTCAGAGAATGAGCAAGTAACTGGCAAGCCTACTCTGTGTGCTTCCTGTGGATCAGCACTGCCTGCCAGTCCAGTGGGAACTCCTCCAGCCCCAGTTTTGAGGAAACCCAGAAAGAAAAAAAAATCAGGGTTATGAAAAACAAAAAAGACATTCCTAGGAGTCATCTGGCACAATTACAAATGGCATATTAAATTGGCAAAATGCTTTACAATTATTTTCTAGACAACTTCACATACATCTCAGCAGGGGAAGCTCAGCACAGACAAGTACATGTTCTTATGCACTGGACAAAATTAGTTCAATTACTCATTCACACTCAAAGGTGCTTAATAGATTGTAACAGCAGAAGAACAAAAGACCAGGAGAGATCTGCACACTCTGGTTAGTAATGGATTCATCAGCTGGACAGACACACGCAGAAAAACTAAAACAGGCCTGGGATTAGTCTATTAAATCTAAGAACTTTCAAAAATAAGAAATGTATCTTTCATGTGACACAGATGGCACAAAGTATAATGAACAGGATGACGACAAATGTTTTGTGTTTGTACAGCACAGTGAGTTTCAGCTCACAGCACTCTTGTGAGCACAGGTGGGCACTCTCATCGCTGGGTCAGAGGGACGTTAAGTGATTCGCCTATAATGATCAGCATCATGGCAAGTTCTAGACTCCAGCCCACTTGCTTTCTAGGCTGCCCACAGTGAGTGGGGTTGGGTTCTGCACACACCTGAAAGGTGCCCAACTACATATGAAACAGGACAGTTAAGTGGTCCTTCGAGGGTAAAAACCAATTTCTTTTACCGGGTATTAAGAGTTTAGCAAAATGTTTGATATATACTGTGTGCTCAATAAGCAATTTTTATTCCTATCTCACGTTTGAAAAAAAAAATCCAAGTTGGATATGATCAGAGGTCCAGAAATCTGATTTTGACAGCAGGACTCCAATTACTTGGTGAAACATGAAAAGGGGTTTCTCCAGTGGGGGCAGACTTTCTGCCTGCTCAGCTTTCTCAGACTTGTCTGAGGGTTTCAGATCATGGGATTAAACACATTCCAAGGCCACTAGCTCTATGCTTTACAGGTCAGAGTTAGGACCATGCAGCTGCCACCTCAGCAGGCTGAGGTTTAACTTTTGTGTCAGTTCAGGTCACTTACAGCAACAGAAGGGGCTTCATGGAGGACACTGGTAATTAGTGGCCACTTAAAGAGACTTTCACATGATCAGCAGGAAGAGAGTTACAAACAGGAAAGACAAGAATTCAGGCAGCAAGTGCGGATTTTCCCGAGCAAGGTGGGAACTGCCTGCTTTGCTGCAGGGCCTTGGGTGAGGGATAACTTGTACTCCTGAAGGAGTCTGACTGGAAGACAGAGGACAGACAGTGATGGTGAGGACGTGCATGTAGCAGGACCTGAAGTTCTCATTGCTACCGACACAGACAACTGTGCTCCTGATTACCTGATGATGGTTCACACATCTCAGATCTCTCCCCTCATTCCCAGGTCAACTCCTGATCTGAAATATGGACTTTCCATCTTTGAGTTCCTGCTAGACTAAAGCTTCTTTTAGGCAGGAGCCATTTCTCTATTTTCTGGACTTCTTTTCCTTCTCCTGTCCAGGAGTGAGCTTGATGGAGGAAGTAACTGCTATTCCAACACTGACTTTCAAGGTCAAGGGACATGCACAGAATCTTCACTGAGCAACAGGCAAATGCGTGGGAGGGCTGTGGTCTCATTCTACTGAAGACTTACTACCTGGCTTTGGATAAAGGACTCACTTTTTCTAAGCCTCTGCTTTATGATGTGGGTGGAAGCACTCTGTCCCCCATTGAGAAGCATGTGAGTGTCCACTGCTATTGTCAATACAACAAGCAAACTCCTTTCCATTTTGAAAACTGCTGGGAGGCTTTAGCCAGCACCATATTTTAGTCAACATTTACTGAAGTCCCACTATGTGCTCAAAATTAGAAAAGCTGCTAATTATTCCTTAAACAGGTGCACCACTTAGGTGGCACCTTAGCTAATGGTATGGTATCAGTGACAAGTAGTCTTAGCCTCGCTGTTTCCTCATCTCACAGCCCTCCCATGAGCTCAGTGGGGCTTTCTGTGGCTTCATCTTCGGGCAGGGACCTGCATGGTGCTCAGGTGCACCTGGCTGACTGTGACCACCTCCACCCAGAGGGTACTGGTACTCTGGCATGTGCAGAGAGTGCCCAAAGGGGAGCAATGCATCCCTGGCGTCTGTCTCCAGAACTGCCAGGCCAGCCCAGCCCAGTGCCTGGGTAACAGATGCCACAGCCATTTCTAGGGGGCTTAGAGGGGTTATCTCTATTTTGGGGAACGTTTCTTGTCAAATGTGAACCTGGACATTCAGCTGAGGCAGTCCCCAAAATAAGGACAAATATGGCAAACTCCTTCAGGAGAGAAAAAAGAGACTAACGAGGCTCATACAGGGTTGGTCACGGACAGAAGCAGGATCTAAGTCTTGCTGTGTTTAGCAGGCAGCACCTTGCTTTCAGCTCCATGCCAATCAACTAAACCCACCAGCCCAGGAAAGTAGCAGCAGAGAGAGCTGGGAGCTGAGGACAGAGAACCAAAGGTTCCCTGGAACTCTCCTAGCAGATGAACAGATGTCACAAGTGCTGGAATGACACTCCTGGAGTTCAGTGTTCCTGCCATGTTAATAGCCCAGAAAGGACTTGGTGATACTGCTCCAGGAGCAGTGACTCAGAACACAGTGCAGGGATGACCTGGCTGATGATGCATTCAGTCTGAGCACAGCCAGAATGGCTGAGTTAGTAAGTACCTGAGGGGATGACAACAGGCCACCGTGAGACCGCAGGGTCACTCACTATCAACCCCCGTGGTAGTTCTGGCCCATCAGCCTTTTCTTTTTGGTGAAACAGCTAAATCTCCTTTAATCTGGGCTAGTCCTGCTGGAGAGTTGCTCTGCCCCAGTACCTGTAGGTCTTTGTCATGGCCCTGCCTCTCCAGGATCAGCACCCGGTCCTGCAGCTCCTCCACGGTTCCTTGCAGCAGGTCATTCTCCTCTAAGGTGGCACTGAGACGATGCTCCAGCTCCCGTTTCCGATCTGACAGCATCTTGATCTGCAAGGGTGGAGAGCCACAGCAGGGTGTGGAGTTACACTTGGGCTGACTGATGAGCAGGAAGGAGGGAGGAGCCCCCAAACACGAAGGCACATGTCTCAAAGTGTTCTGCCCAGAGACTCGGTGCCCCTGTCTCTGAGAGAACAAATATGAAATCCTCGGCTGGAGAGCTAACCCCTCCTCTCTGGAAAGCTGTTTGGGAAGGGTGGGAGTCAAGCTTGGGGAAGCTGGAATGTGGGATGCCAGGCAGAGGGAGGGAAGGCTGGTGCTCTGGAAATTCCAGAGATAACACAGAGGAGGCCTCACCTTGCCTGCCCTCAACTTCACCCCAACCCCACAATTTGCAGGGAAGTGGAATCTAAACTGCTGCATTACTCTTCCTTCTCAAGTCACATGCTCAACAAATGCCCACAAAATGCTCAAGGCTGCTGCATCCCACACCCTAGGACTGCTCTCAGCCCTTTCCCCACTGCTTGCCCTTCTGGCACTGGAGGGCACAGCTCAGTCCTGGAGCTCTGAGTCCATGGAGGAGCTAGGAGGGACAGAGGGCAAAGCAGTGCCTGCACCAGGCCATGTCCTGCGAAGGGCAGGACACTACAGAAGAGACAACTGACTTGTACCGAGCAAGTAGTTCAGGAAGGGAAGCAAACTCTCCTTTCGTGAGACTGGCTGATGTGCTTGTCTGATGGGTACTGGTCAGTGTCAAGATGCATAAATCCTCTTCTGGAAAGCTCTGTCTACTCAGTGTCAGAGAGGAAAGAGGTGCCAAGTCTCCTGCAGGGACAGAAGTGCACCACTGCCCCCCAGGCCAGCGATGCTTCACCAGGGGACACCGCCCTGCACAGGGGCTCCAGAAAGCCTTTCAGAGTCTTCCTTCTTGGTACCAGCTTTGCAGGAACTTCTGGGGTCTTGTGGCCCCCCTGGTTCCTCTTACTCATCAGTTGCCCCCTGACTGAGTGCTCAGCCAGCCTCGTGCTTGTAAATACTCTGTCAGGACTGACATGTCCCACAGGTGCTCTGGTATAGCCTGCGTAACAATTCCATTCCCAGAGGTCCTACCTGGGCTGAGCTCGGGGCTAACTTCGGAGCCTTTCCGGGGAAGATTCTGCAATGCAAGTCTAACTTGTTCCAGGTCCTCTGAGATAGACCTTCCCCTCTACTTTTCAGTTGCTCTCACCCTCTGCATGCAAATTCTGTTCAAAGGGCATACATCTTCCCTGGCCACAAATCAATCAGATAGGATGCCTTTCTGGAGAAACGAGGAATGTGCCCTTTGTCCAGAGAGATCAGGTATCTGACCAAACAAAGGAATACTGTCTGTCAAGCAGGCACCCTGGGTAAAGGACCAGAAGGAGCAAGCCCCTTTTGTGAATGGGGCCACTATTCCCCACACTGAGGCAAAGTTAAGGTTACCCATGTGATGCGAACTCTTACTCTAATTGATTTTCATTTAAACACCTTCTGACCTTTAAATTTTCCTTCCCATGGATCATCTTTGATTCCCAAGTTTCACTTAGTGAAGTAATGAGCTAATATAATTATGATATACAACTGACCCTTAAAAAACTTTAGAAGTTCAGAGCTACATGAAGTAACTTATTTGGAATAAACAGTTTCATAGTTTAGCTTTCAAAAGTAGACATGTTAACAGATGACGCAAGGAACTGGCATGAGGCTGCCAACTCCCTCAACCAACCCTACACACCCAGAGACTTGTGACCAAATCTGGCAGTAAGCATTCCTGGAAATGATCCTGTTTACAAGGGTCTAAAAAAGTGAACAGGTGGGGAGAAGAGGAAGACAGGCAACTGGAAGGAGTCGGAGCCTGGCAGACGCAGCTGGATGGCAGGTCATGCACACAGATGGTCACAGACAGGCATGCCAAACCCCACCGCAACAAGCTTACTTACTTCAAGAACCTGCTGCTCAGTACCAGTAGGAATTCCCAGAGAGAGGAGGAAGGAAGGGGATGGAAGCAGGAGAAAGAGAAGATATTGACAGACTTTAGGAAAAACATCCTCAGCTCATTTACGAAGCGGAGAGCAGCCATCTGGGTCTCTCTGGCCTCCATCAGGGCTGATTTCTGAAGCTCAGTGGAAGTGCTCAATCTGGCCTTATGCTGTCCCTCAAAGCTTGGCTTAGACAACGGGCTGCTGCTCACATACTTGGCTAAGGGGCCCAAAGAGGAAGGGTAGGAGGAAGCCCCTGCCTGGGCTGGTGATGTGACCTGCACCCTCTCTTCACCTCCCACAAATGGATTCTCACAGTATTGTTCCCCAAGTGCTTTCTTTTTCCCTCTGGCTAACACAGGACCACAGAACCTGGCAGCATGTTCTGATCTTTCATACGCTTTCAACAATATCCCTACATTCTAGGTACCAGACAAGGTGTGAAAGTATGAAAGTACTTCAATAAGTTTCTGGAAAACACAACTAAAAGATAACAGTTTTGGTACAAACAGTTAAAAATGCATACATATGGGGTCGGCGCTGTGGCACAGGGTTAACACTCTTGCCTGAAGCGCCAGCATCCCATATGGGTGCCAGTTCAAGACCCGGCTGCTCCAGTTACGATTCAGCTCTCTGCTGTGGCCTGGGAGGGCAGTGGAAGATGGCCCAAGTTCTTGGGCCCCTGTGTCTGCATGGGAGACCCAGAGGAAGCTCCTGGCTCCTGGCTTCAGATCGGTGCAGCTCTGGCTGTTGCAGCCAATTGGTGGAGTGAACCAGCGGATGGAAGACCCCCCCCCCCCCCCGCCGTGTGTGTAACTCTGACTAAAATCTTTAAAAAAATGCATACATTGAGGAGTCTTCGAAAAGTTACTGGAGAATGCGAACTATGTACAGTTATGCACAGATTTCCAACTTTTTGCACCAAATAAGCTGATCTTTTAATTCCATTTTCTGTGAACTTTCTGAAGTATCCTTGTTTTCACCCACCAAATCTTCACAAAAGCTGTATGACCTAGAATCCTCTATTATTCTCATTTTACAGACGAGAATAATAGTTCACCCTGTTAAGGTGGACTTTAAGTTCACTTCAAGGTGAACTGGACCAAAGTGGAATGGAGAAAGGGAGGATGCCCTTCCCCAGTTTTTCTTTGGGACTGGTAAGATATTTCTGGAGGGATCAACACAGTCAGTAAAATGTAGGTCACTCATGCTTCCAGCTCACTCAGCAGTAACTCTGGGCAACTTTATTCTTCCAGACAACAGGCTACCCAGAGGAGCATGGATCAAGTGTTACCCATCTAGTTTCTCACAGAAATGCCTCTCTATGGAGATTGTGGTTCCTTTTATATAGAACAGGTTTTTGTTTTCCAGTTCAGAGGGCTCCTTATCCAAAGGAGCTGGTGCAGAGCCTGCTGTGGGAACAGCATCGCCAGCCCCAAGCACTGCCACCCAGGGGAGGCTCACCTCGGCCTGAAGGCTCTCGAGCCGGATGATGTGCTGGTTGGTTGACGAGTTTTTCTCCCGGAAGTCCTCTCTGAGGGCGTGGACCTGCATGGAGAGTTGTTTCTCCACTTCTGATGCCTGCAACAGAGGAGAGCCTCAGAGTTAACTCAAAGGTTGTACAAAGCAAAGCTGTTGAGATTTCTGCCTTCATTTCTTTAGCATCTCTTTGTACTTCCCACTCTACATGGAGTGCTGGGTGGGGTACTATATTCTCACCCTACATCCATTTGGTGTTTGGCATCATAATCAGACAACCCCCCCCCCCACACACACACCATCAATGCTCAGAGCATAGTAGTAAACTTCAGACACCAGTGATCATCACTATACTGCATAACAGAAGCTCAGCAAACACCTAAGTAGACAGAAGCCAGCATTTTACATAAGGAAAGACGGATATACTACAGTCTCACACGTTACTTTATTCCTGCCATCGACTTCCTCAGCTGGGCTCAGGAAAACTATCTCTGTCCGCACCTCTAATTTCCACTCAACATAGGTACTACTCGAAATCCCCAATGATGGCTATTGAATATTTTGCAAAATTCAAATCTTCTTTAACTTTTAATTCTCTGTGGTGTGCTGGCTGAGCTGCTTATTCCCTAACCCAACGTATTTATTCTCTCTTGCTGAATGATGGCCAACAGCAAAATGCCATTTGGTGCCACAGCAGAGTCCTCTGAATGCAGGCTCACTTGGGAACACATGAATGCTGGTCCTCCTCCTGAGGGCCTCACCCAGACCCCACTGAGGACAGCCCTGCTTGCTGCCTTGTGGAGAGGAGAGTTCCAGAAGAAGAAACTGCCCAAGTGCTTTTCTGAGGCCAAATGGGGTCAGTTCGCTTTATGGGTTTTTGAGAGAAAGCCATGGGTGCCAGAATGGCCAGCAAAGGCCTCTGGAGGCAGTGAGATGGTGATCATGTTGAAATGGTTGGCTGCCTGCTCAATGAGGTGCTTTCAATAATAGTTACATGTTCAGTAGTTCTTTTTATCTTCAAATACTATATAATCAACTGTCTGTATTTTTGGGAGGGAAATGTTTCCAAAGATCCAACAAACGTTGCCTCCCTGGACTACAGAGCCATGTGAGAATCTTAACATACGCTTAGTTCCATTTTTATCTTATTTAATTTTATTTGAAAGGCAGAGAGATAGACACACACAGACAGATTTCCATTCACTGTTTCACTTCCCAAATGGTTGCAATAGAAGGGGCTGGGACAAGCTGAACCCAAAAGTTAAGAACTCAGGGCCGGCGCTCACTAGGCTAATCCTCTGCCTTGTGGCGCCGGCACACCGGGTTCTAGTCCCGGTCGGGGCACCGGATTCTGTCCCGGTTGCCCCTCTTCCAGGCCAGCTCTCTGCTGTGGCCCAGGAGTGCAGTGGAGGATGGCCCAAGTCCTTGGGCCCTGCACCCCATGGGAGGCCAGGCGAAGCACCTGGCTCCTAGCTTCGGATCAGCATGGTGCACTGGCTGCAGCGTGCCGGTCATGGCGGCCATTGGAGGGTGAACCAACGGCAAAGGAAGACCTTTCTCTCTGTCTCTCTCTCTGTCCATGCTGCCTGTCAAAAAAAAAAAAAAAAAAAAAAAAAAAAGAAGAAGAAGAACTCAGATCAGGTCATGGGTGGCAAGGACCCAAGTACCTGAGCTTCATCATTTGCTGCCCCCTAGGATGTGCATAAGAAAGCTGTAATCAGGAGTGGAGTCTGCACTTGAATCCCTGCATTCTAATACGCGATGCAGATACTGCAGGTGGCATCTTAACTGCTGTACCAAGTGCCTGCCCCTACTTCTGCTTTTAAAATGACAATTACAAAACACAAAACAAAATCATCTTCTTCCTCTATATGCTAAATTTAATTTGATATCATGAACAGGTTTTAGACTTCTCAGTAACTTAGAAACACATTTGTCAGTCACCCTTACCTAAAAATCACTGGCAACATTTACTGAGTTCTTACTACGTACCCAGAATTGCACTAAATGCTTTCACTGTATCATCTGAACTATTGCCCCCTCCTCACCCCTGCATATACTAAGGAGGTCATAGACTCAGGCAATTGAAGGAACCTGCCCAAGATCTTAGTGAGATAATCAGCATGGTAAACTTTGGGCTCTCTTATCCTCACATGAGGACTAAAACACTGTGTTTTTGTACTCTTTTTCCTATTTCTACTGATTATTATGAGACCAAAGTTTACATGAGTATAACTCAGCAAGACCTCCTCCTTCTTTTTTAATGTGAAGCAATTTCATTTAAGACTCTTTGATTTTCCTCCAATGAAATGTAGGGCCCATTGGGAGAGTTCCCTTATATGCTGTATCCCTGACTGTACTGAATTCAGTTTACTATTGGGGTTTCATTTACATCTGCAAAGCACCAGGTAATTCAGGTAGCTGATCTTATTCCTAGCATCACTGTCTTGACACTAATCATAAGACCACAAAGCCACAGAGATGCACTGAGGACTACAACTCTAGCCCAGCTGGCATTAGAAGTGCTCCTGTTGTAGTGTCCTCTCAAGGCGCTCTTCTTATAAACAGAAGCCTGTCTCTCCCTACCCAGAAGTTTGACTCTGGGGCCAGAGATCTTAGTCATTAAGCTAAAATGTTTGACTCCTCAAATGTGCCCAGGGATGCACTGTTTCCAAAAGGTGTCTAACCTGTATTTCTCATGTGAATCCCTCATAGCCTAAGAAGCAGAAATAGTGCACTGGTCTTGCTTTGCGGAGAAGGAGGTGAAAGCTGACAGGGAGTGTCACTGCTATGGTCTTGGGTTGCAGCACCTGGGACACCTTTCAGACAGGATGCCAATCATTTGGCTACAATGGTGATGAAAGGGATACTCAGACCAGTCGAAGTTACAAATCTACCATTTGCTGGGAGCTAGTGCACCTTTCAAAGCAAATTATGTTCTTTTTCAGAGGCTAAATATGGCTCAGATAAATTTAGATTTGACTAACAAAATGAATTTTCAGTATTTCTGCACATTATCTTAAGTTTGTATATAACTCTAATGTTCTAAATGATTTTTTTTTTTTTTAAATCAAAGTAGCAGGAAGCACAAAGGCAGCCCTGGCTCCACCATGAATCTCAAGCTTATCTGAGCTCCTCAGGCCAGGCTAACTGCAGTTTCCCTGAAGTTTGCTCCTGAGAGGAGGGATGGCATCACTTGAAGGAAAAAATTAAGGTCAAATGGGCAGGGGCACAGTTTCTGTCCATCTGTACACGTGTGTGCAAGTTACATGAGTCACTTAACCTGAGTCTCACTTTCCGAAATTATATTTTTCCTTTATCTATTTTTTTAAAGATTTATTTATTTATTTGAAAGTCAGAGTTACACAGAGAGAAGAGAGGTAGAGAGAGAGGTCTTCCATCCAATGGTTCACTCCCCAGATGGCTGCAATGGCCAGAGCTGCACCAATCTGAAGCCAGGAATCATGAGCTTCCTCCAAGTCTTCCCACATGGGTGCAGGGGCCCAAGGACTTGGGCCATCTTCTACTGCTTTCCCAGGCCATAGCAGAGAGCTGGATTGGAAGAAGAGCAGCTCGGACTAGAACCAATGCCTGTATGGGATACCGGCTCTTCAGGCCAAGGTGTTAAACCGCTGTGCCACAGCGCTGGCCCCTCTCCTTTATCTATTAACATAGATGGGTATTCTTTAAAAAATATTTATTTATTTATTTGAAAGAGTTACACAGAGAGAAGGCAAGGTAGAGAGAGAGGTCTTCCACCTGCTGGTTCACTCCCCAATTGGCCACACGGCCAGAGCTGCACCGATTCAAAGCCAGGAGCCAGGAGCTTTTTCCAGGTCTCCCACACAGGTTTGGGGCCCAAGGGCTTAGGCATCTTCTACTGCTTTCCTAGGCCACAGTGGAGAGCTGGATAGGAAGTGGAGCAGCGGGACTCCAACTGGCACCCATACAGGATGCTGGCACTACATGCTGTGGCTTTACTCACTATGCCACAGCACTGGTCCCAGATGGGTATTTCTTTTTAAAAAGATTTATTTATTTATTTGAAAGATAAAGAGATGAGGAGAAACAAATCCTCTATTTGCTGGTTCACTCCCCAAATGTCCACAACAACCGGAGCCAGGCCAGGCCGAAGCCAGGAGCCACCGTAATTTTTTTTTAAGATTTTTTAAGATTTTTTTTTAAGATTTTTAAGATTTTTTAAGATTTTTAAGATTTTTTTAAGATTTAATTGTTTACTTGAGAGGCAGAGCTACAGAAGGAGGGAGGGAAGGAGGGAGGGAGGGAAGGAGGGAGGGAAGGAGGGAGGGAGGGAGGGAGGGAGAGAGAGACAGAGAGAGAGACAGAGAGAGAGAGACAGAGAGAGAGGTGTCTTCCATTGGCTGGTTCACTCCCCAAATGGCTGCAATGCCAAAGTAGGGCCAATTTGAAGCCAAGAGCTTTTTCCAGGTCTCCCACTTGGGTGCAGGGGTCCAAGCACCGGCACCCATATGGGATACTGGTGCCACAGCTGGAGACTTAACCTATTACACCATAGCACTAGCCCCTGATGATTCATTCTTCCAGTAGAAAATGACAGGCATGGGTCTTACAGTTTATTTCTTAAAATGAGTTTTGGCTCCTGCGCCTGATTAAGCAGCAATAACAGCTGTCGCAAAAAACCTCTGGGTACTAGTCCCGGTTGCTCCTCTTCCAGTCCAGCTCTCTGCTGTGGCCCAGGAGGACAGTGGAGGATGGCCCGAGTGCTTGGGCCCTGCACCCACATGGGAGACCAGGAGGAAGCACTTGGCTCCTGGCTTCGGATTGGCCCAGCACCGGCTGTAGCGGTCATTAGGGGGGTGAACCAATGGAAGGAAGACCTTTCTCTCTAACTCTTCCTGTCAAAAAAAAAAAAAAAAAAAAAAAAATCTGAGTGCTTGCGCTGGCATTGGATTTCAAGCAGTGGATTAGGCCACTGCTTGAAATGCTGGCATCCCATATCAAAGCGCCAGTTAGATCCTGGCTGCTTCTTCCTGCTAACGTATCTAAGAAGGCAGCAGATGGTACAAGTCTTTGGGTCCCTGCCACCTGTGTGGAAGATTGGGATGGAGTTCCTGGCTCCTGGCTTCTGTCTGGCCAAGGCCGCCAGGTTGTTGTAGCCATTTGGGGAGTGAACCAGAAGATAGAAGATCTGTCTCTCCCTCTCACACTCTTTCAAATAAATAAATAAATAAATATTTAAAAAATATCTGGCCGGTGCTGCGGCTCACTAGGCTAATCTTCCACCTTGTGGCACCGGCACACTGGGTTCTAGTCCCGGTCGGGGCGCCGGATTCTGTCCCAGTTGCTCCTCTTCCAGGCCAGCTCTCTGCTGTGGCCAGGGAGTGCAGTGGAGGATGGCCCAAGTACTTGGGCCCTGCACTCCATGGGAGACCAGGAGAAGTACCTGGTTCCTGCCATTGGATCAGTGCGGTGCGCCGGCTGCAGTGCACTGGCCGCGGCGGCCATTGGAGGGTGAACCAACGGCAAAAGGAAGACCTTTCTCTCTGTCTCTCTCTCTCACTGTCCACTCTGCCTGTCCAAAAAAAAAAAAAAAAAAAAAAAAAAAAATCTGATTTCTTGGGTTTTTATTATTTAATGAATTCTCAAATTGGCAAAACAAACTGCCAGCGTGTCCCTTCTCCCTGACATGCTCGATGCGGCCTGGGTACTGTCGAAGACAGGTTTCTTCCTCCCCACTGAGCACAGCTGTTTCATGATTACAGACTCACAACATGATCAGTAACACGTGAACACTCCCCAAATCGGAATATTTAAATATAATCTGTTTAAAGTGGCCAGAGCAGAACTCAACTATTGGCTTTCTTCTTAAATGGTGGAAAGGAGGGGCCAGCACTATGGCGTAGCAGGTAAAGCCACTGCCTGCAGTGCTGGCATCCCATACAGGCGCTGGTTTGAGTCCCAGCTATTTCTCTTCCGAGCCAGCTCTATGCTATGGCCTGGAAAAACAGCAGAAGATGGCCCAAGTCCTTGGGCCCTTACACCCATGTGGGAGACCCAGAAGAATCTCCAGGCTCCTGGCTTTGGATTGGCTCAGTTCTGGCCGTTGTGGCCATTTGGGGAGTGAACCTGCGGATGGGAGACCTCTCTCTCTCTGCTTCTCTGTAACTCTGCCTTTCAAATAAATAAAAGAAATCTTAAAAAAAAATGGAGGAAAGGAAACTATTAGTTACATATGAGACTGGATTTAACTTACTTTCAAAAAGGAAAAAATGAACCAATTAAGTTAAAAATGATCACAGGAAAGAACTATCATTTTAATACTTTGCCTAAATAACTGAGTTACACTTTAGGAGAAAACCTCCTTTATCTGTCTTCTGACAGGGAATGATGGACACTGGGTACCTTGGGGTGGGAGTGAGAATGACAAAGAGGAGGAAGATGACAAAGAGGAGAAAGATGATGACAATCACATCAATGTTTCACATTGAGCATCTATTAAGTCCCTTACACTATTCTAAGCATTTCACATTTTTTATCACATCTAGACACATCATAAAGAAACTGCAGAACATCAAGGACTGAGAGATGATTTTTAGAAGATAGAAGGAAAAAGAGAGAGAATGAATCCTCCATCTGCCGGTCCACTCCCCAAATGGCCACAATGGCTGGGCCAAGCCAAAGCCAGGAGCCTCTGGGTTTCCCATGTGGGCACAGGGGTTCAAGCACTTAGGTAGTCCTCACTGCCCCCCTTACAGGTGCATTAGGTGGATCAGCAGGGACTTGAACTGGTGCCCACATGGGATGCTGGCACTGCAGGTGGCCCAACCTTCCATGCCACAGTGCTGGCCACAGCAGATCTCTTTAAAAGAAAGAGACACCATAAAATGTCAATGTGAGAAGATCTTTTATTTCTTTTTTTTTTTTTTGAAAGGCAGAGTGGACAGTGAGAGAGAGAGACAGAGAGAAAGGTCTTCCTTTGCCGTTGGTTCACCCTCCAATGACCTCCGTGGTCGGCACGCTGCGGCCGGCGCACCGCACTGATCCAATGGCAGGAGCCAGGTACTTCTCCTGGTCTCCCATGGGGTGCAGGGCCCAAGCACTTGGGCCATCCTCCACTGCACTCCCTGGCCACAGCAGAGAGCTGGCCTGGAAGAGGGGCAACCGGGACAGAATCTGGCGCCCCGACCGGGACTAGAACCCCATGTGCCAGCGCTGCAAGGCGGAGGATTAGCCTAGTGAGCCACGGTGCCGGCCGAAGATATTTTCTTACTGAAATCTTAAATAGTTCCCTGTTATCAACAAGCACAAAAGACTTTCCCCTATCAAACTTGTTATCCCCTTCCCCCTGGGTAGGCTTCTCCCCAGTTTTCACCGGATGAAGACTTACCTGCAGCACCCCCTCCCCGAGGAAGTCATCTGTGGACCAGGCTTTCCACATGTGCCCTCCTGAGCTCCCAGAGCACCCTGGCCATGGACTTTCAGAAAAGCACAGACTGTAGCTCATAGTTATCTGTGTACAGTCTTTCTCCATCACCTCACTGGAAGCTTTTTGAGGAGAGTAATTGCATTTAACTCGTTTTTGTGTTCCCAGTGGCTAGAACTGTACTGGCCCAGAGCAGACACGCAGGAAATGTCTGGACTAACAAGGATCTTCCCACTCCTTGAGAAAATGAAAGCATTATGTCTAAATGTACAACAGATACCTACAGAATGAAAATAAAACAAGACAGGGTCTCCAAAGAACCAGAGTAGACACACAGAACCCATAAAATAAATGTCAGTAAACATTTATCAAGCCTTAACCGTACAGACGGATTTACCCAAGGTCCTGGGGACAAAACAGTGAAGACATATCTGGTTCCAAGACATTAGATTCCAAGAATGTCAGATTTGGACTTTACTTAAAAAAATCAAGCAATCAATAAATAAAATCAGGTATTTGAACTCTCTCATTACAGATAAGGAAACTGACACCCAAAGGAACCATCTTAGTCACCGAGTGCTAAGTAAATAAACAAGACTCCAATTCAGGGAGAAGGAGAAGGATGGGGAAGCAGATCACAGGGACCAAGGACTTGGACTTTGGCAGCAACACAGCTTACAGAACAGCTAAAGACGGTGGGGAAAATGAAGATCCTTAGCTAAGTAGTGCCCTGGCTGTTTGCACTTAAAGGGAAGTACTTCCTTCTCATGGCCGCTCATCTTGGGCTTCAACTAGTTTAAAGCTCCTTTTACTAATTATTTTAATCTCTTTCCTGCTAGGCTTTGAGCCCCAGCATCCAGGACATTGGCACTTCCTTGCTCCTCATATTTAAAGAAAGAATGGTTTGCATTCTCTTATTAGGAAGTCACGTTCCCTTTCAAATTCTATTTTTATTTTATGAGACCTCGTAAAGCACTATTTTATTATTGAGCCAAACAGACAAAAATCTAATGGCTTGTTCAAGTGAAAAATTTGAGATTTTAACAAAGTGAAGCTCAAGCTTTTTATTTTTAGTGTTTAATAAGCATCTGTTTCCTGAACAACCCCAAAACTGAGGCCTGTGTAGGTTGACATTTGCACATTTCATCCATGCTGAGCTAATGACTCCGTGTACATTTATGCTGCTATATGATAATGGTTCTGGTTCCAGACATCTGCTGTACTGCTACTAATACTACTCTGGTTAAGATGACACTCACATGGTGCCTAAGATTTATGTACAAGGATGCTCAATGCTGCATTTTTTCTAATAGTAAAAAACTGGAAGCAAATCTAAGTGCTTACTGGTAGTAGACTGGATTACAGCATTAGAGTATTTCAGGGCAACAGAATACTGTGCACATCTACCTACATTAATATGGAAAGACTTCAACAATGTACAGTAAATAAATGGCATATTTGATGTCATTTACTCAAAATCCTATGTATATGCTTATTTACATGTATATGTGCAGAGAATGCCTGGAAGGCTGGTTATCAAAATGTAATCAGTGATTATCCCTGGGGGATGAGATACCTACTAATTTTTACAGTGGAAAACTTAATTTTTTGTAATACTTGAATATGCTACAGAAGTATGTATTGTCTCCCTTTTGAAGCAACATCTTTCCATCAGATTGATGAATCATTTAGTTTGCTTTTGACTGGAGGATGTACCACTGTAATAATCAAGAAAAATAAAGTGATTCTCACTTTTTGAAAATAGGTAAATTCCTAAGAAATCATCAACCTAGGAAGAAAGGTGAAAAAAATTGTGTTGGTAATACCCAATGAAGATCTGGGATGTCACTAGTGATGAGGCTGGGGAGAGTGATGGAACAGCACAACAAATTTCAGAACGTGTAGGCCTAGAGATATGGGGGGGGGGCATCATTTGTTTTTTGGAAAAAAAAACTTTTCAATTTTGAAAATGTATAAAGTTTCATGTTCAGTGGGAGATTAAAGAAAAAGTGTCCATCCCTAAATGAAGCACAGAATAAATATCCATATACTGTGGCAGGTGGGATGAGAAGCACAGAGGTAACGCAAGGTGACAACAGGAGCTGTCTTAAGAGCAGAGCGGAGTCCAGGACAATCATTTACTACTTTCTACCCCAGTTTCCTCACCTAAAGGATGGTGATTAAAAAGCTCCACCTTTTAAGTTGTGCCAGCCTTAAAATGTCTTAATATACAAAAAATGTTCAGTGGCAATTACATATCCAATACATTATAGCTAGTATTATTGCTTATGATAAAGTGAAAACTCTGAACAGAATACAGGCATTGGCCCAAAGGAAAACAGGCAGTTTGAGAGTTGGAACCTTGATGACCACCTGGTTCAGATGCTTGATTTCATAGATGATCAAACTGAGGCAGGGGTCAAGAAAAGTCATGCCTGTCAGGACTAAGGAAAACGAGAGTCCTGCCCAAGAACACTGCTGGGTAGCTCTCGATTTCCATTGCAGTTTCCATTAGTCAAAAACAAACAGCCGCATATTGGATGGTTTTCAGGGATGACGAAAACTCATCTTCTTGGAATGAGGAAAGTCTCTCTCTCTCAGGTTTACTATTCTTACAAGGGAATGCCTGATAAAGTCAGTGCATTGACAGTCCTGCTCATAGGAGTCATGTATTGCAAGCCACTATTTTTATTTTAAAAGTTTTTTTTAAGCTTTATTTTATTTAGGAGAGATTTATTTTTATTAGGAGAGCATCAGAGAGACCATCAATCTGCTGGTTTGTTCTCCAAATGGTTGCAACAACTAGGACAGAGCCAGACGGAAGTCAGGAGCCTTCATTTAGGTCTCCCACCTGGGGTGCAGGAGTCCAAGCACTTTGGCTATCCTCTGCTGCTTTCACAGGCACCTTAGCAGCGAGCTGGGACTTGAACCAGCGCCCATATGCGATGCTGGCATTGCATCCTTATGCCACAATCCTGGCCACAGCCACTGACATTTAGAAAGTATACCTGTCCATTAGACAGGGGCTGAGTCTAATTATGTTTTATTCCTACTGAATTTAAAATTAGTGCACAGTACAATCTTGTTTTGATCATTATCACAAATGTAATCCCTCAGCACCAAAGATCAGCAACTTTAGCAGTACAAGCTTTAATTGAAAAAGAAACAGGACAAATGGTAACCCACTTTTGTTACTGAAAAAGGAGCATTATTTAGCCTACTGCTAGTTAATGTAAAACATTTCAGAAGTCAGAGATAATAATTTTCATGTTTTATTTTAAATGTTTTTTTATTTTTTTGACAGGCAGAGTGGACAGTGAGAGAGACAGACAGAGAGAAAGGTCTTCCTTTGCCGTTGGTTCACCCTCCAATGGCCGCCACGGCCAGCGCACCGCACTGATCCGAAGGCAGGAGCCAGGTGCTTCTCCTGGTCTCCCATGGGGTGCAGGGCCCAAGCACTTGGGCCATCCTCCACTGCACTCCCGGGCCATAGCAGAGAGCTGGCCTGGAAGAGGGGCAACCGGGACAGAATCCAGCGCCCTGACCGGGACTAGAACCCGGTGTGCCGGTGCCGCTAGGCAGAGGATTAGCCTGTTGAGCCGCGGCACCGGCCTTATTTTAAATGTTCTGTGAGGGCTTATATAAGGTCCCAGATTTCCCCCAATACACTGTATTCATAATTAATACTTTTGATTCATTCTCTATTTTTTTTAACCAAAATGACATAATCTTCTGAGTTAACTTGATAGCCTGCCACTTTGCACTAATTCCAAATTCTAGCATTGATCGAACACTTAATGTGCTTTGAGCTGTAGATACAGAGACGAGTAAGACACAGTTCTTAAGGGAAAACTGTCTTCCAAACTCATGGTCTAAAAAGCAAAGTCTCTTCTCTACCACCCATTGTACTGTTTGACCTCAAACTGCTCAACTCGATGCCTTAGTTTCCTAATGAAAAAAATGAGAATAAAGTAGTACCTACCTCACAGGATTGTGTGAATGAAATAATACACACAAAGTGCTTAGAATAGTGCCTAGTGCATAGTAAGTACTATGTGTGCTAGCTGTCACTATCATTACTTTCTGCATCATTATTCTAAGACAGCTCTATCATCTTTTGCAAATATCAATCCTGATTGAAGATGTGATGTTCAAGTCACTGGCAGGGAAAACTCTAAAGTTAAGTGTAAATGAGGGCAGGCCTTCAACAGTGTAAGAAAATCTGGCACAGAGATTGATGGAGGAAGGAGAGGACAGCTTTCACAAAGGCAAGGCTTAGGGAGTTCAGGGGCTTTCCTCCTTCCACAGACAGTAGTGTAGTAGTAGTAGAGAAAGCCTGAAAGGCCTTTGGGGTAAGGGAGAAGTGAACTGAAATGTACCCAAGCAGGCCGGTGCTGTGGTGTAGCGGGTAAAGGGGCCGCCTGCAGTGCTGGCATCCCAATTGGGTGCCGGTTCAAGTCCCGCTGCTCCACTTCCTATCCAGCTCTCTGCTATGGCCTGGGAAAGCAGTAGAAGATGGTCCAAGTGCTTGGGCCCCTGCACCCACATGGGAGAACCCGAAGAAACTCCTGGCTCCTTGCTCCAGATCAGTGCAGCTCGGGCCGTTGCAGCCAATTGGTGAGTGAAGACCTCTCTCTCTCCCTCTCTGCCTTTCCTCTCTGTGTAACTCTGACTTTCCAACGAATAAATGAATCTTAAAAAAAAAAAAAAAGAAAAAAAAAAAAAAAAAAAAAAAAGAAATGTACCCAAGCTAAACAGGGGCAATGCACAATTCTCAGCAACATGTCCACCTTGGAACAGGCTTTCCTGTCTGTTTAGGGTTGACAATACAAGGGTAATTCAAAGCATCTATAGAAAATGGAATTAAAAATATGAGTTGATCTTGATGCAAATTTTTTTCATAATACATAGAGAAACAGGATTATAAAAACATGCATGGGTTTAAAAAATCTTTTGTACCAAAATAAATTCATATTTTTAATTCCATTTTTCCATGAACTTTGAGAAGTACCCTCATACCGAGTATCACAGACTAATCTGGAATGTTAAAAGCTTATGCATTCAAAAGGAGACTGTATGGAAATGCTTTGAAAAGAAACTGAGAAACTTCATAAGCAGGAAAACTGGGAGAAGATACACACTTTGTATGACTTTTTTTTTTTTTCTTTTTCAAAAGGTTTCTGTGAAAGCAGAGTTAGAGGGAGAGAAAGAGATCTTCCATCTCTGGTTTATGGTCAGAGGTCTCCCACGTGGGTGACAGGGGGCCCCAGCACGTGGGTCATCATCTGCTGTTTTTCCCAAGCAGGGGGCTGGATCAGAGTTGAGAAGCTGAATGACATTCTACTTAGCAAACTTCAGTTTAGAACAGTGATGAGAAGGGGCTGGGGTAAATACTTGGAAATCCTTTCCTGGAAGACAAGTGATATCACAGGGACACACTCAGGATTCTATTATGTCTAATGCTAATTTAAAAAAAGGACAACTCTAATATTTTAATGCATTTTTTTCTTTTGGCCATATGGATCACCATGTGACTTATCTAGACTTAAAAAGTTTAGGAAATTAAAATATTCTTTTTTTGGAGTTGGAGAAAGATTAGGGAAAAATTGCTTTCCAAACTGATGGTCAGTTTCTTCTTTTCCAAGACAAAATTGCTAACGAAATGATGCCTTTTTCTCCAAAGTGCCATGTTCCTGAACCTGCCTCATGACCTCGCTCACAGTGTGCTCCTTTTTGAGATATCTTTCTCTGAAATTTTCACCTGACAAATTCTTAAACTGAACAGACCCATTCAGAGCTAAGTTCTATGTTCTTTATAATCTCCAAGGATAAAATTATGATTTCAGTCCTGTAATACTCTATGGCAGCAATTATCAACACTCCTTTGTGTTTTCTTAGATGATTACGGGCACGAATTGCACCTCTCATTTATCTTTGTTTCCTTAATAAAGTACACACGGTACATAGTAGGCACTCAAATGTTCACTGTATAAAATAAGATCTGAACCTCTCAAGTTTGTTTTACACAATAGTCAAGCTAAGACTGTGGAAAACAGAAGTAAGATTAAGCTAAACCCCAGAGTGCCCCTTAAGCAAAGTTCCACCACGATCACCAGGGAATTAACGAGATAATTCCTTCTGATTTAAATGGCCCATGCCCATTCCCGGTCAGGGCACTATTCCCTCCTAGAGGTCATCGCCGTAGCCCAGCAGACTTATTTAGCTTTGATGTAAATTACCCAGGACTGATCCCTGGATTTGCCTCTCAGTGCTCTCACCTATCCCTCACTCTGCATCTGCACGGGGAATCCTTTGATACTCTTAACCCACAACTTCTCTCCCTGTGCCGCCTGCAAACCTCTTTAAAGACCTTTCTTTTTATAAGGTTATTAGCATTTGATAGAGAGGGACTTGAAATTCTTGTTTTTGGGAGCTTGTCATTGTTGACATCTCCCTTCCTCCCCACAGAAAACTAAGGAGAAGGCTGTAAATTCAGACTTCTGCCATCCTAGAAGAGAAGCTCATGTTGTCAGTTTGGGTTGACTGCAACAAACTAAACCTGAGGAAAACAGTAATAGGTATTAAGCCCTTTCTATGTCTCAGCACTGCTCAAGTATTTTTATCTTAGCCACTACAGATACTGTTAAATCTATTTTATACAAAAAGAAGCTGAAGCTAAAAGAAACCAAGTCGCTTAGTTTGGGCCACTTAACTGAGAGTGAGAGGCTAGGATTCAAATGCAGGTCTGACCCCAAGGCCAGTGATAATGCTCAAGGGAAAAGACTGCCTTCAGTTCTAGCTGTGGTCTGGCTGAACAGAAAAAAACAAGACGCGGTTGTTGGCACTTTCCTGAATGCTTTGAGATCTCTTTTGTAATTTACCTCCTGCCTTAACCTCTCTCCTCAGAATTCGGGTTCTTCTATCTAAATGCCTACTCCACACATTCACTGGGACAGGTAATCTGCATTACAAACCCAACATTTCCAAAACCTGTACCCCTGCTTAAAGGGCTTCAACCCAAACATGATTCCCCCTCCCCTTCCCTTCTCAGGAAATGGTAAATTCATCCTTAGGAGTTTAAGGCCCAAAAAGGAGTCATCCTTTCTTTTTTTTCCTCACATTTCATATCCAATCATCTATAAATCTTATGGACTTGACCTTTGAAATTTACCTCAGAGGATTGTTACAGGCATGAAATGAGCTGATATTTGTAAAGCTATTAGAACAGTACCTGGCATAAGTGCTATATGACTATTTATTGAATAAAATAAATATCCAGCATCCTACCACTTTTCTCTGCCTCCACTCTCTTACCAGAGCTCCAGCACCACCTACTACTGACTGCATAATTACCTAGATGGTCTCCCAGCTTCAATCCTTGCCCTCCTTCAACCTATATCCCTTCCATGTAGCAGAGCAACCCTTTAAGAACTCGGGTGGGCATTCAACACAGCAGTTAAGTTGCTGTTTGGGACACCCACATCCCTTATCAGAGTGCCTGGTTGGAGTCCTGACTCCTCTACTTCTGATCCGGCTTTCAGTTAATGCACACTCTGG
Organism: Oryctolagus cuniculus; assembly: GCF_051225735.1. Classification (NCBI taxonomy): domain Eukaryota; kingdom Metazoa; phylum Chordata; class Mammalia; order Lagomorpha; family Leporidae; genus Oryctolagus; species Oryctolagus cuniculus. The sequence continues at coordinate 20,173,093 of NC_142887.1, read as the reverse complement.
GAGGGAGCAGGTGACAGCTCAAGTACTTAGGTCCTTGCCACCCACATGGGAGACCTGGATTGAGTTTTGGGCCCCTGCCTTTGGCCTGGCCCAGTCCTGACTGTTGCGGGCATTCAGGGAGGGAACCAGTAGATGGAAGATCTCAGAGTCTGCCTTCAATTAAATGAAAATAAATTAAAATAAAAAAAGTCAGCTTTCTTTCTTACTCAGGGTTAAACAAAGTCCTGGTTATAAAATTCTGATCTCTTGGGGCTGGCATAGTGCTAGTTTGTGTTCTGGCTGCTCCACTTCTGATTCGGCCCCCTGGTAATGGCCTGGGAAAAGCCACGGAAGACATCTCAAGTGTCTGGGCTCCCTCCACCCATGTGGGAGACCTGGATGAAGCTCCTGGCTCTTGGCTTTGTGCTGGCTCAGGGTTGGCTGTTGTAGCCATCTGGGGAATGAATCATCAAACAAAGATCTATCTTTCTCCCTCTCTCTCTGTAAATCTTTCAGATTAAAAAAAAAATCTTAAAAAAAAAAAAAAAAAGAAAGAAGGGCTGACATTGTGGCATAGCAGGTAGAGCCGCCACCTGCAATGCTGGCATCCCATGTGGGTGCTGGTTTGAGTCCCAGCTGCTCCACTTCTGATCCAGCTCTCTGCTATGGCCTGCGAAAGCAGCAGAGGATGGCTCACGTCCTTTGGCCCCTGCACCTGCGTGGGAAACCTGGAGGAGGCTCCTAGCTCTGGATCAGCGCAGCTCTGGCCGCTGTGGCAAACTGGGGAGTGAACCAGCAGGTGGAAGACCTCTCTCTCTCTGCCTCTTCTTCTCTCTCTGTGTAAACCTTTTAAATAATGGATAAATCTTTTAAAAAAAAATAAAGAGTTTTGATCTCTTATCTACTGCATTCTCTCTATTCCACTCAAACCACCTGCTTTCTGAGCATGGCTGAGTACTCTCTCAAGTCAGGGCCTCTGTGTTTGCTGCTCTCTGCCTGGAACATTCTTCCCTTGATATTCACAAGACCTATTCTCTTACTTGACTCAGGTCTCTTCTCAAATGTCATCTTATCAGAGAGGCCCCCTTTATTCACCCTACCCTATCTGTGTCAATCTGTTTTTCTTCTGTTTAATTTTTCCCTGTATCACTTATAACACATGACATATAGTTCTTTGGGTAACCCAGTTATTAGTCGTTCTGCCTTTGACGTAAATTCCAAAAGATCAGGGCTTTTGTTTTATTCGCTGCCATAACTCCAGTACTGAGAACCATGCCATGCCAACAGGAAGCCGGAGTGAACAGAAGAAAAACATGTACATACTAAACTCATTTTCTTTTTTTAAAGATTTATTTTAATTACTTGAAAGAGTTACACAGAGAGAGAAGGAGAGGGAGGGAAGAAGGAAGGGAGGGAGGAAGAGACAGAAAGGTCTTCCATCTGCTGGTTCACTCCCCAATTGGCCGCAACGGCTGGCCGGAGCTGCGCCAATCCAAAGCCAGGAGCCAGGAGCTTCTTCCAGGTCTTCCCACGTGGGTGCAGGGGCCCAAGGACTTGGGCCATCTTCTACTGCTTTCCCATGCCATAGCACAGAGCTAGATCGGAAGTGGAGCAGCCGGGACTTGAACTGGCGCCCATATGTGATGCTGGCACTGCAGGCAGCAGCTTTACCAGATACACCACAGTGCCAGCCCCATACTAACTCATTTTCAAGTTAAGGCTGTCTTTAGAGGGACAAAACAAATACTATAAAATCTCTATAATATCATTAATTAAGTTTTAAACAGGACTTATTTTTAAATATTAAGAATTTTATCTTTGAGGTCCATGCTATGGCATAGCAGGTAAAGTCACCACCTGCAGTGCCGGCATCCCATATGGGCACTGGTTTGAGACCCTGCTGCTCCACTTCCCATCCAGCTTTCAGCTTTGGATCTGTGTAGCTCCAGCCATTGTGGCCATCTGGGGAATGAACCAGCAAATGGAAGACTTCTCTCTCACTCTGCCTCTCAAATAAATAAATCTTTAAAAAATTTTGATTTTTAAATCTTCCCTTTAACCTGAGTAAAACTGAAGATCACTTCAATTTTTTACTCTTGACCCTACTTATTTTTTTAAAACATTTTATTTATTCATTTGAGAGGTAGAATTACAGAGATAGGGAGAGACAGAGAGAAAGGTCTTCCATCCGCTGGTTCACTCCCCAGATGGCTGCAACAGCTGGAGCTGTGCCGATCGTAAGCCAGGAGCTTTTTCCAGGTCTCCCACGCAGGTGCAGGGGCCCAAGCTCTTGGGCCATCTTCCACTGATTTCCCAAGCCACAGCAGAGAGCTGGATCGGAAGAGGAACATCCGGGACTTGAACAGGCACCCAATATGGGATGCCAGTGCTGCAGGTGGAGGCTTAGCCCACAATGCCACAGCACCAGCCCCTCTTGCCTCTGCTTATTAACAGTCACAAAAACTTTACATAAATTAGATACAAAACCTCTTTGCCTTTCTCAGATTTATTTTATGTTCATTTTGCTCAAATTATTCAAACAGAATACAAGCACAATGCTATTTCCTTACAGAATAAAATCCATGGCAAAATTTTTTCCTTAAAAGTATTTCCTACTAAATGTTAAGTCATTTGTCTGGCAATCTCTCAGTGGGACATTCTACCAGTTAAATTGGGAATTTATGATGAAAATACTTCTTACATCTGGCCTCACAGATTATGCATCATCTGATGGTTGCCACAGAAATAGCAGTAATGCTAACAAGGATTAGCCCCATAGGGTTTACCACTGGGTGTAGAATTACTTTCTGCACAATCACTGGGGAGGCAACACAGTGTGCAGGAAAAAACTGGTGTGATTCCCTGACTTGGAGAAGTGAGAAACCCAGATTCCTCTTCTGAAGCAGAGTCTATCCATTCCTTATCCTTACAATACCTATGGTTTGAAAACCAAAGTTCTAGAGCCTCTTTAAATCCTATATCCTCCAAGAAGTCTTTTCTAATAAATTCCAGCTCTCAGTTGCTGTTTTTGTCTCTCAATTCATATTTTTTAAACCAGCCTTCATATAATCATTTAGTGATGATGTCTTGCATAGTTCTCTAGATTTAAGTTGAAGTTATTGAGTACCTACCCTGAGCCAGGCACTGTCCCAAGTGCTATTACATAAAGTATTTCAATAAATCCTCATAATAATATGTTAAACAGGTATTATTAACCTACTCTTTTTATTTTTCAACTTTTATTTAATAAATATAAATTTCCAAAGTACAATTTTTGAATTATAGTGGCTTTCCCCCCCATAACCTCCTTCCCTAACCTACTCTTTTTAAAAATGTATATTTATTTATTTGACAGGCTGAGATAGACAGAGATAGACCAAGGCAGAGCGATTGGGACCTTCCACCTTCTGGTTCACTCCCAAAATGACTACAAAAATCAGGGCTGGACCAGGCTGAAGCCAGTAGCCAGGAATTCCATCCGGGTCTCTCACGTAGGTGTCAGGTGCCCAAGCATTTGGGCCATCATCTACTGCCCCCGCAGGTACATTAGTAGGAACCTGGATCAGAAGCACAGCAGCTGTGACCTGAATCAGTATTCTTCCATGGGATGCTGGCCTCACAAACAGCAGCTTAACCTGCTGTGCTACATCACTAGTCAACCTACTGTTTAGATGAGGAAATGGAATTTCAGGGAAGTGACCTTCCCAGCAGAGTAAGTTATTTCCCAAAAATAAGCCTTTTCACTAGCATTAAACAATTGGCTCCTCAAAAAAAAAAAGGGGGGGGGGCTCAACTTATCCTGCAACCTTCCTAGAAAGATCTTAACTCACAAAAATTGGTAGACAAATGTGACCTAAAAAGCAATGAAAATAAAACATTTGATGTGAGCAGGTGGGGAGTAAGAGTCTGCTGGGTTTTTTCATTTTCATTTTGTTTTGGTTTAAGAAATCAAATGTGGGGCCGGAGCTGTGGCACGGCAGGTAAAGCCTCCACCTGCAGTGCCAGCATTCCATATGGGGGCTGGTTCGAGTCCCAGCTGCTCCACTTCTGATCCAGTTCTCTGCTATTGCCTGGGAAAGCAGTAGAAGATGGCCCAAGTCCTTGGGCCCCTGCACCTGCAAGGGAGACCTGGAAGAAGCTACTGGCTCCTGGCTTTGGATCAGTCCAGCTCTCGCTGTTGAGGCCATTTGGGGAGTTAATCAGTGGATAGAAGACTTCTCTGTCTCTGACTCTCTGTAACTGTGTTTCAAATAAATAAATACATCTTTAAAAAGAAATCAAATGTACTAAAAGACTTCTGACAATGTCCATAAACTATTTTTGAAACAAAAAACCCACATACATAAATCTTTAACTATGAACATCTGATTTTTGGTCATGATTAGATGTGGATATGTTTTAAGTCTTTTGTGGTGACTGATAATAGCGAAGTAAATCCTTTTCTTGAAAGAATATCTCTTTGAAACAATCCTGAATGCTCACTCACTAGAACTCTGGGCAAATTGAACATTACAGAAGCATTTTGAGCTGTGTCTTAATGGAAAATGGAGAAGCAGCACTATTTCAAGGAAAAAGTACTGGGATGGGGACCACCCACTCCTGGCCTCCATTCCTACTGTTGCTGGCTCACTGAGAAAACCAGCCATGCAAGCAAACTGTCCTTTGTTTCCTTAAGCCATCCAAGACATGGGACAAAGTATCCCTTATTGCTGCACCAACACTGCTCTGTGTTCTGAGCTGGCATCTACTCTGCCTTCTTGTCTCTCCACGGATGGTAAGGGAGCTAGAAGCCTGCTACTTCTGGAAACTTCCTAGTGGATGGGTTTGTGGAAATGAAACTGGTAAGATGTGAAACTGACTCAGTTGTTCTCTGAGAAAGACGGAAGGTCAAAGAAGACTCTGAGAAACAAATTCAGATTTTAAAAGAGAAACATCCTGGGGTTCTGCGGTATAGTAGGAAGACTACAGATAATGTACTATTTGTTTCACAATATGTAAAAAACAAAACAGGAGGGTGTATAGTGCAGTGGTTAAACCACCACTTGGGATGCTCATATTCAGTTACTGGAGTACCTGGTCTAAGTGCCACTACTCTGCTTCTGAATCAGCTCGTGCTAATACACATTCTGGGAAGCAGCGGGTGATGGCTCAAGCACTTGGGTCCTCATCACCCACGTGGGAGACCCCAACTGTGCTCTGGGTTCCTGGCTTTGGCCTAGTCCAGCCCTGGCTGTTGTGAGCATTTGGGGAGTGAGACAGCAAATGGCAGATCTCTTTCTCTGCCTTTCAAATTAAAAAAAATGGAAATAAATGAAACTTTTTAAATAGTAATAGAATTTAAAAAAACCTAGAAGATAGGAGTTTGAATGTTTTCACCACAAAGAAATGTTAAATGAGGAGATACATAATTTTACTCTGATGAGACATTATACAGTTTATAGATTAATCAAAACAGCACATGGTACCCCATAATTGTACAATTTTTATCTATGTAAACAGTTTTTTAAATAAAAATTTATACTTTAAGAAAAATGTATATGCAAATCAGGCTACAAAGCATGTATGAGATTTTGAAATTTATAAATAAAGCTGTTTCTACGTGAATATCATCTTCTCAGGAAGGGTTAAGAGATTAAAAGCGTATCTCATTTTCTCAGTACTAAATACGCTCATAGTAAAAACCCATTTCCTGCTTCTCCAAGGTGTTGGAACATCGATTAGTTAGTGTTTGTGAAGGCTTTCAGGTATAAAATGCTATCTCACTGCTAAGCACTCTTCTATTTAAACTTGCCCCTGCTTCCTTTTTATCAACCAACTTCCGTGTCTATCTGGGATGCCATGATGAAGAATATTAATGAACTGAAGTCTTCCAAGCTTGAAAATTCTCAGGAGCAGGAAAGCTTAAAAAGATAAAAATGAAAACTCAGAGCTTCTAGACCAAGCTAATTTAAATGCCAGAATAATTATTTCAAGAGAAAAAATTGATTTTGAATAACCTGTCACCTCAGAACTCCAAGGTGAGAAAGAAGGTGCTGTATAGTTCAAAATGATCATTTAATAAATCTAACACACTGGTTTCCTTTCCTCAAAGCCAATCCATGAGGCAAATACTAGGATACTTCAAAATGTTCATGGAAAACCACAATTAAAAAGATATTTATTTTGGTGCAAAAGAATTGAAATCCATGCATAGTTCTTTTTAAAAAATGTTTTCCTTAAATGTTCTGATGTACCTTCATACAACAAAAAGAATTCCAAATAACGTGGTGTCAGTACCATTTGACATATAATTGCTGAATGGCTACCAAAGGCAAGGCAGTACTGTGCCAGGCACTGAGTGAGAGCTCTTTATTCAAGGCAGGACATGAGACATGAAAGAAGAGAGACTTGCTAAAGTACGAGAAGCACATGTTGAAGCACAACTGAAAAATCATTCAAGTGAAGGAAGATCTAGATAATAAACTTGCAAAGAAAGCATACTTAATCAATTCCTTCACTACACATTGGAAAATGGCAAACTTTTATACATGGTATTTCTGTGCTATGAGATTCACCAACAGTTTTAAGCTTTCTAATCAGCCATGACTACTACATAAACCCAAAATGGGCATTAGGAAGCATGAAATACATTTCCAGATGAAATTTAGAAAGAAAACAAGTCTATTGCTATCCTAGTAGTGCTCACCGACTCAACAGGTCATTTCCACAGACTGGCAAAGTATAGCTGGTTTACACAGCAGTACAAAGAAACCAGAATCAAGGCTATCTTACTAACAATGGAGTAAATTCACGGAAGTCCTAAAATCACATCTCCTGGTTATACCTTTTGATCCATTAATTTTATTGCTAGAAATCTATCCTCTGGGAATAACTGGGAAAGCTGTCAACGATGTATATACTTTGCAATTCCCTAGGAGTATATTCTACAGGAATGTGAATATATGTGCACCAGAATATATATTCAAGATGGTTGATAGCATTATTTAATAGTTAAACCCTATAAACAACTAACACCAGTAAAATGGATGTTAATATCCATACAATAACACCAGTAAAATGGATATGATGTTAATATCCATACAGATATCCATAATAACAGAAGATGATAAAGCAAATGAATTAACTTAGCTACATGCATGATGGATGAATCATAAAAACAAACTGTTAAGAAGTCATTTATATAGGGGTTGGCACTGTGGCACAGTGGGTTAAGCTGCTGTCTGCAATGCCGGCACCACACATGAGTGCTGGTTTCAGTTCCAGCTGCTCCACTTCCAATCCAGCTCCCTGCTAATGTGCCTAGGAAAGCAGCAGAAAATGCTTCAATACTTGAGCCCCGGCCACCCACATCCACATGGGAGACCTGGATGGAGTTCCAGGTTCCTGGCTTCAAGCCTGGCCCAACCCTGACCGACACAGTTGTTAGGGAGTGAATCAGTAAATGGAAGTTCTAATTCTGCCTTTCAAATAAATAAATTTTAAAAATTATAAAAGAAGTCATTTTTATAAAATTCTGAACAGGCAAAGCAAAATGGCATCATTTGTGGATATTTACTTAGCAGGTAAAATTCACCGTAAAGAGAATGGGATGACCACCACAGAAGGGGCTGTGCTTCTGCAGGATGGCGGACTCTGAGCACTAGCAACACTATTTCTTGTCCAGTGTGGTAGTTAGATAGGCATTAGCTTTTATTTAACACATTGTTAATATGTGTATGCTTATGCTTCTTCTAAGTAGTTTAGCTTTAGAAAGCGTTCTTTAAAAAGATTTCTGCACAAAGGTGTCCCTCAGAGCTTCACTTACATGAGGTAGTTTAAGAGCAGGGCCTGAGTGAGCCGTCCTTGACGTGCATCCCAGCTCAGCCACTTGTCAACCATGTGCTGTGATTTCAGGAAATGCAGTTATCATATCTGAGCTTCTCTCCCTCGCCCCACCCCACCAAAGAATTAGGAGAGGGCTACACACTACAGAGGGTTGACATGGCGTTCAAATGAGAGGAAGTGTCTGATATTATGCTTGACACACAGTAAGTGCAACATGTTTTCTCCTTTTATTCTTTCTTTGGAGCAACAGTTACAGAAACAGACAAACTAAAAATATCTTCTCTGTGCAAAGCATAATTGTGCTAAGACCAACAGGAAATAAAAACATACTGCTGGGGCCGGCGCTGTGGCGCAGTGGATTAATGCCCTGGCCTGAAGCGCCAGCATCCCATATGGGTGCTGGTTCTAGTTCCAGCTGCTCCTTTTCCAATCCAGCTAGCTCTCTGTTGTGGCCTGGGAAAGCAGTAGAAGATTGCCCAAGTCCTTGGACCTCTGCACCTGCGTGGGAGACCCGGAAGAATCTCTTGGCTCCTGGCTTTGTTGCGGCCATTTGGGGAGTGAACCAGCAGATGGAAGACCTCTCTCTCTGTCTCTACTTCTCTCTGTAACTCTTTCAAATAAACAAAATAAATCTTTTAAAAAAAACCATACTGCTGCAATCTCATTGGAGACAGATTTTTTAAAAATTTGTTTTAAAGACACTTATTTAATTTGAAAGTCAGAGTTATGGGGGGGCGGTTATCTTTTATCTCCTGGTTCACTCCCCAAATGGCCACTGGAAGTCAGGAGCCTGGAACTTCATCTGGGTCTCCCAGGTAGGTGGCAGGACCCAGGCACTTGGGCCTTTGGCTGCTTTCCCAGGTACTTTAGCAGGAAGCTGAATTGGAAATGTAGCAGCTAGACGTTGAACTGGTGCCACATGGGATGCTGGCTTTGCAGGCAGTGGCTTAACCCACTATGCTACAGCGCTGGCCTCCTTTTTTTAAAAAAAATTAGAGACTAGAAGTGTCAGCAGCACTCCTGCTGGCCTTGAGGAGGCAAAGAGCTGTGCTGTGGAGACAGGCAGCCTCTTCATGGGTCACAGTCCCACAACAGCAAGGAATGGGATTCAACCAACAACCTGAAAGAACTTAGAAGAGGACGACGGGCTCTACATAAGAATCTGGCCCAGCCAACACTTCTGATCACGGAGAACCTAGGCAAGCCAGTGCCAACTCTTGGCTTCCAGTCATAGCGGGATGATCAACAAAAAGCCTCTGTGTTCCTTGAGAGGAATTGGTAGCTGAAGCCAAATCCCAGTAGGGGAGTTTCTTGGATGATCTTGTATGCTAAACAAGGTCATAAAGTCACACGTCCTGCTTCTCCAGGGATCAGCTGCCCAGGACCAGATGCCTCTGTTCAGGATCAGTGCTCCCACCCCAGAAAGGGGGACCCACTGCCAGCCAGTAGCTCTCAATCCTCCTTGCATTTTGTTTATTTTTAACTAAAATTATGGTACTAAAATTTAGTCTAGTCTTGCCTTCTTGAGTTACACTCAAGTAACCCTGATTCTATTTTACAGATTCCTAACTCTGGTACTCATGAAAAGAATTCTCAGTTTATCATTTCTAGAGAGCAGATTCTAATTACTAAATTGAATTCTTCCCTAATTTCATTCTTAGGGATAAAGTATAATTTCTTTTATTCTATAACTAGACTGGTTAATTTTCCAAAAGCAGAATACCAGGTTATATGGATCAAAACTATGTAGCAAAGTTACACAGAAAAATTTGGTTGATGACATGCTATTTTCAGTAAAATGTTCAGTGACCATGTAGGATGAAAAACTGTGCTCCAGTCGATGCCCAAACACTTCACAGATTATTTTTCTTGAAAAAAGGATAAAACGAAACTGAGCAGTAGAGGACCTCACATCGTCAGCATGGTCCAGAGGGACACCAGCTATGTAACAGCTAATGTAATGCTTCAGAAGTACACATTTTCTAGCCAAAAATGTCTGACTTGAATCCATCAAGCTTTTAAACATAAAATCCAGTTAACAGGAAATACCAGGGGATAGCAGAATGAGCTGTACCTATGATGAAGTAGCCAAACAAATAAAAGAATCTGAACTCTGTATAGGAAAACTGGCCCAGTTTGTTCAACATGTTATTGGCATAAAAAAAGGTGAGTTACGCCAGAACAAGTAACACGGAAGGTACCAGACACAATGCATGATCTTGGATTGGATCCTTTTTTATTTTTAAAGATTTATTTATTTAATTGAAAGAGTTACAGAGAGGGAGGGAGGGAAAGAGGGAAGGAGGGAGGTCCTCCATCCCATGGTTCACTCCCCAACTGGCTGCAATGGCTGGAGCTGCACCAATCTGAAGCCAGGAGCCAGGAACTTCTTAAGGGTCTCCCACGTGGGTGCAAGGGCCCAAGGACTTGGGCCATCTTCTACAGCTTTCCCAGGCCATAGCAGAGAGCTGGATGGGAAGTGGAGCAGCCGGGTCTCGAACCGGCACCCATTTGGGATGTCAGCGCCTTAGGCCAGGGTGTTAACCCACTGCACTACAGCTTGGGCCCCTTGGATTGGATCTTGATTGTGAACCGATTGTAGGGGATATTTTCTGAGGTCAGCTGAGATAAATCTGAATATGTATTGAGATTGCAATCACAAAAAATTACTGGAGTGGGAAGGTGATTATCACTGATATAAAAAGGAGGTTATAAAATAGTGTATGGGAAATGCATTATTTTGGTTTAAAAACTACAGATGTGGAGCTGGCATTGTGGCTCAGTTGGTTAAGCTGACACCTGCAACAGTGCATTCCATATGAGTGCTGGCTCGAATTCCAGTTGCTCCACTTCCTATCCAGCTCCCTGCTAATGTGCCTAGGAAAGCACTGGAATACAGCTTAAGTCCTTGGGCCCCAGCACCCACACATGGATAGAGTTCCAAGTTCCTGGCTTTGCCTTAGTCCAGTGCTAAACTCTAGATATTGATGAGGGGTCTTCAGAAGACTCATGGAAAATGCATGTTATGAAAATCTATGCATAAATTTCACTTTTTTATACCCAAATAAGCTTTTAAGTCCATTTTCCATTACCTTTGAAGTACCTTCATAACATCTAAAAGTATTTAGGAGTAAAGGTTACTGATGTCAACTTACTCTGAAATGTATCAAAAATAAGATGAAGTCATGGATGAATATTGATGGATTGATGCATGATGAAACACACAACAGAATAACATTAACTGTAAAATACAAGTGAGGAGTATATAAGGTATTCACTGACTACTTCTTTCAACTTTTCTGTGTGTTTGAAAACTTTCAGAATCAAGTTTTGGGGAAAAATACATATCTTGCCTATAGCTGGAATCAGTCCTCAATATATGTTTGCTGAATTTACAAAAACCAAAAAGGGTTGAACATGGTAGGCTTTAAATGTGTATCAGAAAGTATGTCCTTTAAGACAAATCTGAAGTTTGGTCAAGCCCAAGGTTTTTGATTCTCGGAGGGCAAAACTGAAGCTGCAAGACCAACAGTGTCATGTCCAGGCTGTGTTCATCAATCAGTTTTTGTAGAAAGAAGTGAAGACAAAAATAACCCAGGGTAGAAATGCAGCTTCAGGTACTCACAGTGAAAAAAATTGGGTATGAAGAAATATACATTTCTATAAAAAATTAGTAAGCACAGAAGTGGGCAAGTACATTAAGTGATGAGGGCATAAGTCCTGACTTGGAGCTGAAGCCAGAATTCCAGGTATGCCAGTTCTACTACACAGTAGTTGGGTCATGTGACCTTTGGCAAGTCCCTGATTTAAGGTTCCTTTTTTGTAAGATGGGGATAATATCTGCTTTTCTACCTCACAGGGTTCTGATCATGTAAATAGAAGTTTTGTAAATCAAAGCTAAACACAAATACAGGATGAAGTATCCTCTTCATCCTGTTAGCACCAAGTGACACAAACCTGTCCCATTGTCCAAAATATACTCAACTCTTCTGGAAAACAGAGATCACCATCATTGGTTCCTTACTTGAGTTTTTCTATTTTCTCAATAAGGGCTTGACCTTTCCTCTAAATCATGGGGCTACATTAATAATATATATCCCTAACCATTTCAAATTCAATCTACTTGACTTATTATTCTTAGGAGTATGTTCTGTTCCCACAATTATGTAAGAAATGCAGTTAATAAAACAGTACTGTTTACTTAAAATTTGCCATGAGAAAGATTTTGGTATCTTCCCCTTCTCTCTCTTTCACACATACCCCTATCTGCTAACTGGTGATAGATGTGTTAATTTTATTGTGGTAATAATTTTAAAATGTATCTAAACATCAACTCATCATGCTGTACACTGTAAATATATATAATTTCAGTTGTCAATTATATTTCAATAAAGTTGAAATAACAACAAAAAGAAATATTGGAGTTCAGGTTAGTAGGTACTAACAACAAAACCCAAAACTCTGAGGTCAGACATTTGGGAAACCTTGGGTTACAAAAGCTTTCAGCATACTGCAAATCTCTAACAGGAGGATATGATATTAAACGTTTCCTGGATTCATTCAAACATAGGATCTTCTTTATTCTGAGACATTTTTCTTAGGACTGATGCTATAAGGGAAAGCTGCTATAAATACTTTTGAAAATTCTAAATAGATCTACATTTCAATTCAGGGTCCATATACAACAATCAAGTTAAAAATAAAAGGGGACATTTAGTTATAATAATCACAAAGCCACAGAATGAAACTTAGGGATTTGCGTCCTACCTACTGATGGGGAAAATGGTGCTAGCTTTTAGGTAAAATTACAGCTATGCAATTCAGAGCACAAAGCAGAATGCTGCCCTGGGGTCCCACAGTACATACTGTGCACACCCGTGGTGATTTGAGCATGTCTATCTTTGTGTGACTTACTGCAGTATCCACTGGGGGCCTCTGACCACAACCACTAACAGCCATGGTTCTAAGCCCCACACCTTCAGCTCAAGGCCTACATTTGCTCAGCATGTGTTGTAACAGCCTTCTCACTGATTTCTTGGATTACAACCATCTCAACATCCTTTTTACCAGCCTGCTTTGCCTAAGTCAGCTGGCAAACCTCTAACTTAAGTCCTTGCTTACCTATAACAAGGGGTTCTACAGACTCTGCCTATATTGCTAAGTTACTGGCAAGTCCCCAATCAATGCTGCCTTATTTCATAAAATAACATTTTCTTGATATTTTCAACATCCTATTTTTGGTGAGGGGAACTAGTTCTTGAATGGGTGGTTGAAAGTGGGCCTATATAAAGGTCAATGAAACAAAGAGTCTGAAAGGCAGAGAGCAAAACAGAATTAGAGATATTTCCTTATTAGTTAAAACTCTAGTGAAAATAAGGACCAGAGAGACTGCCTCATGGGTATTTCTAATAAAGCTTGTAGTCCCAGATAATGATAGAGCCCCATTTCAGTTCCAGATCTTTGGTGAAACTGACAGTCATGATCCTGATGATCGAACATTATTATTATTGGCTACTTCAAAGTAGCCAATTTCCTGGATAAATTCTGAGTCACTAACAGCATAAAGATATGGGTAAGGCAGAATGTGATTAATAGTCACCACTGGCTCAATTAAAATTCTGCTTTAAAAGCACCCATTTAAGAACATGACAATCAACATTTTAGTGTCCCTGACCCTGAGTCTTTTTGCTGTTCACCTGCCCTATACCATAATTGCAGATGAGGAATAAACAGTCGTTAATTAGGATTGGTGGTGTTAAGTTACCTTAGCTTCTGTCTTGGACGAAAATAACTAAACTAGTCCTATGGGGACCAAAGATATTTTGGATGCCTACTAAGTCCAAGAGAAAATTCTGGGACATAAATCATTCTACAAGAAAAGTCCTATCTTCAACATCCAGGGAGTGCAACTCAGATTTTTAAAGATCTCAAAGAAATCCGAGGAAAAACAGTCGTGACAGAAAACAGAAAGTGACATGATAATTTGTGCAGGATCCAGCTGATCAATTCTTTAACAAATCACAGATGTGTCTCAGTTTTCTATCTGTAAAACTGGCAGAACAATATTAATTTGTTTTCCTTATCTATTATAAAAGGATAGTAGGGGTAGGTATTGTGGTGTAGCGTGTAATGTCACTGCCTGTGATGAAGGCATCACATATGAGTACCAGTTGAGTTCTGGCTGCTCCACTTCAGATCCAGCTCCCTGCTAATGCACCTGGGAAAACAGTGGAAGGTGGCCCAAGTGCTGGGGCCCCTGCACTCATGTGGGGGACTTGAAAGAAGCTCCAGTCTACGATCGAGTCCAGGTTTGGCTGCTGCAGCCATCTGGGGGTAGTGAAACAGTGGACAGAACATCTCTGCCTTGCCCTCTTTCAAATAAATAAAATCCTTAAAATTTTTTTTTTAAAAAGAGCTGTTTCACATGAAATAATATATGAAAACTCAAACTGTAAGCATTTTCTTTCAAAGATTTATTTATCTGAAAGGGAGAGTAACAAAACAGGGAGAGAGGAAGAGAGAGATCTTCCATCTGCTGGTTCACTTGCCAGATGTTCATAATGGCCAGCCAAAGCCAGAAGCTTCATCTGGGTCTACTGAGTGGATGCAGGGGCCCAAGCACCCAGGCCATCTTCCACTGCTTCCCCTTGTGCATTAGCAGGGAGCTGGATCAGAAATGGAGTGGCTGGGACATGAACTGGCACCCATATGGAATGCTGGCATTTGGTAGCTTTGGGATCCGCAAGGAGAAGGCCTATACTTCCGGGAATGGAGAGTCCCTACCCGCACTTCCAGGGAAGAAAAGTCCTTGTCAAGGTCCCCACAGGTGCCTAAAGGTCAACCATTGATTGGCCGGCACCACGGCTCAATAGGCTAATCCTCCGCCTTGTGGCGCTGGCACACTGGGTTCTAGTCCTGGTCAGGGCACTGAATTCTGTCCCAGTTGCCCCTCTTCCAGTCCAGCTCTCTGCTGTGGCCCAGGAGTGCAGTGGAGGATGGCCCAAGTGCTTGGGCCCTGCACCCGCATGGGAGACCAGGAGAAGCACCTGGCTCCCGGCTTTGGATCAGAGCAGTGCACTGGCCGCAGCGGCCATTGGAGGGTGAACCAATGGTAAAGGAAGACCTTTCTCTCTCTGTATCACTGTCCACTCTGCCTGTCAAAAAAAAATAAATAAATAAAAAAAATAAAAAGGTCAACCAATGAGGATCAGACCTGCCTCAACCTTTAACCTCTACGCCCCGTATCTATAAAAGGAGCCCTCCCAACCTCTGATGCTCTGTTGGGACCAGGGAACCTCGCCCAGGAGCGGAATCCCAATAAAAGCTTGTGAATTAATTGATTCATCTGCCTGGGAAGATTTGTTACGTGCTGGACACCTTGCATCATTGTATGCAGCTGCTTTACCTGCTATGTCACAACGCCAGCCTCAGACCATAAGCATTTTTTGGTATTACTGATTTTTAATTAGCTTTTAACAGATTCAATGTAATTTCAGAGCAATTCTAAGAACATAATGATATTCCCTCCCCCCCCCCACTTCCTTTTCCCTCTGTTTTTCCAAACTGCAAGCATTTTTAAGGTAAAGTGGTACCTCATGGGGAATAAAGTGAGACTGAACTTCATTTCAAAGTGAATGGGAATTATACTTTCATTCTCATTTAACCACTGGATAATTCATTTTTCTTTGCATGATTCCAATTTCCCTCATAGAATTTCTACATCATGTAAATCAACTCCAACTCAGCTGTATGTGTTCATGTGGGAAGGAAAAAACTTTCTGAGGTCCCATCTTTGTCATGCCACACATTGCCCAGGGATCTTAGGAAGGCAGGGCAAGTTAGTGGAGCAACACACAGAAGCATCAAGGAAAGTAAAACAGATGGCTGAAAGCCAAAGCCTATGACAGTCTATAAGGAATCTCCTCCATGCCCCCACACCAACAAGTGTTGGGAAACTGCAGTAGTGACTGGTCCTTCCTGCAGCAGGGCTGAGCTGAAGTAGCCCTTTGCCTCAGTTTAGCTTATTTCCTTGTTAGAGACACTTTACATTTACTGTGTTTGCTCTTTTTCTTAAGGGTGTCTACTTCTCATTGGTCTGGATTTCATGACGCTTTTGTTATATATTATCTTCAATCTCTTACCCACCTACCTTCTTCTTCTTCTTCTTTTTTTTTTTTTTTTTTTTTTGACAGGCAGAGTTAGACAGTGAGAGAGAGAGAGAGAAAGGTCTTCCTTCCATTGGTTCACTCCCCAAATGGCCGCTACGGCTGGTGCTGCGCTGATCCGAAGCCAGGAGCCAGGTGCTTCCTCCTGGTCTCCCATGCAGGTGCAGGGCCCAAGTACTTGGGCCATCCTCCACTGCCTGGGCCACAGCAGAGAGCTGGACTGGAAGAGGAGCAACTGGGACAGAATCTGGTGCCCCAACTGGGACTAGAACCCGGGGTGCTGGCGCTGCAGGCGGAGGATTAGCCTAGTGAGCCACGGCGCTGGCTACCTACCTACCTTCTAATCCACTGTTCTAAATGATAGATTATTTTTTTATAGGAAAAAATTCCAAACATAAAGGAAAGTAGAGAAAAACACTATATGAATATTCATAATCCAACACCTAGAAGTACTAACTTTTTTAAACTGAGTTTTTAAAAAATTTTTTTGATCTTTTTCTTTTTTTAAAATTTTATTAATTTATTTGAGAGGTAGAGTTACAGACTGTGAGAGGGAGAATCAGAGAGAAAGGTCTTCCATCTGCCAGTTCACTCCCCAGATGGCTGGAACAGCTGGAGCTGAGCCCATCAGAAGCCAGGAGCTTCTTCTCGGTCCCCCATGCAGATGCAGGGGCCCAAGAACTCAGGCCATCTTCTACTGTTTTCCTAGGCCATAGCATAGAGCTAGATTGGAAGAGGAGCAGCTGCGACTCAAACTGGCACCCAAATGGGATGCTGACACCTCAGGTAGAGGATTAACCTACTGCATCACAGAGCTGGGCCCCTAGAAGTATTAACTGTTTACATTTTATTTGTCATTTTTTTCTTGAGTGTTTCCCCACCCCTTGGGTTTTTTACAAACCCTTGTGCTGACTTTCAATAGATCACAGCAAGGAAGCTGTTCTGCTACATAAGAAACCCTGACGTTTTAAAATAAATCAGACACTATGATATCCACCTCTATAAATGCATATTCATAAATATTTGCATATGAATTTCAGAATAATGTTCTAAAATAGGTTTATCAATTTTTATAAAACATACTTCAATAAGAAGATCTAAATAAAAGAATGTGGACCTTATTGAAGTATATTCCATGATACTATTTCACATCTATAAAGATTAAAATAATTTTATAATATCAGACACCCACTGAATATTCAAATCTTAGCTATGCTAATATCTTGCTTTAAAAATAGCCTTATTGCTGCATAACTGATATATGTATAAGATATTTAAAGTATACACTCTGGGGCCGGCGCCGCGGCTCAACAGGCGAATCCAATCACATTTAGGCTGCTTGAAGTTACTCCATAGCTCTCTGATGTTTTCTTTCTGTGTTTCACTGTGTAGTTCCACTGCTATGCCCTCAGATTCACATTTCTTCTGTAATGTCTAATCTGTCATTAATCCTATCCAGTGCATTTTTCATCTCAGACAATGTAGTGTTCATCTCTAGAAATGTTTCATACCTTCGATGTCTCTACTTAACTTCTGGACAGCTACAGGTATACAGGTATACCAGGTGTAACAACTCAAGGTCATTCTATGTTAATCCTAACATTTGCCAGTTTCAATGGATTATTTTTATTATTATTATTATTTTTTTGACAGGCAGAGTGGACAGTGATACAGAGAGAGAAAGGTCTTCCTTTGCCGTTGGTTCACCCTCCAATGGCTGCTGCGGCTGGCGCACTGCGCTGATCCAATGGCAGGAGACAGGTACTTATCCTGGTCTGCCATGGGGTGCAGGGCCCAAGCACTTGGGCCATCCTCCACTGCACTCCCGGGCCACAGCAGAGAGCTGGCCTGGAAGAGGGGCAACCGGGACAGAATCCGGCGCCCCGACCGGGACTAGAACCCGGTGTGCCGGCACCACAAGGCGGAGGATTACCCTAGTGAGCCGCGGTGCCGGCCTCAATGGATTATTTTTGCCATGGAATGTATTTTCTTGCCTCTTTACATGTGTGGTAATCTTTATGCCAAACACTGAATTGTACTTTGTGAGGTATTGGATATTTCTATGTTCCTATAGCTCTTCTTGTTTTGTTATGGAAAACAGTTAAGTTACTAAGAAACTGTTTGATCCTTTTGAAGTGCACCTTAGGAGGCAGCAGGTGATGGTTCAAACAGTTAGGATCCTACCACTCATTTAGGAGACCTGGACTGAGTTCAGTTCCCAGCTTCAACCTGGCCCAGTCTCAGATGTTGCAGGCATTTGAGGAGCGAACTAGTGGATGAAAGACTAGTCTCTTTTCTGCATCTCTGTGTCTCTTTCTCTCCAAAAAAGTATTTGTTAGGCAGCACAAGAAGTACTCAATCTAGAGCAAATTAGTCCCTACTACTAAGGGAAGACTTTTTCTATGCCTCAAGAATTGTGATGTTTTCTGCAAGATTCTTTAATAGGCAGTAGGCAGTACTGTACTGGGGAATTCCAGGCCTGGGACGGAAAGTAGCCACCACTCGCTTGCAGCCCCTGGGGTTGACAGAAACCCACTTGGCCATCCTACCATGCAGGTGATGCTGTGCATGGAGCTCACACAGAGCATCCTGTGGATGGTTTGGGGCTGCACTGCTAGCTTCCCACTAGCCCATGTCCTAAGGTGCACAATGCTTTGTTCTTTATCTGTTTCCTTTGTAGACACCCAGGTCAGGCTAGATCTCATCTCACCACCTGTGGATCTCAGGTACCACCATGATGAAACAGAAAAGGAATGCACTGCCAACATTTTGTGACAAGCTTCGGCACCTGACACCAGAGGCTTGTGGCTCTTCTGTGATTTCGCCAGACCAACTCCCCTTCCCAGGAGACTCCTTAAAAACTCCGAAGTATTCTCACTCAGAAAGGTATCTGTTGACAAATTAAACTTTTTCCTTTACCCACAAACTTTGTCTGCATTATTTCAATTCAGCCCTGGGAATAGGAACCAAACTTTGGGTAATATTCTGAGTCTGGAATAGTTGGCTCACATGCTAATACTGATTAGTTTTGGCTGAATACGAAGAGCGAGCCTTTGTGGGGCCTGGGGTTCTCTCTCTGCAAGTGTAGTTGCACTGGTCTCCCTGGACACATGGTTTCATGTCAACTCAGGGAGTCCACTGGGCTCTTGCTCACTATCAGTATCAGCAGTTTGGGGCAATCGTAGGCCTCACTTCCTCTTTTCTACTTCTCAGGGATAGCTGTCATTCATTTCCTGATGCACAGTCTTGAAAACATTGTGTCATACAGTTTGTGTTTTTTTTCCCTATGAAACTGAACAGGCCCTTTCTGGATTTGTCTGATGGCTTTGTTAATTAATTAGCTCCTCTAACCCAAGGGGCTAACAAACTTTTTATAAAGATCTAGGAACTCGGCCGGCGCCGCGGCTCACTAGGCTAATCCTCCGCCTAGCGGCGCCGGCACACCGGGTTCTAGTCCCGGTCGGGGCGCCGGATTCTGTCCCGGTTGCCCCTCTTCCAGGCCAGCCCTCTGCTGTGGCCAGGGAGTGCAGTGGAGGATGGCCCAGGTGCTTGGGCCCTGCACCCCATGGGAGACCAGGAAAAGCACCTGGCTCCTGGCTCCTGCCATCGGATCAGCGCGGTGCACCGGCCGCAGCACGCCAGCCGCAGCGGCCATTGGAGGGTGAACCAACGGCAAAGGAAGACCTTTCTCTCTCTCTCTCTCACTGTCCACTCTGCCTGTCAAAAAAAAAAAAAAAATCTAGGAACTCAATAATATTTATGGACCATATACAACCTTTGTTATGTATTCTTTTGTGTTTTTTGGTTTACTGTATTTTTTTTTTTAAACAATCCTTCAAAAAGGTAGAACCAGCATCTTAGTTCAAGGGCCATACACAGGTAAGCCTTGGACTACATTTGGCCTGAGGGGTACAGTTTGCTAACTTCTGATCTAACCCTTGTGTTTTCAGGTAAGGTCTTGAACAGATTCAGGTTAAACAGTTTTCACAGACACACCAGAGGTGACACTGTCTACCTCATACTGCAGCACAACAAGAAGCACACAACTACTGCTTATCCCACTATCTTGTCTAGCTGGAAGCAACAGACATTGTGACTGCTTTTCCTATTCCTTCTCTTTCCTTCAGGTTCTAAATCTGGTGAAGTTTGCTCCTGTGGTTATGTTGATCAGTCTCTGCTAATATGTGCATCACAGAAAGCACATACTATCTGGTTATCCCACTATTACTGATGTTAAGATAGAGCACTACAATAAGTGATTCTCTATTATAAAGTTAAATTTTCCTCCTGGCAATCATCAAACAATATGTGGAGCAACATCCAGTCCTCTATCTCCTTTTCACCTAATGTTTTTGTCATCTGTAGATGACTTCAGCCAGATTGAGTTTATTAGGAACTGAAATTATTACTCTCTAATATCACTACTTCGATAAATATTAGCTGACATTCTTATGTAAAGAAAAACATGCTTTCATTACTTAGAGTTATTTGGCTACCTTAAAAAAAAAAGTTTCAAAGACCTCCCAAGACAAGCAAAAAATAGACCAATCCTATAAGAAATGCTTAAAGGCATCCTACATCTGGAAGCAAAAAGACAATTAACTACTGTCATGGGGGCCAGCACTGTGGCGCAGCAGGTTAAAGCCCTGGCCTGAAGTGCCGGCATCCCATATAGGCGCCGGTTCGAGACCCGGCTGCTCCACTTCTGATCCAGCTCTCTGCTATGGCCTGGGAAAGCAGTACAAGATGGCCCAAGCACTTGGGCCCCCGCACCCACGTGGGAGACCCGGAAGAAGCTCCTGGCTTCGGTGGGCACATCTCCGGCTGTTGCGGTCAATTGGGGAGTGAACCAGTGATGGAAGACCTTCCTCCCTCCCTCCCTGCCTCCCTCCCCTCCACCTCTCTCTGTAACTCAGAGAGAGTTATAAATAAATAAATAAATAAATCTTTAAAAAAAACCTACTATCATGAAAGCACATATGTGATTAAAGCTCACTGGTAAAGCAGACACAGCACTGAAAAAGAAAGAAGCAAATTTTATCACTACAGAAAACCACCAATTCACAAAAATGAACAATGAACAAGAGAGATGGAAAGGAACACAGACTATACAAAACAATCAGAAAACAAAATTGCAGTAGTAAATTCTCATTAATAACCCTGAATATAAATAGATTAAACTCCCCAATCAAAACAGAGAGAGTGTTTGAAAGGATAAAAAACCAGAGCCAACTATATATGCCTACAAGAAACTCACTTCACCAGTGAAGACATACAGATGAAAAGTGAAGGATTAGAAAAAGATATGCCACACAAATGAAAATCAAAAGTGAGCAGGAGTAGCTATACTTATATCAGATAAAAGGAAATTTGTCTCTTTTTACAGTTTTTAACTCAGTTCCTTTTATCCAAAGTGTCTAACAATAAAGCTCAGTTCAATAAGAGGAAATGAAAATCACAGATATAAATGTACCCAAGGTTGAGGCACCCAATTACATAAAGTAAACATTAGACCTAAAAGGAGAGATGGAGTGCAATACAGTAATAATTGGCTACTTCAACAGCCTGTGTCATCAATGGTTTTATTATCTAGATAAAAATCGACAAAGAAAAAACAGTTAAATTATACTACACACCAAATCGACTTAACATATTTACAGAAAACCGCATTCAAATTCATATCCTTCTCATTAGCATGTGGGACAGTCTCATTACCATGTGGGCCATTCTTAGGCCACAAAACAAGTTTCAACAATTAAAAAATAAAATCAGAATCACATTATGTGTATTCTCTGACCACAATGGAATGACACTAGAAATCAACAAGAACATTACAAACAGTACAAATATTGGCAATTAAACAGCACACTCTTGAATCATCATGGGTCAATGAAGGAATCAAAAGGGAAATTAAAACTTTTCTTAAAACAAGTGAAAATGGAAGCACATCATACCAAAACCTACGCGATACAGGGCTGGGCACTGAGGCTCAGCAGGTCAAGTTGCTGTTTGGCATGCCCACATCCCATACCAGAGTACATGGGCTTGAGTCCCACACCTCTGCTTCTGATCCAGCTTCTACTAATGTGCACCTTGGGAGGTAGCAGCAATGGCTCAAGTACTTGGGTCTCCCAGCCATCTATGTGGAAGGCAGGGATGGAGTTCTAGTCTCCTAGTTTTGGCCTGGCCCAGCCTTGGCTGTTGTGGGCATTTATGGAGTGAACCAGCAAATGGACAATCTCAATCTGTTTCTCCACCTTCTTTCTTTCTCTCTTTCTTTCTTGCAAGATTTATTAATTTGAGAGGTAGAGTTACAGAGAGAGGGAGAAAGGTCTTCCATCTGCTGGTTCACTCCCTAGCTGGCCACATCTGAATCCAGGAGCTTCTTCCAGGTCTCCCACATGGCAGCAGGGGTCCAAGCACTTTGGCCATCTTCCACTGCTTTCCCAAGCCATTAGAAGGGAGCTGGAGGGGTAAGTCCTGTGGTGTAGTGGGTAACGCTGCTGCCTGCAGTGCCGGCATCCCATATGGGCGCCGGTTCAAGACTCAGTGGCTCCACTTCCAATCCAGCTCTCTGCTGTGGCCTGGGAAAGCAGTAGAGAATGGTCCAAGTCCTTGTGCCCCTGCACCCCACATGGGGGACCTAGAAGAAGCTCCTGGTTCCTGGCTTTGGGTTGGCTCAGCTCCAGCCATTGCAGCCATCTGGGTAGTAAACCAGTGGATGGAAGATCTCTCTATGCCTCTGCCCCTCTGTAACTCTACCTTTCAAATATAAATAAATAAATAAATAAATAAATAGGGAGCTGGATTGGAAGTGGAGCAGCTGGAACTCAAAGCAGCACCGCTATAGGATGCTGGCATCACAGGTGGAGGTTTAGCTTACTATGCCACAGTACTGGCTCCTTCTCCATCTTTAAAATAATAAAATAAATAAATAAATCCTATAGGATACAGAAAAGCAAGTACTACAAGGGAAGCTTACAGTAATAAGTATCTACATCAAAGAAAGAGAAAAGATTCCTAATAAATAGTTTAATGATGCAAATCAAGAAATAGAAAAAGCAAAAAACTAAACCAAATCCCAAATTAGGAGAAATAAAATCACAGCAGAGATAAAGGTAGAAGAGATTTAAAAAATAAAAAAGATCAAAACAGAGTTGATTTTTTAAAAAGTGATAAACAAAAGCAACAAATTGTTAGCCAGGCTAGCCAAGAAAAAAGAAAGATGACCTAAATTAAAAAAAAAAAAAAAAAAAAAAAAAAAAAAAAGAGACCACAGAGAAGGTATTGCAACAAATACTATAGGATCATTTGGAAGTACTATGAATATCTATATACCAACAAATTGGAAAATCTAGAAAAAATATATAAATTGCTGGGTACATATAACTGAAATTTTGAACCATGAAGGACCAGTTATCAGCTATGAAATTCAATCAGAATTAAAACGTATCCTAAAAAATAATGTCCAGGACTTGTTTAACTTCACTGCTGACATCTATAAAATAAAAGACCAATGCAATTCTTCCTACATTATTCCAAAAAACTGAGAACTTTGCTGAATTCATTCTATTAGGCCAGCAAAACCAGACAAAGACACAAGAGAAAAAGAAAATTATAGACCAAACTCCCTGATGAATATAGATGCAAAAATTCTTCACTAATTACTAGCAAACTGAATCCAACAGCAAAGATTATACATCATGATCAAATGGGATTCATCCCAGATACAAGGACAGTTCAACCTATAGAATAAACAAACAATACAGCACATCAGTATACAATCATCTCAATAGATACAGAAAAGGCATGCAATAAAATTCAATATCTCTTCATGATCAAAATACTCAATACATTTGGTATTGAAGGAACTTCTTTCATTACAACAAAGGCTCTATAGGGACTCCTCAAAATGTTCATGGAAAATGTGTATTATGGAAAAACAATGTATGGATTTCAAAAAAATCTTAGTCCCAAACAAATGCATACTAACTTGATATAATATGTCTGAACAGGATCTAGTTTGAGCCACTAAGAATCAGTCTGAAAATAGCCCCCAACAGAATATAATTCTACCAACATTTAAGTGAGAATGAATTTATGAAGATTGAGTGTAAGAGTGGCAAAATCACTGATGCTTTATAAAAAGTTTCTGGGGACAATGCTCCAAAGAAATCAGCAATTTACAAATGGATGACTTGTATTAAAAAGGCATGAGATGATGATGAAGCCCATAGCAGCAGACCAACCACATTAATCTGTGAGGAAAAAAATTAATCTTATTCATGTCCTAGTTGAAGAGAACCAATGACTGGCAGTAGAAACAACAGCTAACACCAACACTTTCTGCTTGATGGTTACCAAACTGCTGTGCCTAGATCAGCTGCAGACAAGAGAGCTTTCAATGGAAATTTTAAACAAGTAGGATTAAGGTCGTGAATCATTCAAGTACTGTAAAAGAAAATGAAACAGCTTTAACAGTAGGATTCTGAAGACAAGCACAATCAAAGCAAGCGGCAGAAGTAGTCTATTCAAAGCAAAAGTGGACCGATCAACAGCAAAGGTCTTGGCAACTGTTTTGGCATGCACAAGACATTTTGCTTGTTGACAAAAATTTTTACTTATTTATTTTCATTTTACTTGAAGGGGAGAAGGACAGAGGGAGAGAGAGGGGGGAAGGAAGGAGAGAGGGAGATATGTGTTTCATCTGCTGGTTCGTTCCCCAAGTGCCCACAATAACTAGGGCTGGATCGGGTTAAAGTCAACAGCGCATAACTCAATCCAGGTTCCCCATGTGGGTGGCAGGGGCTCAAATACTTCGGATACTGCCTGCTGCCTCTTAGGATGACGTCAGAAAGAAGCTGACTGGAAGCTCAGGTGAGACTCGAACCTGGGCACTCCAACATGGGATGTGAGTGTCCCAAGGGAGGCTTAGCCACTGCACCACAATGCTAGCCCCTGCTTGTTGACTTTCTGGAGAGCCTAAGAAACCATCTGCTTATCATTAATGAATAGTGAGAAAGGCAAAGCTTTAGCAGATGGCCGGCGTGGTGCTCAATAGGCTAATCCTCCGCCTGCGGCGCCGGCACACTGGGTTCTAGTCCCAGTTGGGGCGCCAGATTCTGTCCCGGTTGCCCCTCTTCCAGGCCAGCTCTCTGCTGTGGCCCAGGAGTGCAGTGGAGGATGGCCCAAGTTCTTGGGCCCTGCACCCCATGGGAGACCAGGAGAAGCACCTGGCTCCAGACTTCGGATCAGCGCGGTGCACCGGCCGCAGCGGCCATTGGAGGGTGAACCAACAGCAAAAGGAAGAACTTTCTCCCTGTCTCTCTCTCTCTCTGTCCACAGTGCCTGTCAAAAAAAAAAAAAAAAAAAAAAAAAGCTTTAGCAGAAAAACACCTAGGAAAGCTTCATTAGATAGAGTTCTCCATTACAACAATGCTCCTGCTCATTCCTCAACCCACAGCAATTCTGCCAAGTGATGGGAAATTGGGCATCCCTTATGTACTAATGCAACCCCATCTGACTTCTTTTTGTTTTTGATCTTAAAAAAATCTTTAAAGGCCAGCAATTCTTATTCGGTTAATAATATAAAAAAGATTCCATTGGTATGGTTAAATTCCCAAGACACTCAGTTCTTTAGGAATGGACTAGATGGTTGGCACTACAGCTTACTGAAGTGTCTTGAACTTGATGGAGCTTATGTTGAGAAATAAAGTCTATATATTCTGATCTTTTAATTCATTTTTCATGAATATCTTCAAGTTTCCTCAGATGACAAACACACAGCAAATATGCTAAACAGGGAAAAACTGAAAGTGTTTCCTCTAAGATCTCAAACAAAACAAGGAAATCCACTTTCATCATTCCTATTCAAAATAGTACTGGAAATCTGAGCCAGAGTAATTAGGCAAAATAAAGAAATAAAGGGCATCCAAGTTGGAAAAGAAGAAGTCACATTATCCCTGTTTACCAATGATAGGATATTACAGGTACAAATTTTAAAACACTCTTAACAAAAAAATCTCTTGGAACTCATGAACAAATTCACTAAAGTTTACAGGATACAAAATCAACATAGAAAATACTGAAGTGTTTTTACATCTGCTCTGATTCTGCCATTCATCACCCTCATTGTGGACTGTGAACCTCCAAAATTATGCACTGAAATAAACTTCCATAGGTAGCTAATCTCAGGTACTAATTAACGTGATGAAAAGCTGAAACTTGGTACTGAGGATTGGGGTTGTCATCATTAACTATTCCTGAAACTGTGCAAGAGCCTTTAAAATTAGTTTACCAAAAAAAGTTGAAGAGTTTAGAGGGGCAGACTAGAGAAAGTTCAGAATACCAGCAGCAGAGTGGGTGATTCTGATGATGGCTCAGAATACTGACAGGGTGTGGACACTAGAAGTCATGCTCATGAGGTTTTTAAAAAATTTATTTACTTTTAATTTACTTAAACAGCGAAGTAACAGACAGACACACTCAGATTGCTAAGCCGGTCTGTCCCACCACCAGCCCCGAGGCCTGGAAGGGTAGAATTATTTTGTGAAACCCTAGGGTGCTTTCAGCAAGCTTCCCAAGACCACCCTGTGATTCCTGTCCCTGTGTTCAGCCAGAAAAGCACTTTGGGATTGAAGCCATGGTTCCAGTGAGCTAAGGTGGCGCTCCTGCTGGTGTCCATGTGATGTTGGCTGTGCAAAATCCAAGAATTAGGGGTCCTGGTGGCTTTCACTGTGATTTCAAAGGGAAGTATGGGAGGCGAGGTAGAGTTGTGTCACAGGTTGGAGTCCCTGCATGGGGCAATGGCTAGTGAAGCTGAGGGAGTAAAGCCACAGTGGGGACTTCAGGAAGTTGGAAGTATCAGCATGAGACACCTATAGAGGAAAGCTGTAAGCAGCTTGCCAGGCAAGCCTGTGCAAGCCACTGACATCAGCATGCAGCCTCAGAGAGCAGGCATGTGGGCAGAGACCAGTAGCACCCCGGAGGTCTCCACACAGATTTCAAACAATGTCTCAGACAACCTGGCAGCCCAAGCAGGAACAGGTGGCAAGGGTAAAGTCACCACAGAGAAGCCCCACTAGGGCAATGCCAAATGGAAATATGGTCTTGGAGTTGCTGCACAGGCCCCAGCAGGCAATGCCTGGTGCAGCTGCAGAGACAACTCTCCCGTGAGAACCGAAGCACAGCCTACAAACAGCAGAGAAGCATCAGTGAACCTGCTCCCTCTCTAGATAGTTTGTCCAGGATGCCATTTATGGAGTTTCGGGATTTCACATTGCCCTGCTGGTTTTTGGTCTTGCTTTGGACTGACTGATCCCTTCTATTTTTTCTCCCCCTTTTGGAATGGAAATATTTACCCTTTTCTTGCTCTGATGATGTACTGTGGAAGTATATAACTTGTTTTTGATTTTACAGGGGGTACATAGCTAATGGATTTTTGCCTTGAGTCTCAAATGAGACTTTGAAGTTCTGAATTAGTGTTGGACTGATTTAAGATTCTGAAATTACTGGAAAAATTGTTAAAATGTCCATTATACCCAGAGTGATCTACAGATTTGATGCAATCCCCATCAAAATTCCAATGATAGATAGCAAAGAGGTGAGAGGTAGAGTTACAGAAAGTGAGAGGGAGAGATGAGAGAAAGATCTTCCCTCCGCTGGTACACTCCCCAAATAGCCACAATGGCTGGTGCTGTGCCGATCTGAAGCCAGGAGCCAAGTGCTTCTTCTTAGTCTCCCACACAGGTGCTGGGGCCCAAGCACTTGGGCCATCCTCCTCTGCCTTCCCAGGCCACAGCAGAGAGCTAGATCAGAAGAAGAGCAGCCAGGACTTAACAGGTGCCCATATGGGATGCCGGCGCTGCAGGTGGAGGATTAACCCACTGCACCACAGCGCCAGCCCCATGAACTGTGTATTGAAACACTGTGCCGAGCTGGTAAAGGGCAACATTGGGCAGATCCTAATGGCCCATGTCCCGAGGCCAGTGCCCATGAATGGACCTTTGAGACTTGTCCCCAGTATCAGGTGGAGATCTGTGGGATGGTGGTATGAACTTGATTCACTGTGTATCACTGCTAGCTTCACGTGGGCCTGGCATGCACCCCCAAGACCTTGTGACTGTGAGGTCCAGGTGTGACCTCCTAAGTGCCAATTTGGGGAGCCCAGGTGCTGCCTCTATTATCTCTCCTCCAACCTTGAGCAGACAGACACCACAGGACTATACTCAGCAGCACACTGGTAAAACAAAACAATAAGCAGATCTTAACATCTATCCCTAGACCAAATGCTACAGATGGAGCTTGTAGACCTCCTTCAGTGCCATGTGGGGTTCTGTGGCCCCAGCTGATTGGTCTTATATCCCAGCCAGCAACACCAGTGGCTGGTAGGGGCAGCCTCAGGCTCTGAGTACACCCCAGTAGCAGACTATAGCAGGGTGGCCTTTGTTCTATCCCAGGCTGCACTGGTCTTGGAGGGCTGAAGGACCTGAGTGTGGGCTAGCATTATGGTGACATGACTAGGTGTCTGGGCCTACCCCAGCTACAGGAAGAGATTTGTTGGAATCAACTACCCCTTTGTAAACACCTCCTTAATTTATTATTTTTTCTTTATTTATTTGAAAGGGGGGGTGGGAGGAGGGGGACCTTCCATATGCTGATCACTCCTCAAATGGCCACAACAGCAGGGCTGGACTAGGCTGAAACCAGGTGCCTGGAACTCCATTCTGGTCTCCATCCTGGTTTCCCACATGGGTGTGGAGGCCCAAAGATTTGGGTAATTTGCTGCTGCTTTCCTGGGCACATTAGCAGGCAGCTGGATTGGAAGTAGAGCAGCTAAAGGCTGGCACTGTGGCGCAGTGGGTTAAGGCCCTGGCCTGAATTGCCGGCATCCTATATGGGTGCTGGCTTGAGTCCTGGCTGCTCCTCTTCCAATCCAGCTCTCTGCTATGGCCTGGGAAAGCAGTAGAAGATGGCCCAAGTCTTTGGGCCCCTACACCCATGTGGGAGACCCAGAAGAAGCTCCTGGCTCCTGGCTTCAGATTGGCACAGCTCCGGCCATTGTGGCCATCTGAGGAGTGAACCAGCAGTTCGAAGTCCTCTCTGTCTCTACCTCTCTCTGTAACTCTTTCAAATAAATAAAAAATAAATCTTACCAAAAAAAGTAGAGCAGCTGGGACTTGAACCAGTGTCCATATGGCATGCTGACATTGCAGGCAGTGGCTTAATGCCAAAATGATGGCCTCCCTAGTTCATTTTTTTAAACAAATTTATTTGACAGGTAAAGACTCTGCCTTTCAAATAATTAAATAAATCTTTAAAAAAATAAAAGGGGAAAAAAAAAAACCACCAGCGCCGCAGCTCACTAGGCTAATCCTCCACCTAGCGGTGCCGGCACCCCAGGTTCTAGTCCTGGTTGGGGTGCTGGTTCTGTCCCGGTTGCTCCTCTTCCAGTCCAGCTCTCTGCTGTGGCCCGGGAAGGCAGTGGAGGATGGCCCAAGTGCTTGAGTCCTGCACCTGCATGGGAGACCAGGAGGAAACATCTGGCTCTTGGCTTCGGATTGGTGCAGCGCACCAGCTGTAGCAGCCATTTGGGGGGTGAACCAACGGAAAGAAAACATTTCTGTCTCTAACTCTGCCTGTCAAAAAATAAATAAATAAATAAATAAATAAAAGGGCGGCCAGCGCCATGGCTCACTTGGCTAATCCTCTGCCTGTAGCGCCGGCATCCCATATGGGTGCTGGGTTCTAGTCCCAGTTGCTCCTCTTCCAGTCCAGCTCTCTGCTATGGCCTGGGAAGGCAGTGGAGGACGGCCCAAGTGCTTGGGCCCCTGCACCTGCATGGGAGACCAGGAGGAAGCACCTCACTCCTGGCTTTGGATTGGCGTAGCTCCAGCCATAGCAGCCATTTGGAGGTGAACCATCAGAGGGAAGACCTTTCTCTCTGTGTCTCTAACTCTATCAAATAAAAAAAAAATAAAAAGGTTTTTGCTTTCACTCCACAAAACTGTTTCCTCAGACAGATGGTGTTCCTTAGGCAGAATAAAGACTTACCTCAGAGGATCCTCCAGTGGCTTGGTGTCATTCTAACAGGGAATGTGAGTCCATTTTATTCTTTACTGATTACAATTTTACTAATTAAAATATTTGTAACATTAGCTGCTGACACTAATTAGGTGAGAGCAGCTGTCCCCAATCTTGCTTTTATATTAGAATAGTAAGTCTCATCCCTGGCAAAATATCACAATCACCTGCTTTTAAGAATCCTGACGCCCTAGGGTCACATCCCAGACTGATCAGGTCAAATCTCTGGGGTTGGACCTAGGCTCAGTGTTCGGCTCAAATGCTGCTCAACTGATTCTAATATGCAATCAGGGATGAGACTTGCCATCTTAGAATACAGGAATAAGATTTACTAAGTCACTTTAAAATCGAGTACAAAAGGTTTACATCCAAAAGAGATGAAACCAATTGAAATGGGTAGATACAAACAGAATCTGAAGTCAGCAAGAATTAAGCATGGAAATAGGTGTTAGCAAGCACCTACACAGCCTCCATTTGCAGGGAAGTTTGAGAAAAGACACTACTGTTAATCTAGTCAGATTCAGGCACATTAGAATTTTCACCTGTATAGCCCCAGCATACTGCTTCCCCACTATCAGGAATTGAGCAACTATTATGAGACCAAAACTCAACAAGTGTTCCTTTAGTCCTCATGCAACTTTATGAGATAGGTTTCTATTTTACAAATGAGGCATAGAAAGGCACAAATAGTATATTTCTAAACAAGTCTCCTTGTCCAGTGGTTCCCAATGTATAAGTTACAGATCTTTTTGGGATACTAAGTTGCTCTAAGAGTAGAAACTGGGGGCTAGCATTGTGGCATAGCAGGTTAAGCAGCCGCTTGAGACACCAGCATCCCACACCAGCATTGGTCCCTGTCTGGCTGCTCCACTTCCCATCCAGCTCCCTGATAATGGCCTGGGAAAGCAGTGGAAGATGGCCCAAGAGTTTGGGATCCTGCACCCACGTGGGAAACCAGGATACAGCTCAGGGCTCCTGGCTTTGGTTTGGCCAGCCCTGGCTTTTACGGCCATTTGGGGAGTGAACCATCAGATGGAAGATCTCGCTCCTTCTCTGTCTCTCTCTACTTCTGCTTTTCAAATAAATAAATCAATTTTTTTAAAAGATTGATTTATTTTACTTGAAAGTCAGAGTTACACAGAGAGGAGGAGAGGCAGAGAGAGAGAGAGGTCTTCCATCCACTGGTTCACTCCCCAATTGGCCGCAACAACCGCAGCTGGGCTGATCCGAAGCCAGGAGCCAGAAGCCAAGAGCTTCTTCTAGGTCTCCCAAGTGGATGCAGGGGCCCAAGGGCTTGAGCCATCTTCTACTGCTTTCCCAGGCCATCAGCAGAGAGCTGGATAGGAAGTGGAGCAGCCAGGACTCGAACCTGCTCCCATATAGGATGCCAGCACTCAGGCGGCAGCTTTACCTGCTATGCCACAGTGCCAGCCCCAGTAAATAAATCTTTAAAAGGGGGGGGGGGCACAGGGGTAGACAGTTAGCCTAGCACTTAAGATCCTGGTTGGAATGCCTGTATCCCACACTGGAGTACCTGGGTTCCATTCCCAGCTCTGGTTCCTGATTCCAGCTTCCTGCTTATGTGGACCCTGAGAAACAGCAGTCAGGGATCAAGTGGCTGGGTTCCAGCCTCCAATGTGGGATGCCTGGATCCAGTTCCCAGCTTCAGCCTAGCCCAGTGCCAGGCATGGTGGAAACTTGGGGAGTGAACTACCAAGATGACAGCTTTCTGTCTGCCTGCCTCTCAAATACATAAGAAATCACTGTTGTTGAATATTTTAAAAAATAAAGTAGTAGAAAGCACTGCCTGTAGATTGAATAAGTATATCATGTTGGTGAATGCTGTTGTGATTACATAATATGGATCCTTCTCAAAATATTATTCAATCCCTAATAATGTGTTATCTTAATAGTTTTAATCAATATGCTGATACTAAAGTATGTCTATTACCAAGTTAGAGTCTACAGTTACATATATTTAAAAGGGATAAACTGGAATCCTGATGCACTGGTGATATTGGTGAAAATATAAAACAGTAGATGCTTCTCTGAAAATCAGTTTGGTTTACTTAAAAAGTTATACAGCCTTTCATGAAACAGTTCCAACCTAGGTATATGCACAAGAGAAATGAAAACACATGTTCACAAAAATGCTTGTACATGAAT
Organism: Oryctolagus cuniculus; assembly: GCF_051225735.1. Classification (NCBI taxonomy): domain Eukaryota; kingdom Metazoa; phylum Chordata; class Mammalia; order Lagomorpha; family Leporidae; genus Oryctolagus; species Oryctolagus cuniculus. Next base: position 20,140,877 of record NC_142887.1, on the reverse strand, counting down.
GTTCATAGCAGCACTATTCATAATAGCCAAAAACTGTAAATAATTCAAAAGTCTATCAACTGGTTGGTAGATAAACAAAATGTATCCACAAGTGAAATACTATTCAGCAATACAAATGATTTATTATGTGCTATAGCAGGACTAAACCTCAAACACACTAAATGCTAGAAGCTTGACACAAAAATTATGCACTGATTTCATTTTAATGAAATATCCAGAAAAGAAAAATCAATACAGACAGAAGACAGGTCACTGCTTGCCTGGGACTGAAGGTAGGCAGAGGAGTGAGGACCGACTACAGAAAGAACTTTCGGGTGTGATGGAAACATTTTAAAACTGGATTTTATAGTGATATTACATTTATACACTTACTACATATATTTACTATAAAATAACTGATTTACATACTTACAATGGGTGAAGTTATACTTCAATGTGCCTATTCAAAAACACTTTAGGTTTCAAAGCAGGGAAGAGTTCTTACACTGAAAGACTGAGAATCAGTGATCTAGTTAGGGTGAAGGAATTCTACAGAGTATGTATTGAAGGAAGTGAAATATCAATTTTCTGGGTGGGTAAAACCTTTTAGTAATTGGTTAAATCTGTATGCATTTGAACCAAGAAACTGAGTCTAATTCTAAAACATACCCAGCTTTTAGTCAAGGTGCTCAGTCCTCTGTAGAGCAGACTTGGGTGAGCAGTTGATTCTGCCAATTACATGCACTGACCATAGTAAATGGCAAAATGGAAACGACTTTTAAAAAGGTACTGAGGTACTCTTGGTGGCTGCTAGGAGAGATCAAAGCTGCTGGGAGGGGGCTGGCGCCATGGTGCACTAGGTTGATCCTCTGCCTGCGGCCGGCATCCCATATGGGCACCGGGTTCTAGTCCTGGTTGCTCCTCTTCCAGTCCAGCTCTCTGCTGTAGCCTGGGAGTGCAGTGGAGAATGGCCCAGGTGCTTAGGCCCTGCACCCACATGGGAGACCAGGAAGAGGCACCTGGCTCCTGGCTTCAGATCGGCGTAGTTCTGGACGTAGTGGCCATTTGGGGAGTGAACCAACATATGGAAGACCTTTCTGTCTCTCTGTCTGTAACTCTACCTGTCAAATAAATAAATAAATCTTAAAAAAAAAAAAAAAAGCTGCTGGGAGAACAGCAGCAAAAGCGTCAAGAAGGAAGTAAACGGCTGAGTCTGAGGACTGGGAGAGATTCCACCAGGTGGCAAAGGGAGACAGGAGACAGGAAGGCACAAATACAGTGATAATGGGAGACACAGCTGGAAAGGTATTCTGGGTCTGAATGGGCCTTTTTTTTGTTACGCAAAGGCGCGTCCCTAGAAGGACTCAAGAGTTTGCAAGGTGGAAGGTATCTCTGACAACAGAAAAAAAAAATGCAAAGGGGCAGAGCTTAAATACAAGGGATTACTGATTGAAGAAAGCTTCAAGGAGGGATGGGGCAGCAAGAAGGGAAAGGAGGAAGGGAGACTGTCCTGACCAGAAGGGAAGGTCTTGAACTTCGAGACCTGCTGAGGGCTTCTGCTTTGTCACTTTCCTTGATTCTCAAGGGATCTGTCTCTTCCATTGTTTAAGTCCATATAACCCACACCTTTAGTAAGCTGTATTTAATAAGACACATTTTCATTCTTTTTCTAAAAACAAAAAGACTCTATTTGGTAAATAAATTCCTTTCACTTTAGCTAAGTGACATCATGGCAAAGAATGGCTTTTTCATTCAAATCCTGCCAGTTTTCAAACAGGATGTCAATTTTGAAAGACTGGCCTATGCTATGCTGGCTATGCTATGCTATGTTCTATTTCAATTTGTTTTTTGAGGAATAAGTCAAATATTTAACTGTCAGACTGCAAGGCTCTGACTTGACCTGAAATAACTGGTGTGCTCTTCAAAGAGCTCCTGTTGAACACTGAAGTTCTTCTTTAATAATGTATGTGACTGCCCGCTAGTTAAGTGAATAAAACAGAACACTATAATTTAAGCAAACAATAAGTTTTACTGCAAATATTTGTAAACCTTGTTTTCTACAAAGACTTTTTTTATACCATGCATTTGCATTAACCACAGCTTTAGTGGCTCTGTGACCTCAGATGAGTCACATCCTCTTGGGCCTCAGTTGTTTATTTAACTGTGAGATGAAAAGGGTCAGACAAGATAAGAATCAGGCAAGATGGGTTAGCCTGGGCCTTCAGCAACTGTAACATGAATAGATCCTCACCATCTTAAAACATTATGCTAGAAATCTAAAGTCAAATTAGTAATTATCTATCCTTTCAGTCTTCAGAACAAATCAATATGCCTTTTCTGGATCCCTGCCACATGTGTGGAACTAAGCATTACAGGATAAAACACCTGTAGAAAGATATAGTCCCTGTTTTCACATTATCTAACAACCTAACAGGAAAAAAAAACAAACATTAAATTACAGACATTAAATTAAAAAAAAAAAAAAAACCTGGACCAAAGGCTTTATTGTTTATATAAATTAAGAGTCTGATCATTCATTTCCAAAAGCCCCCAGATGAGAGCAGCATCAAGGACAGTGATTACACTCCATGTGTAACCCTCCCAAAGGAGGCAGCACGCTGGTCTGGGGGGAGTATGGCAGGTCTCATATTCATATTACATAATTCTGTAGAATGGATAAAGAAACAGACTGTGTCAAGAATTCAGCTAATACTTCCTGTCCTTAATTTAAATAATATTAGAACACATGAACTCAATATGTTTACTTATATCATTAAAGGAAAGGAAAATAGACATATGCTAAAACATCTGACATCACAGTTACGTTTTACTCTGAGGCTGACAAGAACAGTGTCATAGGAAGAGGGATAAATGGTATCCATAGCAACATCACCAGACTGGGACAATATAAAAATCTGTAACCTAGCAACTGATGACGAGATATGTCTGTAAGGGGAATTCTTCCAGTTCTGCAAGTGACAAACATGCAGCACTGAATGTAACTAATCACACCAGGGCAATGTGGAAAACCTGACTCGTAGGGAGCTGAGAAATGTCAACCTCAAAACCTTGGTACTATCATGCATAATTTTAAACAGGAAAATCACATAAACACCTCCTCACTTTCCATACTGTCAACTCTGTGCAGGAAAAGCACCTATGTGTCATGACTGGAATGGAAAATTAATTCCGTTGTGCAACCAATCATCTCAATCACTATTGCTTGTTATATAGAGCAATGAGTTTAGGTGAGAAGAGAAACCAACCCTGGTTCTAGAACAGGATGAGTTTTGCTTGCAAAGAAGGTAGCACGACAAAGCTACTAGGCACAATATGCATCATGTGAGAAATTTCCCCCTAAGAACTGTCTTTCTGACAGAGATCACACCCACAGAAGCAGACATTTACAGAATGAAGGAATCATGTAATTCAGCCTTCTTGTTTTACTTAGACTCAGAGCAAAGATTTACTCAAGGTCAGAAAGTTAGTGACAAAGTGTGGGTTCGAATAACCTAGGTCTCCTGTTTTCCAGGTCAACCCTTTCCATTCATACAACATGCTATTTTTTCTTTTTCATGGTTAAACAGGAATGCTGGGCTTCATAGGAATGAGAAATTTCTATCATGTAAAGCCATCAAGATCTTAGGGTTTATCTGTTTTCAGTTATTGTCCACAACAACAAAACCACCAACCCAGTCAAGAAATAGGCAAAGGACTTAGACATTTTTCAAAAGAGGAAATTCAAATGGCCAACAGACACATGAAAAAATGTTCTGGATCACCAGCCGTCAGGGAAATATATCAAAACCACAATGAGGTTTCACCTCACCCCAGTTAGATTGGCTTTCATACAGAAATCAATGAACAACAAATGCTAGCGAGGAAGTGGGGGAAAAGGTATCCTAATCCACTGCTGATGGGAATGTAAACTGGTAAAACCACTATAGAAGACAGTATGGAGATACCTCAGAAATCTGAATATAGTCCTACCATGTGACACAGCCATTCACTCCTGGGAATTTACCCAAGGGAAATGAAATCAGCAAATAAGAGAGTTACCTGCACCCCCGTGTTTATTGCTGCTCCATGCACAATAGCTAAGACATGGACTCAACCCAAATGCCCGTCAACTGAAGACTAGAAAAAGAAATTATGGGAGGCCAGCACCGAGGCTCACTAGGCTAATCCTCTGCCTTGCGGCGCTGGCACACTGGGTTCTAGTCCTGGTCGGGGCGCCGGATTCTGTCCCGGTTGCCCCTCTTCCAGGCCAGCTCTCTGCTGTGGCCTGGGAGTACAGTGGAGGATGGCCCAAGTACTTGGGCCCTGCACCCCATGGGAGACCAGGAAAAGCACCTGGCTCCTGCCATCGGATCAGCGTGGTGCGCCAGCCCCAGAGCACCGGCCATGGCGGCCATTGGAGGGTGAACCAACAGCAAAGAAGACCTTTCTCTGTGTCTCTCTCTCTCACTATGCACTCTGCCTGCCAAAAAAAAAAAAAAAAAAGGAAATTATGGGATATGTACACTATGGTATACTATACAGTAGTAAAAAAAAAATGAAATCTGATCATTTGCAACAAAATGGATGAATCTGGAAAATACCATGCTTAGTGAAATAAGCCAGTCTCAAAGGGATAAATATCGTATGTTCTCCCTGATCTGTGATAACTAACTGAGCACCTAAAAGGCAATCTTTAGAAGTGAAATTGACATTGAGAAGCAATGACTTGAACAGCTCTTGTCTTGACTGTAGACGAACAGTTTTTTTTTTTCTTTGCTTAATACTATTTGTTGAACTCTTTACTCAACATAGTTAATCAAATGTGTACAAAGGCAACTGAAAATAGATCTCAGTAAAAAATAAGACTGGGAATAAGAGAGGGAGGAGAAGGCTGTAACTGTAAAACTGTATAGCTCTACGTACATCCCTCCCTCCTTCCCTCCCTCCCTCTCCCTCCCTCTCTCTCTCTCTCTCTCTCTTTCTTTCTTTCTTTATGAGAGAGAGACAGAGAGAAAGGTCTTTCTTCCATTGGTTCACTCCCCAGATGGCCGCAATGGCTAGAGCTGTGCTAATCTGAAGCCAGGAGCTTCTTCCGGGTCTCCCATGTGGGTGCAGGGGACTGAACACTTGGGACATCTTCTACTGCTTTCCCAGACCATAGCAGAGAGCTTGATTGTAAGAGGAGCAGCCGGGACTCGAACCGGCCCCCATATGGGATTCGGGCACCGCAGGTGGAGGATTAACTTACTGTGCTACAGCGCTGGCCCCACCTACGGACTTACTTCTAAGGGTACAGTTTAAAAACTTGCCATGGTACCTCTAATCCCATTTAAGCTGGGTGGTAAAAATAACATCTTAAGTGTTAAAGTGATCATATTGAGTGTTGAAGTGATCACATAAATAAGATCAAAGGTCTGATAATAATAGAATTAAAAAGGAGAGAATGCTCCAACATGGGAAGCAGTCCACACAGCAGACTCATAGAATGAAAATAGCTTTAAACAGCACTCTGACCTCAGAATCAGCCATTAAGAAATTCTGGTCTGGCTGAAAAGCCCGAGAGCATTTCAGGCATGTATAGCCAAGACACTGTGGCAAAAAAAAAAAAAAAAAAAAAAAAAAAAAAAAAAAAAATAAATCCTACATGAAGGATCTCTGTGAGTGAGACCCCAGTGGAAAAAAGTGGCCAAAGAAGGATGTACTTTTCTCTGAAAGAAAGGAGAGAACTTCCACTTTGCTATGGCCTTGTCTAAATACTGATGGAGATTGTGTATTCAAAAGGCTTCCATAGCCTTGGCAGCTCATGTCAAGAGCCTTGGGTGGTCACCAACGTCATACATAAGAGTGTTAATTGCTAAATTAACAACAGGAGTCACTGTGCACTTATTTACTTCCCATGCAGTACTTCTGTCCTCAATGAATTGTACTACGAGAATTAACTGTAAAACTTGTTCTCAGTGTGTGTGTGTGTGTGTCTGTGTGTGTGTGTGTGCGTGCGCGCAAACTGTTGAAATCTTAGTATGGAGTTGGCCTTTGGGTATAGTTAATTGAAAATGAATCTTAATGGAGAATGGGACTGAGAATGGGGGGAGGTGAGGGGTGGGAGAGGGGTGGGAGGGCCAGTATAGTGAGAAGAATCACTATATTCCTAAAGTTGTATTTATGAAATTTGTACTCATTAAATGAAAGATTTCTTTGGAGAACAAAAAAAGTTACTGTCACCCTACCTCATATAACCATGAATGGATCTATCCTACTCCAAGGCAATCAGACAAAGATGCTGCCTTTTCTTACAACGTCAAAGGAACTAACTCACCTCTGTGATTATCAGGGATATTGCCTGAGTACAAAAAGACCAAATAGCTTCTCTATTTGGGTAGAATGGTGTATGCGTACAAAAAAGGGAGCCACTGTTACAACTATGTCAGCCCTGGAATCTTAACTATTCAGGACTGCAAAGGACTCAGTAACTGGCCAGTTCAACCCTTTCAGAAAATGGAAGGTTGGAGAAGTCAAGTCCAGGAGTCTCTCCTGACACTGTTAGGGTTCAGACTGGTCAGCTGTTCACTGACCTCTCTCTTTCCCCTGGGCACTATATGGGCCGACATTGCCCAGCCTCTCCTATAACTAAGTGTGGCCCTGTGACTGAGCTCTGATGCGTGCCATTTCCAGGCAAGGCTCTTTCCCTTCTGCTATCACCCTGGACAGCACCTCTTGAAGATGGCTGGGTCACAAGATGCAAAGAGATGGCAGCATCACTGAATCACTGCCTGAACTGACAGTCACTCCCTGATCAGGAAGACCAGTTTTTAACTCCCGTTAAGCTACTAAAATCTGAAGATTTATCTATTACAGCAACTCAATGTTAACTGGTAAAACCATAACTAGGATTATCCTTCTATAAATAAAGAATATGAACCCCCCCCCCTTTTTTTGACAGGCAGAGTTAGACAGTGAGAGAGACAGAGAGAAAGGTCTTCCTTTCCATTGGTTCACCTCCCAAATGGCCAATACAGCCAGTGCGCTGCACCAATCTGAAGCCAGGAGCCAGGAGCCAGGAGCTGGGTGCTTTCTTCTGGATCTCCCACGTGGGTGCAGGGCCCAAGGACTTGGGCCATCCTCTACTGCCTTCCCGGGCCACAGCAGGGAGCTGGACTGGAAGAGGAGCAACCGGGACAGAACTGGGCGCCCCAACTGGGACTAGAACCCGGCGTGCTGGTGCTGCAGGCGGAGGATTAGCCAAGTGAGCCATGGTGCTGGCTGACACCCACTTTTTTAAAGATTTTATTTATTTGAGAGGTAGAGTTACAGACAGAGACAGAGAGAAAGGTCTTCCTTCCATTGGTTCCCTCCCTAAATAGCCATAACAGCCAGAGCTGTGCCAGTCTGAAGCCAGGAGCCAGGTGGTTCTTCCCAGTCTCCCAGGTGGGTGCAGGGATCCATGGACTTGGGCCACCCTCTACTGCTTTCCCAGGCCATAGCAGAGAGCTTGATTGGAAGAGGATCAGCTGGGACTAGAACCAGCGCCCATATGGGATGCCAGTGCCACAGGCGGAGGATTAAGCTACTGTGCCACAGTGCCAGCCCCGACCCCCCCTTTTAAAAATCAATACTGCATGATTTATTTCCAAAAGAGATGACTTGTTTTACTTGTTGAGCCAGTAATAACCCTGCTGGAAGTCGCAAATAACTGGGACTGCAGACTTGGGAAAGTCACTTAACTTTCCTGCAGCTCAGCTTCCTTAACTAGTTACAGACTACTGATTTGCAAATTATTTTTTCTTTAATACACAGCTGAAAAATTCTTTCCAAATCATATATCAAGCAGAATGAAGGGGAAATGAAGAAGTGGACAGCAGTCCACCAGCTTAATGTCTCCTTCAGTTCCTCCTGGCAGCTTCCTGAGGTGCTGCTTGGAGACCGGGGCTCCCAAGCACGCAAGTCTGAGACCTGCTCCTCAGGACCAATGATTTCAGAATCATGCGGGCTTTCTGTTGGCGGCACAAATCTTTTCCATGTGAAATGTTTTAAGAAGCCTCAATAAACAGAGCAGATAATCTTTTTTTTTTTTTTTTTTTTTTTTTTTTTTTTTTGACAGGCTGAGTGGACAGGGAGACAGAGAGAAAGGTCTTCCTTTTGCCGTTGGTTTACCTTCCAATGGCCGCCGCGGCCGGCGCACTGTGGTGATCCGAAGGCAGGAGCCAGGTGCTTCTCCTGGTCTCCCATGGGGTGCAGGGCCCAAGGACATAGGCCATCCTCCACTGCCTTCCCTGGCCACAGCAGAGAGCTGGCCTGGAAGAGGGGCAACCAGGACAGAATCCGCCGCCCTGACCGGGACTAGAACCCGGTGTGCCGGTGCCGCAAGGTGGAGGATTAGCCTATTGAGCTGCGGCGCCAGCCCAGAGCAGATAATCTTTTATCAATATTAAAATATTTTACAAATTTAAATGTATAAAATTTCTAAACTCAGAAGAATGAGGCCTTTTCAAAACACATGAAATAGGAAGATAAGGGGAACAGTGGTAGTCTTACTCAGTATTAATATTTTGTGGATTTAGTTTTGCTCTCAAATATTGAAAATGATTTTATTTACTCAGTGAAATAGTTACAAACGCAACGAGTTTTTAGACAGCCACCCTCACAATGGGTAACATTCCTTAGTTAAAAGAGCAAGAATCTGTAATCCCAGTATCTCACACAGGCCAGCACAAGTAGAGGCACTGATGGTGTCTTCTGTTTAAAAGTGGTTTTAGGGGCCAGCGCCATGGCTCACTTGGTTAATCCTTCGCCTGCGGCGCTGGCATCCCATATGGGTGCCGGGTTCTAGTCCTGGTTGCTCCTCTTCCAGTCCAGCTCTCTGCTGTGGCCCGGAAAGGAAGTGAAGGATGGCCCAAGTGCTTGGGCCCCTGCACCCACGTGGGAGACCAGGAGGAAGCACCTGGCTCCTGGCTTCAGATCAGCGCAGCAGCAGCCATGGTGGCCATTTGGGGGGTGAACCAACGGAAGGAAGACCTTTCTCTCTGTCTCTCTCTCTGTGTCTAACTCTGTCAAATTAAAAAAAAAAGTGGTGTTTATACTACACTATATCTATTTCAGTCACGGTTTTTCAAAATGTTGCAAGTTTTAAAAACACAAACAAATTTGCAGAACATTTTACAAATCACTGGCCCAAACTCTTGTAGTTCTAAAAATCATAAAATAGCACACTGAATTGTTTCCCAGAACCTGATCAAGAGTGAGATGTTGTTATCAGCATCAAAGGATTACATACTCTTCTGCTGGTTATGTTTATTCACTGAATACTGATATTTTATTTTTCAAAGCAACAATATTTAGGGGCCAGAAAAAAAAAAAGCTAGCTAGCATAGGTAACAAAAGAGAGTGTAATTTTCTGCTAATTAATTTTTTCTCTGCCTGTAAACTCCAGGCTTCCTGCTACCTGCAATCCATTTGAGGACACCACCCTACATCAGGCCAGAACAGCTTATTCAGCTATTTTCATCTCCAACACAACACACAAGTTGTCTGCAGGGACTGAGGAAATTCAGATTTCAATATCAAAAAAAGGCTGACACCCCAGTAATTCACTTGAATCTTGGGACTTGCCACCTCCAAAACTTAAGCTTTAACATGAAAGTTTCAGAAAGTTATAGAAAATGTTCATTCTTCTAGCTCAATTTTTCCATGAAGTACTTGAAGCCCCTTCATATGGGAGAACCTTAAACTTTCCTATTCAATAAAGAAAATCAGAACTAGAACTAGATACAGTTGCAACCAACACAGCTAACCTGAAGGCACTTGAATCAAGTATAGATTGCTGGGTAAATAAGAACAGGTTTAAATAATCAACACAAGACTAGCAATAAAAACACCCACATGCTGAGAGGATAGGCAATCACCACTGTAACGGGCTGACCTACTAACTAGCAATAACACCAATGTGGAAATGCTGTCTTCCGAGAAAAGAGCTCCTATATGCAACAGCCCCTTTTACACCTCAGCTGAAGTGATCCTCTCAACATAATTTTTCATCTTTTTAGCACACCCTTGATCTAACAGACAGAAACTGCTAAAAACGAATCCTAAACCTTTGGATTTATTTAACCCATTGACACTAAAATAAAGTTAAGTGGCATCTAAAAAAATGCCACCAGCAAATAGGTAAAAAATCAACTACACCAACGAGAAAGAAAAACACATGAAAAGGTTTTTACTTCTGATTCACTACCCGTCCTCAAAGATGTTCAAAGACCAATTCTCAAGCCAGAGGTTAACCTGTAACCAATGCCAGACCTTGGGCAAGCATCATTAAACATTTTTCTCCCTTTTATTTATTTTAAAAGCAAAGAGACAGAGAAAGATACACACAGAGATCTTCCTTCTGCTGGTTCACTCCCCAAATACCCACAGCCAGGGCTGGGCCAGGCAGAAGCAAGAGACTCTTACCTGCCAAATAAATAATTATGACTACTTCTGTCGTGGGGCCAATGAAACCAGAGGAAGTCAGGTGTGACTGTCCTCTGGAAATTTAAGATACTATTATTTGGCCTGGGAAATAATCTTTTGTCAGTTCTTCTAAGGATAAGATGACTAAAAATTGTCATTTTTTTTCTACCACACCTGTAAATGAAAAAAACCAACACAGTCCCCCACGTCAAAAGGAACAATTAGGGGCAAGCTTGTAGATAAAGCTGCCACCTACAATGCTGGCATCCTATATGGGTGCCAGTTGGTCTCAGCTGCTCTAATTCCAATCCAGTTCTTTGCTACTGCACCTGGAAAGCAGTGGCAGCTGGCCCAAGTGCTTGAGCCTTACGCCCACATGGGAGACTCGAGTGGAGCTCCTGACTCTGGCCTGACTCCACTCTGGCAGCTGCAGCCATCTGGGCAGTGAACCACTGGATGGAAGATCTGAGTTTCAAATAAATAATTCTTTTTAAAAGGAACAATTAAAGCTACTTCTGATGAGTAGCTGTTGTTTGCTGTACAATGTCCTAGAAAGAAGGGTGGCGATGTGTCACCCAACAGAGGCAATGCAGCCATGACACAGCCATTCGGCCTTGAACCCTAAGTGAGGAACCTGGGAGAAATTTGCTTCAAGAAGTGTACCAGGTACAGAGCTGCTCATCCATAAACAGGAATCTGTTTATTCTTCAGAGGAAAATGAGTCTTTCTAGGAAAGATTAGCTTTGGCTGCTATATAAACTGGATTTTTTTAAGAGATTATTTGAAAGGCAGAGTTACACAGAGAGAGGTCTTCCATCTGCTGGCTCACTCCCCAGGTGGCCCCAATGGACAGAGCTGAGTTGATCCGGCTCCAGGAGCTTCTTCTGGGTCTCCCATGTGGGTTCAGGGGCCCAAGGACTTGGGCTATCTTCTGCTTTCCAAGGCCATAGCAGAGAGCTGGATGGAAGAGGAGCAGCCGGGACTTGAATTGGCACCCACATGGGATGCTGGCACTGCAGGCGGCGGCTTTACCCGCTATGCCACAGCACCAGCCCCACAAACTGGATTCTTTATATGTGGGTAAGACAGAGGCTGAGAAACAGCTCCAGACAGGCAGGAAACAGACAAAGCCCCTGTCTCCATCAACCCCCTCCAACACATCTCATTTCAGAGACAGGAAGTCAGCAGAGTGGCTCTTCAAGGAGCCAAGAACATGAAGGTTGGGGTTGGGAGTCGGGGGGTGGGGGTGGGGGTGGGGGTGGGGGTGGAGCTCTAACTTCTTAGGTGTCAATCTAAGGAAAAGCACTAGGACAGCATCAAGTGCTGAGAGCTTGGATGGCTGTGGAAGTTCATCTCAATACAACAGAATTCTCGTTGTCCCACCTTGTGAAACGATGCTTAAAAGACAACTCAAACTTAACAGTCCTCACGGTACAGAAAGCAACATTTCATTCTATTTCCCAAACCTTCCCTCTATCCCTCCTCTCGTTTTTGGCTTCTCAAGTCAAAAATGTCACACTTCTCCTCCAGCAGATTCCTGAGACAAAAACCTAGGAGTTATTTTTAATTTTTTTTTCCTTAATTCCCCTTCCTACACCCATTTATTCCATTAGCAAGTCTTAGTGGCTCTACCTTCAAAGCACATGTCCAATCTAACCCTCTCGGCACCTCCATAACAAGCTATCAGCTACTCTCCACCTGCAGAGTGGCCTCACACAGGTCTCCGACTGCTGCCTTGCCCTTGCAATCCATCCTCCACAGCAGCAATCTTCTAACTGTTACCATCAGGTCATGATGCTCCCCTGCCAAAATCACATCACTGGCTTCCTAGCACCTTGAGTAAAATCTCAACTCTACACTACAGACAGCAAAGTCCTACAAGTTTTGGTCACTGACTACCCCCCTCTGCCCCTCATCTCCCACCTTCTTCCCAAGCTGACTACACCCCAGTCACATCAGCCTTCTTTCCATTCATTCCCAGCAGGAGCACTTTCATGCTTTTAAAAAGTTTATTTGAAAGCAAGGAGGGGGGGAGGGGGGAGAGGGAGAGAATGGGAGGGGGGATGGAGAGAATGGGAAAGGGGGAGGGAGAGAGAAGGGGAGAGAGGGGGAAGAAAGGGAGAAGAGAGGGAAGGAGGGATGGGGGAGAGGGGGAGAGGGAGGAGAGAAGTAGAGAGGGGGTAGAGAGAGATAGACAGACACTGTTGATTCACTCTCTAAAACCTGTAACAGCCAGGGCTGAGCCTGGCTACCTGCTGAATGGCGTTCATCCCTCTCCCTCTCTCAGAGGGAGCCTGGAATGAATTTCATCCAGGTCTCCCAAGCGGGGAGCAGGGACTCTTACTTGAGTTATGATCTGCTGCCTCCCAGGATGTGCATTAGCAGGAAGCTAGATCAGAAATGGAGTACCGGGCCCGGCGCTGTGGCTCACTTGGCTAATCCCCTGCCTGCATCCCATAGGGGCGCCAGGTTCTGGTCCTGGTTGCTCCTCTTCCAGTCCAGCTCTCTGTCGTGGCCGGGGAGGGCAGTGGAGGATGGCCCACGTGCTTGGGCCCCTGCACCAGCATGGGAGACCAGAAAGAAGCACCTGACTCCTGGTTTCCGATCAGTGCAGCGCCAGCCGTAGCGGCCATTTGAGGGGTGAACCAACAGAAGGAAGACCTTTCTCTGTCTCTCTATCTATAACTCTACCTGTCAAAAAAAAAAAAAAAAAAAAGAAAAAAAAGAAATGGAGTAGCCAGGATTTGAACCAGGCACTCTGATACAGGCTGTGGGCATCCCAAGCAGCAGCTTAACCTGCTGTGCCACAACACCTGCACTTTCATGCTTTTATCCTGCTCAAACTTCACTTCCCTAAAGCTTCTGACAACTCTGCTGAAAATGAACTGCTTTTACAACCACCATCCCCCACACCCCTTTCCTGCTTTATTATTTTCTTTCCACAGCACCTATCACTATCTGATTTGCTTACTTATGTTATTTCCTTCTTTACTGTCAAACCTCCTGCACCATTTCAAGACAGGGAATTTACTTTATTCACTGCACTCTGTTATCCAGAACAATGCACCCATGGATAGTAGGTGCATGTTATGTGTTGAATGAATAACTGATTTTTTTGTGTGAAATATATAAATACATAAAACATGCATTGTTTAACAAATAATTATAAAGCAATTGTCTAATTACCATCAAGGTCAAGAAGTAGAATGCTGCCAGCTTTCCAGAGGCCTCCTCCCCAATTTCCATTCCCTGAAGAAAACCACCCCCTGCACATTCATTCCCCAGACTCCTCAGGTAATCATCATCCTGGCCTCTGTAACAAGAGTTACCTGTTTTCTTTACACTTATACTACGCATGCATGAAGAATGAGAGGTTTTTCAGTCTTAATACAGACAGATGTTAGGGAGAATAGAGACCTTGAAAACATTCTTGGAAGGCAATATAATACCTATTAACAAGTTTAAATGCATCTACCTTTTGACCTAGCCATCCTGTTTATAGGAATCTTAGAGAAAAATGCTAATATAAGAGTGCAAAGATACATGAACAAGGATGTTTAAGGCAGCAGTGTTTATAACACTAGAACACTGTAAGCCCTTCAATAGGAACTGGTTACCCTGTGTAGCAACCAACTGTACTTTATGGAACTTCTGGAAATACAAAAATAGTCCAAGATATAACAAGTGAAAAAAATTCAAGCCATTCTGTTTAAATGAAAGTGAAAATAGGCTGGTGCCGCGGCTCACTTGGCTAATCCTCCGCCTACAGTGGTGGTACCCCAGGTTCTAGTCCCAGTTGGGGTGCCAGATTCTGTCCCAGTTGCTCCTCTTCCAGTCCAGCTCTCTGCTGTGGCCTGGGAGGGCAGTGGAGGATGGCCCAAGTGCTTGGGCCCTGCACCCGCATGGGAGACCAGGAAAAAGCACCTGGCTCCTGGCTTTGGATGGGTGCAGCACACCGGTCGTAGCGGCCATTTGTGAGGTGAACCAACGGAAGGAAGACCTTTCTCTCTGTCTCTCTGTCTCTCTCTCTCTCACTGTCTAACTCTGCCTGTCCAAAAAAAAAAAGTGAAAATAGAAAAATTATGCACATATGTATATATGTGTCATTTATTAAAAAAATACAAAAAATTAACACCAAACAGCCATTAGTCTTTCTGTGGGAGATGGTCTTGAGAGATTTTTAATGTTTATATTAAACATTTCTATATTGTTTCAGTGAAGAACATTATAGTGAACACTAGTTTTTTGTCATCAGAAAAAAATGATACACACACACACACACGTATATATTTAAGTGCAAAAATCTAGAAAACATAAGAAACTTAGGATAGAGGCAGAATTAGAATTCCCAAATTTCTACTGAAGGATGGTCAATAAAGCTCAGTTCCTTAGGAAGTCACCCCTATTCTGGCCAATAAACCAAAATTCACAAAAAGACCACCTCTGGGTGCCAACTTCTCAGGCAGACTTCAAACTGCCTGGCCTCACATGAACTACAGTGGCTCTCGGTTCTCCATTTTCAGCCCTCCCTCACCGATCTTCAGACTATTCCTCAGGTACTTCTGAGTCTAGGCCCGAGTGCTTTAAAATGCAGTCTCTGGTTCTCCCGGTCTTGGACCTAGGCCTAGCTTCCTGCCAAATAGCATTCATCCCTCTCCCTCTCTCAGTGACTATAAAATGTAACTCTTTTTGGCCATACTCAGCCTTTGGAACAGCCCTTTTTGTATATTGCCTCAAATACAGTTTCTTGTGTTGGCACAGAGAGTACAGGCCAAAGTGATAGTGACTAGGCACAAGACCACACTCCTGGATATGAACAATCAGGCAGAACTTGTTAGAGAAACCTGTAGACCCACAAGGGAAAGAAAATACCCTAAGAAAGCAGAATCAAAAGGAATTTATCTCAGTGCCTAAATAAATGAGAATAATAATTTTAAGGCAAACTCTCAAGTGTTTTATTACGTAAAAAAGCCATCAGGGCTGCACAGGGAACAACTACAGCTGCTGGATGAGGCTCTGTTCAAAAGCACTCACCATTTAGCTTCCCAAAGGGGACTCTCCAGCTGCTTACTCCTCCATCCAACAGACAATTCTGCTCTGTAAGAATGGATAAGAGGCCGGCACTGTGGTGTAGTGAGTAAAGCCATCACCTGCAGTGTTGGCATCCCATATGGGCGACGGTTTGAGTCCTGGCTGCTCTTCTTCCGATCCAGCTCTCTGCTATGGACTAGGAAAGTAGTAGAACATGGCTCAAGTCCTTGGGCAACTGTACCCTGCACCCACATGGGAGACCCGGAAGAAGCTCCAGGTTTCTGGTTTTGGATTGGTGTGGCTCTGGCTGTTGTGGCCATCTGGGGAGTGAGCCGGCAAATGGAAGACCTATCTCTCTCTCTCTGCCTTCCAAATAAATAAATAAATCTTAAAAAAGAAAACGAATGGGTAAGACAACACTGTAGTTGGAGACAGGATTTCTTTTGTCCAGAGTACATGTATGCTCCCAGGAAGTGGGGAAGCCATAGTGATATTCATACCCAAATAATAGCCAACTCTCCCATGAGGAAAGAGTTCTTTTGTAAAAGATGAAATGTTCATTTCCAAATCCATATGCAAGGTGAGAAGACTACAGGGTAAGTCACTCAGGAACTGACTACAGACCATACAGCACAACTGTCCCCCCCTTATCCACTGGGGATATGAAACACACCTATGGTAAAATTTATAAATTAGGCACAGTAAGAAAATAACAATAACTAATAAATTAGGATGATTATAACAATATAATAGTTAAACTTATCAACATGGCCTTTCTCTCTAAAAATACCACCTTGTACTACTGTACTATACTCATCTTTCCTCCTGTGATGACGTGAGAGAATATTTAAAGATGTGAAGGTCATAGTCACAGAGAGTCAGGGGGAGAGAGGGAGAGAGAGAGAGAGAGGGAGAGGGAGAGGGGGAGGGGGAGGGGGAGGGGGAGAGGGAGAGAGAGGGAGAGGGAGGGAGAGAGAGGGAGAGAGAGGGAGAGGGAGGGAGAGGGAGGGAGAGAGAGGGAGAGAGAGGGAGAGAGAGAGATCTTCCATCCACTGATTCACCCCCTAGATGGCTGCAATTGCCAAGCTGAAGCTAGGCACTTCATCTAGGCCTGCACATAGGGGGCAGGAGCCCCAAGAACTTAAGCCATCTTCTGCTGCTTTTCCCAGGCCATTAGCAGGGAGCTGGAACAGAAGTGGAGCAGCGCATGAACCAGTGCCCTTATGAGATGCTGGTGTTGCTGGTGGCAGCTTTACCTACTACACCCCCATACCAGCCCCATGAGATGATGGTTAAGGATGCACTTTACAGCTCCTCTTTGGCACATCTGAACTGCCAGCATCATTATTCTTGTATTTTGCGATCTTTATAAAGTAAAATGAAGCCTAGCTGATCACAAGCATCGCAATGCTACCACAGCCAATCTAATAACTGAGGTAACTATTAAGTTATCTTAATGGAAATGCTGGATCAGGTGTCTGTAAGCAATTTTAAATTTCATTCTCTGGAAGAAATCAATTGTTTCTCCTATTCCTTGATGAACAGTTGCTTTTCTGACCCCGGTGTCCCCAAGAATATGTGGACAGTATTTTATTAAAGCTGTGAAAATGCCTTCTTTTACCTTTTACTGACAGTTCAAACACTAAGAATCATTTTGAAAATAGTATCTTACTGGCCGGCGCCGCGGCTCACTAGGCTAATCCTCTGCCTTGCGGCGCTGGCACACCGGGTTCTAGTCCCGGTCGGGGCGCCAGATTCTTTCCCGGTTGCCCCTCTTCTAGGCCAGCTCTCTGCTGTGGCCAGGGAGTGCAGTGGAGGATAGCCCAAGTGCTTGGGCCCTGCACCCCATGGGAGACCAGGAGAAGCACCTGGCTCCTGCCATCAGATCAGCACGGTGCGCCGGCCACAGCGCACAGGCTGCGGCGGCCACTGGAGGGTGAACCAACGGCAAAAAGGAAAGAGAGACAGTCCTGAAGAAGTCTGCCAGTGAAGACTTTAGTGAAAGTGAGAAAAAAAAAAAATAGTATCTTACTAGAATTGCTTCTGATGACTGAAAAGGTTATGTAAGAAACTTGCTCTGGGCTAACATTATGGTGTTAGTGGGTTAACTCACTGCCTGTGATGCCAGCATCCCAAATGGGCACCAGTTCATGTACTAGCTGCTCTTGCAATCCAGCTCCCCACTAATAATCTGGAAAAAGCAATGGAAGATGGCTGAAGTGCTTGGGCTCTGGCAACCCATATGGGAGACCCAGATGAAGCTCCTGCCTTCCACCTGGTCCGGCCCTGGCCATTACAGACATTTGGGAAGTGAACCAGTAGATGGAAGCTCTCTCTCCATCTCTAACTCTGACTTCCAAATAAATGCATCAGTCTTTGAAAACAAAAACTTGCTACTGGGGCTGGAGTAGTGGTGCAGTGGGTTAAACCATCACCTGTGAAGCCAGTATCCCATACTGTAGTGCCTGTCCAAGTCTCGGCTGCTCAGTTTCCAATCCAGCTCCCTGCTTACACACCTGGAAAGGCAGCTGAACATGGCCCAAGTACTTGGGTCCCTGCTTCCCATGTGGGAGACCAGGACAGAGTTCTGGGCTCCTGGTTTGGGCCTGGACCAGCACTAGCCATTACAGCCATTTGGGGACTGCATCTTGCCCTGGGTCTGTCTGTCTCTCTCTCTGCCTTTCAATTAAATATTTAAAAAAAATTTAAAAAAGGCTTACTGTTGCTGATATGATTATTAATTCGAACAAGACTGTTTCTACCTTATTCAATTCACTGCTCTGGCTTTCTGATGTGTAAGTAGGCCTAAAACGTTTTACACAAGTATGGTTGCGGCAAGTTCCATCAGTGAAGAACCACTGCAGGACTCTCACATTGATCAGGACGCTCATCTTTGCTGAGGCTACTGGGAAGGAACAATCTGGAGGTTGATGTATTATGTAGCAGAAGGATCATCACAAATCCCTACTCCAAGTCTTACATTGGAGAGACTCACCTTGGGTGACAAAGATGGACTGTGTCTTTCTTCTTTTCTGGAAAGCACGTCCCATTGTATTTTTTTCCCACTCCAGTATAGTTAAAATAAGTGTCTAAGAAGTCCCATTAAACCCCATTGTCAATGCCACCCTGGTGTTACTTTTTAATTTTAGAAAGTGAATTATTTTCTCCAAATATGTCAGTCTGAGTTAAAAAAAAATACAGAATCTTTTGAAGAGAACTTAGAGAGCATTTTAATAAAACAAACAAATAGATATCCCTAAGGTATATGCAACAGCATCAGGGGGATACTGGGTGCAACAGCAAACCTGACTCAATTCCTAGGAGGATCAGTTCTACATAAATATTTCTGAGTACAGCTTTAACTACTAAACAAAACACTATACATACTGATATATTAAAACTAACAAGTCACTCGTGTGCAAAGCTCACACGAATTTTTGGAATTTTTTTTTTTTTTACTTGCTGGGTCTGAGGATATGTCAGTTTGATCAGTTTAATAAATCTCATCTATAGGACACAGACATAATTATAATGATGGCTACTGTTTTTCAAGCACTTATTATACGATAGACATTGTGGTTGTTAGAGCTTTACATGCATTATCTCATTTAGTCCTCATAACACTATCAGGTACTAGTAGTAACAGCTGTTTTCATAATACAGCGGAAGGTAGGGCTTAAAAAAGGTCAAATGATTTCCCAGGTTCATGTACTTTTCCCATGTTCAATCTGCTAGTAGCAGAGTTGGTATTTGATCCCAGGGTTACCTGGCTCCAAAGCCTTTGATCTTAACTGCTGCTTTAAAAAAATCTCTCTCTCTTTTTTTTTGATGATCAAAAAAAAAAAAAAAAAAAATCTGAAACTGAGAGGCCAGAACTGTGGGTCAAGCTGCCTGCAATGCCAGCCAGTTGGTGTCCTGGCTGCTCTACTTATGATCCAGCTCTCTGCTAACATGTCTGGGAAAGCAGTAGAAGCAGTCAGTCTTGAGCTGGAAGATACTTGAGATATGGACCTTTCTGTCCCTCAAGTTTTTCCAAGCGTAAAATGAGAACAATCCCCAACTCTTCCTTCATCTTAACAATGATCCAGAAGCTCATGAAATACTTAGGCTCACAGCATCCTATTTTAGAACTGAAAGTACTTAGCTCACAAAAAAACTTGCACATCAATGTTTATGGCAGTCTTATTAGTCACATTAGCTCAAATATGGAAACAACCTAAATACCAGTCACCTGATTTGTGAACAAAAGGTTTATGTACATATAAATGGAAGACTCTTCATGAAGTACTGAAACACATTACAGCATGGATAAGCCTTGCAAACATTAAGTGATAGAAGCCATGATTGACCTCACTTGTAAGTGATGTTCAGAGCAGGCAAACCCACAGAAACAGATTAATGGTTCCCAGTGTTTAGGGTATAGAGATTAGGATGACAAGGAATGAGGGATTACTACTAATAGGCACAAGCTTTCTTTTGGGATATGTATAAAATCTTCTTTAATTGAACAGTGATAGTAGTTGCACCACTTGGTAAATATAGTAAAAAATATATAGTTAAAAAAAAAAACCCAAAACACCACACTGTAGACTTTTTTTTTTTTTTACAGGCAGAGTGGACAGTGAGAGAGAGACAGAGAGAAAGGTCTTCCTTTTGCCATTGGTTCACCCTCCAATGGCCGCTGCGGCTGGCGCACTGCGGCCGGCACACGGCGCTGATCCAATGGCAGGAGCCAGGTACTTACCCTGGTCTTCCATGGGGTGCAGGGCCCAAGCACTTGGGCCATCCTCCACTGCACTCCCTGGCCACAGCAGAGGGCTGGCCTGGAAGAGGGGCAACCGGGACAGAATCCGGCGCCCCGACCGGGACTAGAACCCGGTGTGCCGGCGCCGCAAAGTGGAGGATTAGCCTAGTGAGCCGCGGCACTGGCACTGTAGACTTTTAAAAGGTAGATTTGGAGTAGACGTTTGGCCTAGCAGTTAAGACACCTGCATCCCATATCAAAGTGTCTGGGTTTGATTCCCAGCTCCTGACTGACTCCAACTTCCTGCTAATGCAGATCTTGGAAAGCAGCAGATGATGGTTCAATACTTGGGTCCCTGTCACCCACATAAGAGATCTGGTTTGAATTTTTGGCTCCTAGTCCAAGCCTGGCCTAGCCCTGGCTGTTGCAAGCATTTGGGGACTGATCCAGCAAACGGGAGCTCTCTGTCTCAAATTTTAGGAAGTGTTTTAAAAAAGACAAACACTATGGTATGTGAATTATAGCTCAATAAGGCTGCTACATTATTTAAAAAAAAAAAAAGAAAGCTGGAGGCCATGGCAGCCAAAAGCAATACATGTAAAAATACTCTGGACAGCATCACAGAAATACTGTATAACATTTTAGACATGACACATTTCATAAGAACACATTACAGTCAGCCCTCTGATCTGCAGTTTCCACATCTGTGGTTTCAACCAACTGTAGCTGGAAACATTCAGAAAAAAAAAATCATGTCTGTACTGAACACATACAGATTTTTTTCTCCTTGTCATTATTCACTAAACAATATGGTATAACGATTTACAAAATATTTACATTGTATTAGGTATTATAAGTAATCTAGAGATGATTTAAATACATAGGAGGATGTATATAGGTTCAGCAAAAATACTACACCAGGGCTGGTGTTGTGGCATAGTAGGTAGTGCTGCCACCTGCAGTGCCAGCATCCCATATGGGCGCCAGTTCAAGTCCAGGCTGCTCTACTTCAGATCCAGCTCTCTGCTATGGCCTGAGAAGACAGTGGAAGATGGTCCAAATGCTTGGGTCCCTGTACCCATGTGGGAGACTCAGAAGAAGCTCCAGGCTACTGGCTTTGGATCAGCCAAAGCTGATCCATTGCAGCCATTTGGGGAGTGAACCAGAGGATTGAATACCTATCTCTTTCTCTCTCTCTCTGCCTCTCTGTAACTCTGCCCTTCAAATAAATAAATAAATCTTTAAAAAAATACTATGCCAAGGGATTTAAGCATCCACAGATTTTGGTAGCCACAGGAAGTCCTGGATCCACCACCCCACCACCACCCTGGATATAGAAAGAGGACCACATATACATTTCAAAGTTCAGCTTTCTACTACTACCTCTGCTGGCTGCTATCTTGTCCTAAGATAATTTTTTTATTATTTATTTTTATTATTTTTTTGACAGGCAGAGTGGACAGTGAGAGAGAAAGAGGCAGAGAGAAAGGTTTTCCTTTTCCGTTGATTCACCCCTCAATGACTGCTGTGGCCGGTGTACTGCGCTGATCCGAAGGCAGGAGCCAGGTGCTTCTCCTGGTCTCCATGCGGGTGCAGGGCCCAAGGACTTGGGCCATCCTCCACTGCACTCCCAGGGCACAGCAGAGAGCTGGACAGGAAGAGGAGCGACTGGGACTAGAACCTGGTGTGCCAGCGCCGCAGGCGGAGGATTAGCCTATTGAGCCATGGCACCGGCCTTATTTTTTTTTTAAATTTTTTATTTACTTGAAAAACAGAGTTACTGAGACAGACAGAGAGACGGCGAGAGGGGGAGGGGGGAGAAAGAGAATCTTTCTACCACTGGTATACTCTCCAAATGGTTGCAACAGTAGAGCTGAGCTGATCAGAGGTGAGGAGCTTCTTCTGGGTCTCCCGCATGCGTGAAAGGGCCCAAGGACTTGGGCCATCCTCTGCTGCTTTCCCAGGTGCATTAGCAGGGAGCTGATTGGAAGTAGACTTGAACAGGTAGCCAAATGGGATGCCAGCACTGCAGGCTAGGGCTTTAATCCACTGTGCCACAGTGCTGCACTCCCTAAGAGAATCTTAATTCACTTCAAAGTACTAAACACCTCTTTTTCTGGAATATCCAGTTAATAAAATGATAATAAAATGCAATCTAAACCTGCTGCTGATGGAAACACCTGGACTTTAAAAGAAAAAGGGAAAAAAAGTCACAAAATTGCCAAGAGTCTGTATTCATGGCCATAGAGAATAACAAGAATCTACATCTAGTGGAGATATTATCTTTCTAGATTGTCTTGGGAGCCGCTTATCAGGATTTTCTACAAAAAATTAGGAAACGGAACAACTATAAATAAACTGCTTTAGTAAAATAACCATGAACACTGAAACAATCCTTAATTTATGTTACTATAAACACATTATCTCATTTTCATTTCCCTACTGTATGTGGCACAAATTTTTACTCCCATTTTAAAGGAAACTGAGTCATAAACAAGGTCACCCAATTAATGAAAAGTATAATCAACCCAGGCTCTATGGTCTTTCATGATGTATTTGCTTTTTTCCTTCACCCCTCCCAGTCTCTCTGCTTTCACTGGATCAGAAAATAGGGTCAAGACTGCTTTTGCTCACCATATTTTACAACTTGAACTTAACTCTCAAGAAATCTTAATTTCCCCTTTAACTGTTCTGGTTTATTGCATTTGTTCCATAAGTGTCCATACAAAACAATGATTCAGAGCACACATTAATGTCTTTGAACAAATAAATCAATCCCATGCCTATCTGGTTAATCTTCCTTGAATAATGAATGAGAATACTTAAAATCCTTAAACTTCTATAAGAATAGAGATTGACTTCACGGATGCAGAAATAGGTTTCAGAACTAAGTCAGAAATCTTGTTAACAATCTGGCCCGTGAAATGCACTTGTCGAGCACTTGCTTGCCAACTAACCAAATATGCTTAAGTTCTCCAGACAAGAAACCCACAGGTCAATCTTCAGCTCTGTCCACCTTACAAATCCTCACCTTCTACAGATATTTTGATATTTTCCTGCAACCATCTGTTTTCCAAGTAGTTAGACACCATTTTCTTTCTCTTTCTCCTCCATCTTCTCCGCACTGGTAGCATTTACTTCGCATTTCCTTGTGAGGCATGAAGGTTTTCAATGGTCTTAGAACACCCATGGGAGATGACACAAACTAATGAGATAACTTCATATCGTGTCACCCATCAAATCAGGGAAAGATCCAGGACTTTACCACATTCTGCACTAGCAGACTTTCCCCAAGATGGGGGCAGCAAACACTAACCACGCCGACTAAGCTGTGCTCGCAACAGAACTTAGTGCTTACGGATGAGTCATCTTTTCTCTGGTAACTAAGAGTCAGTAGTTTTATTTTCCACACACAAGAAGGATTGAGGCATAATAGTAAGTGGAAAAGTAGATGGATTTAAAAACCAAGGCATTAATAATATTCCTGTATTTGTTAAAAAGATATGTTCTATATTTCAATTAGTTTTCACCTCTTCAGCCCCCAATGTCCTCTATGCAATGGTTTCATAGTCTTGACTTTGGTTAATTAATACTTAAAGAACATTACCCCACACAAGTAAAGAGTTTTTACTTAATGTGAAAATAAAAATTTAAGAAGACACACATATCTCCCTTCAGACTTAAGTAATATGAAAGAACTCAGAATCACAAATGCAACACCAATAAAAATCATTCCCTCTAGAAATTTTCCTTAAATTTTTCAGTTTAAAGACAACACCTTATAATATCTGAACTACATGAATTAACATCATTCACCAGTGATACGCTTTTTTTAGGTAAAGAAATCACAAACTTTTAGAGCAATAGGAACTTTAGAAACCATTAAGCACAGTTCCTTCATCTTAAAAATGAGAAAATCCCCAAGACAAGTGACAACTGGTTTATCAGAAACACAGGTCTTGGCTCCTGACTCCCGGTTGGGTACTGCTGAAGCTCCCATAGACGGAACAGATTTAACTTGCTGATATCAAAAGCAGAGGCATCAAAAGCAGCACTGCTCTTACTATATACTCATGTGTGACTGATGTCACAGAGAAGCTGCTTCACCATAAATCCTTAATCTGTGACTCACCCTGCTGAGTTGATCCAACAACCTTTGGTTCTGTTCTGATAGTTCCTGGACAGCCCGTGTTTTTTCTCGATCTGCTTCCCGCAGATGAACTTGCTGCCTCTCCAACTCATCCTGTAGCTGTTTCACATCACTCTCCAGTTCTGACACTCGCCCTTCCCACTCTCCTTCTCGGTTCTCAAATCGTCTTCTCAGTTCATGTTTTTCTTGTTCTAAGTGCTGGGTGAAAAAGTGAATAGGATTTAAAAACTGTATCCCACAGCCTTTTTTCTCTTTTCCCACTCTAACTTCTTTCTCCTAGTCAGTAGCACACAACAAAACACTGCCAAATCGGACAAGTTTCCTAATTCAGTTTCAAAAATATCCCCTTGATCCAGAGCAGGGAAGGAGTTGGTTTCACAAAGGAACATCACTCCTACTGGAAACATGCCATGTTATTATGTTTATTCTTATCCTTGGTCATGAGGTTCTACATTTGGGAATTTACTTGAAACTTACAAGTTATTTAATCAGTTGGTCAACTCTACATTTAAACAACTAGAAATGAGTCCCACAACCCAAATACTTATTACTTTTTTTGAAGAGACTTTTTTCAATCAACTATTATCTATGGCATAAAGCAGGCTCTTATAATCAGAATTTTCAGAGGTGGAAAGAATCCCAGGGCTCCTTTATTTTTTTAATGTATTTCTTAAAGATGAACTTATTTATTTGAAAGAGTTACAAAGAGAGGACAGAGGGAGCAAGCTTCCATTCTCTGGTTTACTCCCCCAAAGGGCTACCATGGCCAGGGCTGGGCCAGATCAATGCTACAAGCTCCATCTGGGTCTCCTATGTAGGTGGCAGGAACCCAAGTACTTGGGCCATCTTCTGCTCTTTTCCCTGGCTCATTAGCAGAGAGCTGGACTAGAAGTAGAGCAGCCAGGACTCAAACTGGCATCCATGTGGGATGCCAGTGTCATAGGTGGTGCCAGAACTGCAGCCACCCCCCCACTCCCTGGAGATCCTTTAATTGTCTGTTCTTACAGACGAGGCAACAGAGGATAAGCAGTTAACTGACAAATGCAAGGCCAAGACTATTAAATGGATGAGCTGCCATTTGTATCTGAGTCAACTGACTAGTGTTCTAAATCACATCTCAATAAATACTTGTTGCTGTCTCCAATATAGCACTATATTTCCAAAACAGCAAAGCAAGCTCAGGTTCAGGCCTACTTTAAATCATGGCCTATTGCGAAGACTTGCATATTTATTTCTTATTTGTCTTTTTTTTTTTTTTTTTTTTAAGATTTATTTGAAAGTCAGAGTTAGAGAGGGACCCTGCATCTCCTGGTTTATCCCCCAGATGGCCATAACAGCCAGGGCTGGGCTAAGTCGAAGCCAGGAGCTCCATCCGGGCCTCCCATAGTGGGTGGCAGGGGCCTAAGCACTTGGGTCATCTTTCAATGATTTCCCAGGCTATTAGCAGGGAGGTGGACTGAACAGCTAGAACACAAACCAGTGCCCTTATGGAATGTTGGCACTGCAGGTGGTGGCTTAACCCACTACACCACAACACCAGCTACTATTTATTTATTCTTGAAAGTCAACCATGTTCTGGGCACTATCCTGGATTTATGGTGATGAGCAAAACAGATATAGTCCTTGTCTTTATGGAGTTTTCAGAGACTGATAAAAATATAAATTGTCTGTGGCAAATGGTATGTAGAAAAGGTTCTGTTGAAGTAGCAGTTCAATAAAAAAATATTTATTTTGATTGAAGGAAATAAGAACATTTTTGTTTTAGTGAGATAAACAGTTCTCCTACTTGAAAAGTACAGTATGTACAATAGCCAAAGCTATATTTTTAAAGAGTATATGAAATATAGGATATAGGCAACAATCTTCAACTCTTTATTTTATATTTTTATTTTTTTGACAGGCAGAGTGGACAGTGAGAGAGAGAGAGAGAAAGGTCTTCCTTTGCCGTTGGTTCACCCTCCAATGGCCGGCGCACCGCGCTGATCCAATGGCAGAAGCCAGGTACTTATCCTGGTCTCCCATGGGGTGAGGGGCCCAAGCACTTGGGCCATCCTCCACTGCACTCCCGGGCCACAGCAGAGAGCTGGCTTGGAAGAGGGGCAACCGGGACAGAATCCGGCGCCCTGACCGGGACTAGAACCCGGTGTGCCGGCGCCACTAGGCGGAGGATTAGCCTATTACGCCGCGGCGCTGGCCGAATCTTCAACTCTTGATGCCCTCAGAAAAGTTCTGGTGTATGGTCCAAAATACACCCACTTGGACCCCAATTCATTTTTTTTTGTTGTTGTTTAAGATTTATTTATTGGGGGACTGGCGCTGTGGCTCAATAGGTTAATCCTCTGCCTGCAGCACCGGCATCCTACTTGGGTACCGGTTCAAGTCCCGGCTATTCCTCTTCCTTTCCAGCTCTCTGCTATGGCCTGGGAAAGCAGTGGAAGATGGCCAAAGCTCTTGCACCCCTGCATCTGTGTGGGAGACCTGGAAGAAGCTCCTGGCTCCTGGCTTGGGATTGGCCAAGCTCCGGCCATTGCAGCCATTTCTCTCTGACTCCCCTTGCACTGTCTGTAACTCTACCTCTTAAGTATTTATTTTATTTTATTATTATTTTTTTTTGACAGGCAGAGTGGACAGTGAGAGACAGAAAGAAAGGTCTTCCTTTGCCATTGGTTCACCCTCCAATGGCCGCTGCTGCCAGCGCACTGCGGGCGGCGCACCGCGCTGATCCAATGGCAGGAGCCAGGTACTTTATCCTGGTCTCCCATGAGGTGCAGGGCCCAAGCACTTGGGCCATCCTCCACTGCACTCCCGGGCCACAGCAGAGAGCTGGCCTGGAGAGGGGCAACCGGGACAGAATCTGGCACCCCCACCGGGACTAGAACCCGGTGTGCCGGCGCCGCAGGTGGAGGATTAGCCTAGTGAGCCGCGGCGCCGGCCTTAAGTATTTTTTAAAAATATTTATTTATTGGGGCTGGTGCTGTGGCATAGTGGGGTAAGGCTCTGCCTGCAGTGCCAGTATCCCATATGGCACCAGTTCAAGTCCCAGCTGTTTCTCTTTGGATCCAGTTCTTGCTATGGCCTGGGAAAGCAGTAGAAGATGGCCCAAGTGCTTGCACCCACGTGGGAAACCTGGAAGAAGCTCTTGGCTCCTGGCTTCAGATCAGCTCAGCTCCAGCTGTTGCGGCCACTTGAGGAGTGAACCAGTGGAGGGAAGACCTTTCTCTCTCTCTCTCTCTCCTATCCTCTCTCTAACTCTACCTCTCAAATAAATACAAAAATTTTAGAAAAATGACTTTTTCACACTATTTGTTGAACTCTTTATCGAGTATAGAGTTAATTATATGCGTATAAAGTTAATTGAAAATAGATCTTAGGGGGCCGGCACTGTGGTGCACTAGGTTAATCCTCCGCCTGCGGCACCGGCGTCCCATATGGGTGCCAGTTCTAGTCCTGGTTGCTCCTCTTCCAGTCCAACTCTCTGCTGTAGCCTGGGAAAGCAGTAGAGGATGGCCCAAGTGCTTGGGCCCCTGCACCTGCATGGGAGACCAGGAAGAAGCACCTGGCTCCTGGCTTCAGATGGGTGTAGCTCCGGCCATTGCGGCCATTTGGGGAGTGAACCAACAGAAGGAAGACCTGTCTCTCTCTCACTGTCTGTAACTCTACCTGTCAAATAATTTTTAAAAATCTTTAAAGAAAATACATCTTAGTAAAAAATGAAAATGGGAATAGGAGAGGGAGGAGGAAGGGGGTGGGAGTGTCAGTGGGAGGGGTGGGTACAGTGGGAAGAATCACTCTATTCCTGCTTATGAAATGCATGAAGTTTGTATTCCTTAAATAAAAGGTTTCTAGAGCAAAAAAAATTATTTTATCTGAAAGGCAGAGATGGGGATGGGAGGTGGGGGAGAGAGAGAGAGAGAGAGAGAGACAGACAGACAGACAGAGACAGACAGACACAAAGAGAGAGAAAGAAAATCTTCACTCTCCAAATGGCCACAATAGCCAGGGCTGGGCCAGGCCAAAGCCAGGACCTTCTTCCAGGTCTCCCATATGGGTCCAAGGACTTGAGCCATCCTCTGCTACTTTTTGAGGTGCATTAGCAGGAATCTGGATTGGAAGTGGAGCATCCGGGAAATGAACAGGTGCCTACATGGGACACCAGTACTGCAGGCAGAGGCTTAACCTCCTATGCCACAGTGCTGGCCCCAACCCTGATTCTTAAGATTGTGAACCAACGGCAAAGGAAGACCTTTCTCTCTGTCTCTCTCTGTCCACTCTGCCTGTCAAAAAAAAAAAAAAAAAAAAAAAAAAGATTGTGACTCAAGGATGGAAGACCTCTCTCTCTGTAACATTCCCTCAAATAAATAAATATTTAAAAGATATTATGTTTCAATTGAGAAAGAAATGAGGTGTAGGCATCCACGTATGTATATGTACTTGTTCTTCAGGAAATTCTGATGCACTGAAAGTTGAAACCAAGCACTGAGACTGGTTCCACAAGCCAAAACGAGCACATGAATCTTCTCTTTCAGAGCACTCGACTTTCTCTTCACGTTGGGAAGTCACTTTTATTGGAAGGTGTCACCTTCTATATATATATATATATTTTTTTTTTTTTTTTGGAACACTTCTTTGGAAATCTTCAAGGACCAGCTTACAGTGGTGCAAGAAAACAAGTTCTGGGGCCAGTGTTGTGACGTAACAGGTTAAACTACCACCTACAATGCCAGGATATTTCATGGGCACCAGTTTGAGTCTGCTAATGCAGATGGGAAAGCAGAAGAAGCTCCTGACTCTGGCTTCAGCCTGGCTCAGCCATGCCCCTGCAGCCATCTGTGGAGTGAACTAACAGATGAAAGCTCTCTCTCCCTTCCTAACTATGCCCTTCAAATAAATAAAATACATCTTTAAAAAAATAAGAGAAAATGAGTCCCATTATTTCACTCCTGAGCTACATCTGAAAAATGAGATTATCCCACTTCATCCTGCCATAGTACTACCCTTTCTCTGCTGAGTAACTTGCGACTGCTCCAGAAGTCAGTCTTAGCCCCCAAAGATGAAAATTTACCATGACTAAGTCAAAAGAATGTGCCAAAAGATAAAACAGCAATCCAAAATTAAAATTCCAGGCTTATCAGCAAATGCAGTTTTCACTGAAAACTGAAGTAGACTGCTTTAAGAGGATAACTCATTTAACTCATTTGGCTATAGTCACTCTAGTGTTTTTACTGAAAAATAATCACATTTATTTATACTTGCTATTTATACAGTCTCATTTTAAAGCATATGGGAAAAGCATAAAGGGAGGACTTCTATCCATCAGCATTAAGTTTTTGCTCTATGCTTCCCTCATAATGCTGAACTTTCAAATATGAAAATGCTTTCATCACTTAGAAACTTCACAAAGTTAGGATACAGAAATTGCTAATTGCAGTTCTAACACTGTGATCATTAGTTTTATTAAATTTTTCCAAAACAAAAAGATTGAACAGAAGGCAACAGCAAAAACTCAGTAATCACTGTGTTACTGAGAGGCCAGATAAATTAGGATTGTGTTCTAAAAGAACAGAAAGACTTAAAAATACTCAGCAAACAGCTGCTCAACCAACCAAGCAACTAAGACAATCCAATCCACTTAGGGGGAGGGTCTGTCGACAGGTGATACTCATCAAAAAAAAAAAAAAAATTCCAGAAAGGTGACACTATTCTCATACCTAAGTCCAGGACATGATTCTTGAAAACATAAAGAAAAAGATGGTTAGGAGGATCAGCACCGAATGCAGAACCAAGACTCCTGGATTTGCTTCCCTAAATCTAGTGGTGACTCTCACTATTGTGTACTTATTTTTCACCTTATTTTTCGTCCTCTTAAAAAATTGTACAAAAGTCATACTAGAAGGGCCAGGGTTGTGGCATAGTCATTAAGCCACCACTGTCACACTGGCATCCCTTTTGAGCACAGAGTCCTGGCTGTTCCACTTCCAATTCAGCTCCCTGCTAATGAGCCTGGGAAAGTAGAAGGTGGCCCAAGTGCTTGTGCTCTGCTGCATATGTGGGAGAACAGGATGGAATTCCTAGCTCCTGGCCTCAGTCTGGCTAAGTTACAGCTGTTGTTGCCATTTGGGGAGTGAACCAGCAAATAAAAATATCTTTCCCTCTCTAGCTCCTTCTCTCTGCAACTCTGCCTTTCAAATCAATCAATCTTAAAAAAAAATTTGTACTAGAATCCTGAAAATTGGCCTAGGGAAGTGGGAAGAAACTGAGGGAAGAGACTTCTGCAATAAGAAATAATCCAAACTCAGTCACAATGGAAAAGAAGAATGACAAATATTTGTATGACAAATACTTGATCCCTGAAGGGAAAAAGTATATAAATTCAAATTGCTACATTAGTTCATATTCTGGAAAAATACTAAGGACTTGGCGGTATATAAGTTTTTATCTGTAGATACAGAAGAAATAATTTTTTAAAATGCCTTTAGAACTTTAAGCATATGAAAATCTGGATCGTGGGCTTAAATCAATAATAAAATACAATGCAGTCAATTCAACAGTGGGAAAATAACTAAAATCCTAAAAGTTTCCCAATTAATCTGCATTTTCATTATTTTTAAAAAGACATTTATTTTGGCCGGCGCCGTGGCTCAATAGGCTAATCCTCTGCATTTCAGTGCCAGCACACCGGGTTCTAGTCCCGGTCGGGGCGCCGGATTCTGTCCCGGTTGCCCCTCTTCCAGGCCAGCTCTCTGCTGTGGCCAGGGAGTGCAGTGGAGGGTGGCCCAAGTCCTTGGGCCCTGCACCTGCGTGGGAGACCAGGAGAAGCACCTGGCTCCTGCCATTGGATCAGTGCGGTGCGCCGGCCGCAGCGCGCCGGCCGCGGCAACCATTGGAGGGTGAACCAATGGCAAAAGGAAGACCTTTCTCTCTGTCTCTCTCTCACTGTCCACTCTGCCTGTCAAAAAAAAAAAAAAAAAAAAAAGACATTTATTTTAAATGCAGAGATACACAGAGGCAGAGGCAGAGAGAGGTCTAGAGGTCTTCCACCTGCTGGTTCACTCCCCAAATGGCCACAACGGCCAGAACCAGGTCGATCAGGAGCTAGGAGCTTCCTCTGGGCCTCCCACACCAGTGCAGGGGCCCAAGGACTTGGGCCATCTTCCACTACACAGGTGATAGCAGAGAGCTGGGTTGGAAGCGGAGCAGCTGGGTCTTGAACCAGCGCCCATATAGGATGCTGGCACTGCAGGTGGTGGCTTAACCCAATACGCCACAGTGCCAGCCTCTAAATTTTCATTTTGACCTTGAGTTGTACAGTAAAAGTCTCCTGGGAGCAGGCAATTGATCTAGTAGTGAATACACCTGCATCCCACAGTGGAGTATCTGTTCTGTTTTCAGTCCTGGCTCTGGCTCCTGATTCCATTCCTGGGAATGCAGACAGTGGTGATGGCCCAAGCAAGTGGGTTCCTGCCACCATCGTGGGAGACCTGGATTGTGTTGCAAGCTCCTAACTCCAGCTCAGCCCCAGTGGTTATGAGCATCTGGGGGCAGGGAGTGAACCAAGGAATGGGATCTCTCTTGTTCTGTTAAATTTAATTTTTTTTTTTTTTTTAATTTGAGTACCTCTTCAAGTTCTGGCTACTCTGCTTTTGATTCAGCTTTCTGCTAATGTGTTCTTGGAGAAAGTGGATGATGGTTCAAGTATTTGGACCTTGCCACCCACATGGAAGACCCAGTTTTAGGCTCCTGATTCAGCCTGGCCCAGCCTTGGCTGTCTGAGGCATCCTACGGTAGGGGTGGCGGTGGGGTGAACCAGGAGGTGGAGGAGCTCTCACTCTGTTATGCTGCCTTTCAAGTAATGAAAATAAATTGAGGTAAACATTAAAACACAGTTTGTTCAAAAACTATGTTAACCTTTAAACTATTAGAGACTTTAAACAGCATGCTTCTAATGACCAGTATACGATAAAGTACTTTATGTTTTAAAAGAGAAAAAAAAAACACTTGGATTTGGCAAAAAGAACTGGAGAGGTATTTAATATTAATTACTGAATAGCTAGAAAAAGTCTTTAAAATGGTTTAAGTTAAAAAGCCTTCAGTTTTGTAATAAGGGAGCAGAAAGGATTAAAATAAAACCAGTTTCATTTAACAGTGAAACTACTATACCCTCAGAATCCACTAACATGTCTTTCAAACCAACCTGTGAGATAATGTGCTTGACTTCAGTATTCTGACAGTTTGTGGGAAATTATGCTTAAAATAAGGGCTAATTCTCTACTCCTAAATGTTTAAATTTTAGGTAAAAATTTAATTGAAAATACAGATGCTGTGTCAAGGTTTAGAAAGCACTCTGCTTAAATCAACATTCAGAAATCTAGGTTGTTCAAGAAATACACTGTGGGGAAAATTCACTTGCAGATATCAAGCCTTCTGTAAATGAGTTTGTCTCATATTAACACTAAAAAATTAACAAGCAACTAATGGTAGTATCTTTATAAGATATTTATTTTTAATTGTACACTAAAAAGCTTGAAGATTTTTTCCTGATAATTTTCAAAAAACACCCAGAAGCAATAGTGTAACTGAACCCTCATCACTCAATAATGACCCATATTTGGCCTTTTATAAATAACTTTAACTTGGCTATATTCTGATTGTTATGAAGCATACATAAGCACTTACCACCCTACCCATTTTTAAGTGTACAGGTCAGTGAGGTTAAGTACATTCACAATGTCGTAAAACTAACCTCCAGAACTTAAAACTTAACACTAAAGTTCAAATGCTGATCAGCAGAGGAGTGAAGATTTTAAAAATAATTTTAGAGTCTTAAAACTATTTTATTATTGTCCATCAGGTCATTAACAAATATCAATGAAAAGTTATTCTTTCACAATGAATCTTTTTTGTTATGATAGAATTTTAAAGCTTTTTCCTTTGTTGAGTAAATGTACAGAAGCTCTCTGTGGAATCCAAGGTGTAACTGTACACTTAGGATTACTATGAAATTTATCACTAATCAAACTGATAATGCTGTTCTTTTAAAGTTAGCTGTCTCTTCAATCAGGGCCCTCACTAAAAGGATTTCAAATCACAAGTATAAATCTCTGCCATAATACTTCTTTACAGAATTGTGTAATTGAATCTCTTAAAAAAAAAAGACACCCTTTTATTTCTGGACCTCTACTTCAAGCGAAATTAGACAAATCCATTCATTAGGTTGCTTTTTGGCAGTGTACCTATAGGTTTCACAAACGACTTTTCAGACAGCTATCTGAGGGGTTCATCGACTGGCAGCCCTAGTTAGCAGGCCAAGGGAACTACACAGCACTCCTTGGTTTCCTTTTTCCCTTTGATTTTACTTGTGAGGTGTCACTGGGCTACATGCACATTCCAATTTTAGAAGCATTTCTAAATCTACATTCTGTCTGTTCAACAAGTAGCAGGGATATGGCACCCAATGAGGGTCAATTTCAGACCTTGTTCAGGTTTGCATTAGTCTCCTGTTCCAGGAAACAGAACTGGCTGCACCCAAACTGGGTAACAAGAGCAAACACAGGGCAGAAAGGGATACGCTGCTCTCCACTGCCACAGAAGGACACCTTTTCGGTTTTCTGGCAAATCTTTAATTTTTTAGAAATGCTGGAATTCTGTATTGCCATTCAAGGCCCTTTTCTAGTTAAGGGCAAGCAAACAAACAGGTATAGCTCCAAGAGACTTTGGTCCAGAGAACTGGCAGAAATATCACAGGTAGTTGAAGAGATATTTGCAACAGTAAAGTAATGTGGTTCTGCAGGCCTGAGAGAACACAGAAAAGTACTGCTTAAATACACAAATACCGGGCCCAAATTCAACCCACCACCAGCAGCCACACGCTGAGCCCTGGCTCGCCGGATTTCTGCAGTGGAACCACATTTCCTAATCCCCGAGTATCTGCAGGCTATATAAAGCTCCTTTAGGAGCACTTGTTTCCCACAACTCTTCAGCTGCCTGCAAGTTAAGAATGACAAGGGCATCTAGAGGCCTTACTGCCCCAACTGGAAAGCATTAGGCTAACACCCTGATTAGAGATTAACTACTTCCCTGAAAACCTGGAGCCTATTTTAAATGCTTCCCGACTTTCTCATTTCTGTGTGCAGACATCACCTCAGCGCCGTATAAATTAGTCATACTGTAAGCTCTATTTTAGATGCTGTATACAGTACATATATAGAACGGCCCACGGCCTTGGGAGCTGGGCAAGGACCCGTTTGCCGAGTGCAGAGTGGGAAAGTCAGGTGGATTCCATGAACGCCCTCACCTGACCATCACAGACCCTCCACGCTACCTCCCGTTCCAGGAATTTTCTGCGAGGCAAGGAAGGGGGTGGGGCGGGTGATTCCAAAACTGCTCGGGGCCAGGAGGGTACCTGGGCTGCCCCAGGAGAGGGCGGTCCTCACCTCCAGCTTATCTGTCAGCTCCTTGTGCATCTGCTCATACTGCCGGCTCATGTCCTGGTTCCTCTCGAGCAGCGCCTTGCCCAGCCGGGCCGCCAACACCAGATCCTTCTCCTTCTGCCGGATCACCGACAGCAGCTCTGGGTCCTGGGCGGACGGCGGCTGCGGGGCGGCCCCCTCGGCCGGAGGCCCGGGCTCGGCCTGAGAATGCTCCCCGGGGTCGGACAGCCGCTCCCCGGCCGCCAGCAGCGCCAGCTCCTCCTCTAGCGCCAGTTCCAGGTCCCCGGGGCCCCCGGGGAAGGAGACGAGGGCGGCGGCGGCGGGGCTCCGGACTGCGTCCCTGGCCGCGGCGGGCAGCTCCATGCAGCAGGCGCTGTCCGGCTCGGCGGGTGCTGAAGCGCGGCCGGCCAAGCCCAGGCAGAAGGCGGACATGGCCCGCGCGCGCGGAGCCCGCAGCGGTGCGGCCCGGCCGGCGCGCGCCAGGCTGCAGGGGGGAGGGGCCCCGCCGCGCCGCCCCGCGCCCCGCGCCTCGCCTCGCCCCGCGCCGCGGCACGCGCCCCCCGGGTCCCCGCGAGCCCTGGGCGCGGCGCGCGCCGGCCCGCCCCTCCCCCGCGTCGGCGGCACGCGCCCCCGCCCCCGCCCCCGGGCTCAGCTGTTCGCGCGCGCAGGGGGGACGCGGAGGGGGCAGGAATGGGAAGGCTGAGGAGGGGGCCGCCTCAGGGGGGGCGCGGAGCGGGAGGGGAGGTAGCGAGGAGGTAAAGCCGCCGCCCGGGTTTCAGCCGCCCTGTTGCTGCTGCTGCCGCTGCTGCCACCGCCGGCCGGGCAGCGTCTCACGGGGCGGGCTGCGCTCCGCTGTGGCCGCGACGCTCGCTGCTGCTGCTGCTGCTGCCGGCGGCCGCCCTCTGCAGCCGCGCTCCATGTCCCTCGGCTCGGCGGCAGCCCCAGCAGCAGCAGCGGCGACGGCGGCGGCTGCTGCAGGGGCCGAGGCGGCGGCTCCACATCGCGCGCCGCCCAGCCCGGCCGGCTCCTTCCTGCCTTCCTCTCGCTCACGGGGCCGGCCGCACCCCGCCCCGGGTTTCCGGCCGCGCCCCTAGCCGGCGCCTGACGCGCGCGGGCACCTGTTCGCCGCGCCCGCGCAGGATTCGCCGGCTCGCCAGTCTCCTCAGCGGCGCCCAGGTGGCGCCGGCGGTCTTAACCCCTGCGCTGCCTCGCGGCGGGGTGGGGAGGGAAGGTGGCGGGCGGGGTGCGGCTGCGCGCGCCGCCGGCGGAGGCGGCTGGCGCATCCCCTCACGGCCTCGGGCGCGGCCACGCCCCCGGCCCAGAGCCCACCTCGCGCTGTGGCCCCGCCCCTGGCACGCGCACCTCGGGGCGTGGCCCCGCCTCCAGCCTCGTTCTCGCCCCGGGTTGGAGCGCGGCCCCGCCCCTGGCCTCGCTGTCGCCTCAGGTGCGTGGCGCGGCTCTGGGTCAGGTGTCGCGCTCAGGCTTGCCTGTCACCTACGAGGTGGTCTCTGGGCCAAGGGGAGTGAGGGCGTTTCCTCCACGACAGGTGGCCTGGGCCCCGGGAGATTCGTAGTCGCGGAATGCGGGAGCTCCGCAGTCAGGAGAGGGAGCTCTCGAGAGCGGTAGGAAGACGGATGACTTGGGAAACCCGGCATCTTGGTGGTGATGACTCAGGGATATGAACGACCGGAGGCCTCGGGGATCGGGGCTTCTGTGGAGAGATGACGGAAACAGCTGCTCACGGGTGGGATTAGGGCGCAAGGAAGCGCCCTCGTAGTAACTGCCGCTCATTTGGCGCTTAGCGTGGCCGCTGTCCCGCGCTCGGTGTGCACGACCTCCTTGGACTGTCCTCTCCCCCCTCCACAGAGGAGGAAATGGAGTTCTGACAGGTGGCGTCTGCCCAGATCACACAACTGTGGGAGTGAGGGCTCGCCAACGTGCCTACTCTTCACTCTCTTAGTACGTGGCCCGTGGGCAGGCAGGTAAATGCTAATTAGTGGCCGAGAAGGGTTGGTTCCGTTTAGAAGAACGTCCCGCAGTGATGAGAGGGGCAAGGAGCCGGCTGGGTGACTTGCCCTCCGCTCTTGTGGCCTCCTCGGTGACGCTCTGTGTGCCCTGTTTGCAGAGGCAAACCCGTCTGGAAGCTGGAATTGGGCCTTACTTCCTTTTCCTCTTGGACAATGACTCACTTTTGTATTAGATTTACTTTGATTCTTTTTTTGATCAGTCACCAAGTGCTGAAATGGGTCAAACCATCTCTCCCGGTTTTTATTGGCTATTAAAGCCAGAACCTAAAGAATGTTGAGGTGTTTACGTCACTGCCCTGGGACTAACGTCTATAATCCCAAAGGTGCTGAGTCTCAAGGCTGGGTTTATTCACTTGTGTGGAAAGGAGACAGAAAATAGAAGGGTTTCCTTTTTTTTTTTTTTTTTCCAGAGCTGAATCTCTGCAGTTGACCATAGGACCATTCCAGCGATGGAGCTTTCCAACACTCTTTATTATTTATTTTGGTTCTTAGATTTTTCTGGTTTTAGAATCAGTTTACACTCAACGATTATTGAGAGCCTCAAAACCCTTTAGTATGCATAGGTTTAGAAGTTGATATCTACACCACATTAAAAATAAAGGTTAAAAGTTTTAAAATATTCACTTAACGTACTTAGGGGTGGGCATTTTGACACAGTGGTAAAGATGCTGCTTGTGTCTCCTGCATCCCATATCAGAGTGACTGGACTTGAGTCCTACCTCTGCTTCCAATTCCAGCTTCCTCCTAACGGACACCCTTGGGCAGTGGCAAGTGATGGATGATACTTGAATCCCTACTCTCATGTGGAATCCTGGATTGAGTTCCCAGCTCCTGACTTTGGCCTGACCCAGCCTCAGCAGTTGAGGACATTTGGGAGAGAACCAGCAGATGGAAAAATCTCTGCTGCTTCTCTCTCTCTCTCTCTGCCTTTTAAATAAATATAAGTTTTTTTTTTAATTATTTATTTGTTTGAAAGTCAGAGTTACAGAAAGAGAGGGGAAGAGAGAGAGGGGTCTTTCATCCACTGGTTCACTCCTCAGATGGCTGCAACAGCTGGCCAGGGCTGCTCCAGACCAAACCTAGGAGTCAAGAGCTTCATCTGGGTCTCCCACATGGGTGCAGGGGCCTAAGCATTTGGGCTGTCTTCCACTGCTTTCCGAGGCACATTAGCAGGGAACTGGATTGGAAGTGGAGCAGCCAAGACTCTAACTGGCACCCATATGGGATGCCAGTGCTGCAGATGGCGGCTTAACCCACTATGCCACAGCACCAGTCCCTAAATAAGTTTTTAAAATAAAACTATTGCCGGCGCCGCAGCTCACTAGGCTAATCCTCCGCCTAGCGGCGCCGGCACACCGGGTTCTAGTCCCGGTCGGGGCGCCGGATTCTGTCCCGGTTGCCCCTCTTCCAGGCCAGCCCTCTGCTGTGGCCAGGGAGTGCAGTGG
This sequence comes from Oryctolagus cuniculus, assembly GCF_051225735.1. NCBI lineage: Eukaryota > Metazoa > Chordata > Mammalia > Lagomorpha > Leporidae > Oryctolagus > Oryctolagus cuniculus. Next base: position 20,102,628 of record NC_142887.1, on the reverse strand, counting down.
AGGATGGCCCAGGTGCTTGGGCCCTGCACCCCATGGGAGACCAGGAAAAGCACCTGGCTCCTGGCTCCTGCCATCGGATCAGCGCGGTGCGCCGGCCGCAGCGCGCCGGCCGTGGCAGCCATTGGAGGGTAAACCAATGGCAAAGGAAGACCTTTCTCTCTGTCTCTCTCTCTCACTGTCCACTCTGCCTGTAAAAAAAAAAAAATAAATAAAAAAAAAATAGAACTATTTATAATGAGGGCCGGCGCTGTGGCTCACTTGGTTAATCCTCCGCCTGCGGCGCCAGCATCTCATATGGGTGCCAGTTCTAGTCCCAGTTGCTCCTTTTCCAGTCCAGCTCTCTGCTGTGGCCCGGGAAGGCAGTAGAGGATGGCCCAAGTGCTTGGGACCTGCACCTGTATGGGAGACCAGGAGGAAGCACCTGGCTCCTGGCTTTGGATAGGTGCAGCATGCCGGCCATAGCGGCCATTTGGGGAGTGAACCAACGGAAGGAAGACCTTTCTCTCTGTCTCTCTCTCTCTCACTGTCTATAACTCTACCTGTCAAATAAAAAAAAAAAAAAACTTATAATGAATGTTACATGTTATCATAATGCATTTCTATGAATTATAGCTATATATCCCCAATTTATTTTTTTTGACAGGCAGAGTGGTCAGTGAGAGAGAGAAACAGAGAGAAAGATCTTCCTTTTGCCATTGGTTCACCCTCCAATGGCTGGCGCGCTGCGGCCAGCACACCGTGCTGATCCGAAGGCAGGACCAGGTACTTATCCTGGTCTCCCATGCAGGTGCAGGGCCCAAGCACTTGGGCCATCCTCCACTGCACTCCTGAGCCACAGCAGAGAGCTGGCTTGAAAGAGGGGCAACCAGGACAGAATCCGGCGCCGCAACCGGGACTAGAACCCGGTGTGCTGGCGCCGCAGGTGGAGGATTAGCCTATTACGCCGCAGCACTGGCCGAAGGGTTGCATTATTTTTAAATTTTGCAAATCTCTGGATTAACAGTAGAAAACTAGATTCTTATATCCACTTTTTCATTCAATGCAGTGATACTTTGAAACACATAAAGAAAATCTGGTCTCAGACATGTCGTTGGGAATATTTTAATATTTTCAGATCACTTTGGATATTTTCTATGATATTACACCCAAACTTGGAAAATGATAGTTTCTTAAAAGTTAGTTACAATATGGAATCTAAAACCATACCAAGGAGCTGGCATTGTGGGTTAAGCTGCACTTATGGTGGATATCGGAGCACTGGTTTGAGTTCTGGCTGCTCCACTTCTCATCCAGCTTCCTGCTAATGTGTCCTGGGAGATGGCAATAGATGGCCCAAGTGCTTGGGCCCCTGCCACCTATGTAGGAACCCAGGTGGAATTCCTGGCTCGGCTTCAGCCTGGCCCAGATCTGGACTGAACCAATGGATGGAAGACCACACTGACTGTCTTTAAAATAGGTGACAATAAATAAATATTTTAGAAAAAAATTACAAGAAAAATCCATTGATTATCTTACAGTTTAAATGGATCTTTTGGGGCCAGCACTGTGACACTGAGGGTTAAAGCCCCAGCCTGCAGCGCCAGCATCCCATCTGGGCACCAGTTCGTGTCCCACTTCTGATCCAGCTCTCTGCTATGGCCTGGGAAAGCAGTAGAAGATGGCCTAAGTCCTTGGGCCCCTGCACCCACCTGGGAGATCCAGAAGAAGCTCCTGGCTCCTGGCTTCGGATCAGCTCAGCTCTGGCCATTATGGTCATTTGGGGAGTGAACCAGTGGAATAGAAGACCCCCGCCCCTCTGGTTCTACCTCTCTCTGTAACTCTTTCAAATAAATAAAATAATTTCTTTAAAAAAATAAATTTAAAAAATGCATCTTTTGGCCGGTGCCACGGCTCACTAGGCTAATCCTCCGCCTGCAGCACTGGCACCATGGGTTCTAGACCTGGTTGGGGTGCTGGTTCTGTCCCAGTTGCTCCTCTTCAAGTCCAGCTGTCTGCTGTGGCCCGGGAAGGCAGTGGAGGATGGCCCAAGTGCTTGGGCCTTGCACCTGTATAGGAGGCCAGGAGGAAGCACCTGGCTCCTGGCTTTGGATAGGTGCAGCATGCCAGCCGTAGTGGCCATTTGGGGGGTGAACCAATGGAAGGAAGACCTTTCTCTCTGTGTCTCTCTCTCACTGTCTAACTCTGCCTCTCAAAAAAATTGATCTTTTACATATATATGATTGATTCTGTAATGGCATGCATTGTTCATTGAGTTATGCAGATTTTCTAAATATTGCATTTTATGTCATTTTATGCACTATCAGAAAGAATCACATTCATTAATGTCACCACTGATCTTATAATAAAAATCTTTAAGTATTATGGAGGGAGCTATTACACTTAGTGACACAGCCAGGAATTTTCCAAATTTTTTATTTTCTTTTAAAAATTCAAATGTTATCATCAGTAACATATATTGTCCACCACTTTGCTTGAAGTGACAGGCTTACTTCATTAATTCCTAAGACAATGTCTGCCAAATACCCAAACCTGAATGTGATATAGTTTCCATTTAAACCGGAAGATAAAGCAATAGATTTTCTTGAAATTTTTTTCTAAAACTATCATGCTAGTTTCTAGTCATTCATTCCAGTAAAAATGGTGTCCTGTGAAAAACCATGGCTAGTTCAGCTCCTAACTCAGATGGCGGTACAGGTGTCTTACCTCAAGGCACCCATCAGGTCTCAGTATGCAGTGGAAGTGCTTTGTGGATGCTTCCCATTTCATCACATAGACTGTTGAAAAGATGTGTGCTCAAAGGTATGGATTATATAATTATTGCCTCATCAGGAACCTTCTTTAATGAAAAATACCCTTTTCCCCCCCTCTTTGAACACATGAGAATAAAGAATAATATGTCTACCAGTGCACCTTGGCTCAGCTGCCTTGGTTTATGGTGTTACCTACTGTTGTTTTTGCACTATAGTGCAAATGTCAACATTGTCAAAAACAGACATGGGGTGGGGTGTTAGGTGCAGTGGCCACATGGGATGCCTGCATCCTATAAGTGAGTATCTGGTTTGAACCCTGGCTACTCTGCTTCTGATCCAGCTTCTTACTAGTGCACATCTTGGGAGGCAGCAAATGATGGTTCAAGTTTGTGGGTCCTTGCTACCTGCATGGGAGAGCTGGAATGAGTTCTGTCTTTGGCCTGTCTCGATCTTGGCTGTTGTGGGCATTTGGGCAGTGAACCAGAAGATGGAAGATCTCTATCTGCCCATGTGTCTCTCTTTCTTCCTTTCAAATAAAATGAAACTAACTAAGCATTTAAAAAGAAACATTAGGAGACAACTGGTATCATGAAATAATTTTTATGTTTATTAATAAAATTAGAATGATTATAATCACAACTATGATAAAAATAGTTTTTACTTGGTAGCCTCTCTGGAAGGTTCTTTGGGACCTTCTGGGTCAGCGCAGCATACTTTGAGAACTGCCGGTTTGGAGCCACTCAGTACTTTCAGATCAGCACCAAAGTCACAGGATGAACATCTACCTGCCTACATGGAAAACAGTGTCTGGATTTAAAACTCAACCAATGCGAAGATGTGACAGCCCTTAGACTTCTAGGAAGCTTATTATTGCATTTATTCTGCTTCATGCCTGAATACTAGCAGCTAAAATACATTTAGCATTATGGTACACATCCTTTATGTAACACTTTCTTATCTAATCCTCACAATAACCCTTTAAAGGAAGCATATAACACCAATATGTATTAGTACGTGACACTAGGATGCTAATATTCCAACCCTGACTCCAAAAGGCTGTGGTGCTTCACTTCCCAGTTTTACCCCTTACATATCCTTCTGAATATATTTGCATTTGTATTGGTCGTGGTGCTATATTCTGATAAACTTGAACATAATCCACTTAACACAACACGATGGATTTCCGCAGAAGTGCTGTGACATCACCAAAGGGTGGCAAACTGAGATTTGCCTTCTTAGAAATCCTGATATTTCCAGATACGATAACACTCATCCGATTTCCCCAAGTTGTTTACTTTTATTAACATTCTGATCTGTAAAAGCTGGAAAGTGTAAAAGACAAAACATTTCCCAGAAAATTTGTTTTTGAGAAGTGAAGTGTTGAGGAGACAGGAGGAGCTGGCAGAGCGCATGAGGGAAGCCGTTTTAGTTCTATGCGTGTATTTTCATTCAGCAGTGAGAAGTGTATGTGTGTGTGAAGTTGTATGTTTTCTTTGTGGAGAAGTAGTCGTGGAAACAGGAAAGTCTCAAGAATTCTTAAACTGGTACCCAGAGCTTCATATATATATATATATATATATATATATAGAGAGAGAGAGAGAGAGAGAGAGAGAGAGAGAGAGAGAGATGAGTTGACTCAAGCTTTCACAAAATGTGGCGTGCATACCCCTGGTGGTTCTCAAATTGAGTTTTAGAAAAAAATATTAAATTTGGTGGCTGTAGCTCATCAGCATCAGTCTTTTATTTTAGTGTTTTTTTTTTTTTAAATCTATTTTGAAAGACAGAGTTACAGAGAGAGGTAGAGCCAGAGAGAGAGGTCTTCCATCAGCTGGTTTACTCCCCAGATGGCTGCAACAGCCGGAGCTGCGCCGATCTGAAGCCAGGAGCCAGGTACCAGGAGCCTCCTCTGGGTCTCCCACGTGGGTGGAGGGGCCCAAGGACTTGGGCCATCTTCCACTGCTTTCCCAGGCCACAGCAGAGAGCTGGATCAGAAGAGGAGCAGCCAGGACTCCAACTGGCACTCATATGGGATGCTAGCGCTTCAGGCCAGGGCTTTAACCCGCTGCGCCACAGCGCCAGCCCCAAGAATCAGTCTTTTTATTTTTATTTTTATTTTATTTTTATTTTTTGACAGGCAGAGTGGACAGAGTGGACAGTGAGAGAGAGAGGCAGAGAGAAAGATCTTCCTTTTGCCGTTGGTTCACCCTCCAATGGCCGCCTCGGCTGGCGCGCTGCGGCCGGCGCACCGCGCTGATCCGATGGCAGGAGCCAGGAGCCAGGTACTTCTCCTGGTCTCCCATGGGGTGCAGGGCCCAAGCACTTGGGCCATCCTCCACTGCACTCCCTGGCCACAGCAGAGAGCTGGCCTGGAAGAGGAGCAACCGGGACAGAATCCGGCGCCCCGACCGGGACTAGAACCCCGTGTGCTGGCGCCGCAAGGCAGAGGATTAGCCTAGTGAGCCGCAGCGCCAGCCCCATTATTTTCTGACCACTATAGTTTTCAACTTCGAATCCACTATTAAGATGGTGATATTCAAGTTCACCAGAGTATCCAGACACCAAAACAAACACTAATGCTCTTCTGTGTGGGACTTTCTTAGTAGCTAAAGGTATGAACTCACAGAGATAAGCTCTTCCCATATGAGTGCCAGGACTCTGGCTGCTCCATTTCCAATCCAGCTCTCTGTTCCTGTGCCTGGGAAAGCAGCAGAAGATGGCTCAAGTGCTTGGGATCCTGCCACCCACAGGCCCCTGGTGTCTGCCTGGCCCAGCTCCTGCCGTTGAGGATTTGTGGATTGAACCAGCAGGTGAAAGATCTCTCTCTGTCACTCCCTCTATGTCCCTCTCTCTGTAACTCTGCCTTTCAAATAAGTAAAAAAAAAAAAAAAAAAATCTTTAAAAAGAAGTGAGAGTGTAGACTCACAAGCTAGTTTTCCTGGGCTAGAATCCCGCTTCTGCCACTTACGAGTTGGGTGACCTTGGACCTCTGTATCTCAGTTTCCTTATCAATAAAATGTTAATAATAATAGTACTTACCTAATAAAGTTGTTCTTAAGACAGAAATATTTAATATATGTAAGGCACTTATAATTGAGCCTGGCCCATGGTCAGTACAACATTGAGTGCTTGGTAAATACATAAAATAAAATAAGTAAAATACTTGAGCACAATTCTCTCCTGATGCTGTGGTCTTTCCTAATGTTTAGGTTGGTCTCTCTCTCTCTCTTTTTTTTTTTTTTTTTTTTTAATAAAGACTTATTTATTTGGGGCTGGCGCTGTGGTGCAGCGGGTTAACGCCCTGGCCTGAAGCTCTAGCATCCCATATGGGTGCCGGTTCTAGTCCCAGCTGCTCCTCTTCCGATTCAGCTCTCTACCTTGGCCTGGGATACCAGTATGCTATGGCCTGGGAGGGCACCGGCCTTCCCTCTGTTTCTTTTATTTATTTATTTATTTATTTATTTTTAATTTTTATTTTTGACAGGCAGAGTGGACAGTGAGAGAGAGAGAGAGACAAAGCTCTTCCTTTACCATTGGTTCACCCTCCAATGGCCACAGTGTGCCAGCCATAGTGGCCATTGGAGGATGAACCAACAGAAAAGGAAGACCTTTCTCTCTGTCTCTCTCACTGTCCACTCTGCCTGTCAAAATAAAAAAAAATAAAAAAAGACATTTTATTTATTTGAAAGTCAAATGGCTGCAATGGCCGGAGCTGTGCCAATCTGAAGCCAGGAGTCGGGAGCTTCCTCTGGGTCTCCTACATGGGTGCAAGGGCCCAAGCACTTCGGCCATCTTTTACTGCTTTCCCAGGCCATAGAAGAGAGCTGGATCGCAAGTGGAGCATCCTGGACTTGAGCCAGCGCCCATATGGGATGCCAGCATTGCAGGCAGTGGCTTTACTCACTGTGCCACAGTGCTGGCCCCATATGTTGATCTTTTCCTTCATATACCTGTTTCATCTTAAGTTAAAAAAAAGTCAACTCCAATAAAAGAATCAGTAGTACAGATGGTATTGGGGATGAAAAAAATCAGGGTGGTGGTTTGCAATGACTAAAGCTGGGGTGCAGGGGAATTATCGGAGTGACAATCTGGGGTTCCTGGATTTGAGCTACCCTGAAGCAGCTGTGTATGTTTGAGCAAGACCTGGGCTTTGGTTTCCCCTGCTGTCTAGTCAGAGGTTGGATTGGTTCATCACTTCTTCATTCTTTTTTTTTTTTTTTAAGATTTATTTATTGATTAGAAAGTCAGAGTTACACAGAGAAAAGGAAGAGAGAGAGAGAGAGAGAGAGAGAGGTCTTCCATCCGCTGGTTCACTCCCCAATTGGCCACAACGGCCAGAGCTGTGCCGATCCAAAGCTAGGAGCCAGGAGCTTCTTCTGGGTCTCCCATGCGAGTGCAGGGGCCCAAGGACTTGGGCCATCTTCTACTGTTTTCCCAGACCATAGACTCGAACTGGAGCCCATACGGGATGCCAGTACTGCAGGTGGCGGCTTTACCAGCTACGCCACAGTGCTGGCCCCCACGTCTTCATTCTTTAAACTTGTAGTTCTCAACCTGGGGTGATTTAGCAATTTTGGGGGGTGCACCCCTCAATTCCCCAGGGACACTGAGAACCATTTAGAGACATTTTTGGTCATCCCAACTGGGAGGTTGGTGGTGCATCGAGCAGCTTGTGGGCTGAGGTCAGAGATCCTGCTTAAGTAGCATCCTAGTATGCACTAGACAGAATGACTGGGATTCAAATGTTAATAGTGCCAAGGTTGAGAAGCTCTGATTTAAAGAATGGGCATAGGCTGGGACCGCGGCTCACTAGGCTAATACTCCGCCTGCGGCGCCAGCACACCAGGTTCTAGTCCCGGTTGGGGTGCCAGATTCTGTCCCGGTTGCTCCTCTTCCAGTCCAGCTCTCTGCTGTGGCCAGGGAAGGCAGTGGAGGATGGCCCAAGTCCCTGGGCCCTGCACCCACATGGGAGACCAGGAGGAAGCACCTGGCTCCTGGCTTCGGATCAGTGCAGTGCCAACCGTAGTGGCCATTTGGGGGGTGAATCAACGGAAAGAAGACCTTTCTCTCTCTCTCTCTCTCTCTCTCTCATTGTCTAACTCTGCCTGTCAAAAAAAAAAAAAAAAAAAAGGTAGCTATAATTTGACCATGGGCTTTGTTTCTCAATAAAGATATAAACGGGCTCCTTCTGTGAGAGGTTATGATGTGAGCCTAAGGGTGCTGTTGGCTGCTGTCAGGAATTTCCTCCAGAAAACCTACCTTTAACAGAGCCATATCATTTGGGCAAACACATGCATAAACAAAAAGCGCTCCTGCTTTGGGCTGAATTGTTCCCAGCATCGACTAAATTGCTCTCTGGTCTCCTGGTCCTGCTAATGATTTAGCTGTCAACATTGCCCAAACTCATCAGAAAATGATTCCTTGATACTCAGGTTGGCTACTTTTGCTTCTTCTGATGCCTACACCGAGAAAGATTTGTGGTTTAATTTTCTGTGCGTTTACATTTCCCTGCTTCTTTTCAGCGATCTTGGCCCTCGACACACTGCTGATGTGTTTTGCTACATATATCATTCAGCTGAAGCTATTTTGAAACATTTCCTAGTTTTATTTCATTTCAAGAATTTGCCAAACATTTGTTATATCCTGTTCTTTCTGCATCACATTCTGGTTTAATCTCTTGGCAGGCAAGTTATTTATATCTACTGATACTGCTCATACTAGCTAGCACTGTTTCTTAAGTGAATTTCCTCCCCCTTTTTTTCTTTGTCAATTCCAGAGTAAACTGATCATAGAAATTGGACATCATCTGGTTGCCAGGACAACTGAACATATTTGCAGGTAGGTAGGTTAAATGTCTTTGATCTATTTTCCATAGTTTGCGTTATTGTTGTTGCTACTGCCCTCTTCATCATCTTTTTTTTCTTTAGGACAGATTTATTTTATTTATTTGTAAGGCAGTGTGACAAAGAGACCAGGAGAGACAGAGAGGTCTCCCCTCTGCTAGTTCACCCCCCAAAATGGCTTTCACGGCTGGGGCTGGGCCAGGCCAAAGCCAAGAGCAAGGAGCTAGGAACTCCATCGGGGTCTCCCACGTGGGTGGCAGGGGCCCAAGTACTTGGGCCATCTTCTGCTGCTTTCCAAGGTGTATTAGCAGGGAGCTGGATTGGCAGCTGGAAGCAGAACAGCCAGGACTCAAACCATTACTCCAATACTGCAAGTAGAGGCTTAACCCGCTTCACCACAATACTGGCTTTATGTCCTCCCATTGTTGATAAAAAGCCTTTATGGTTTTCTTTGTTTCTTCCTGTGATCAGAGGAACATTATTTTTTTCTGAAGGGTCAAGATGTAATTGCAGGTCTGGGAGGCTGTAGCTTTTTGCGTCGGGTAGATGTGTAGGTGTGGGATATGTATGTATATCAAACATTCTGGAAAGATAGTTGATATAATACACCAGTAAACAGAAATGTTGGCAATCTAATTTATAACTGGGAAATTTTTGAAATAATGATAAAATATTTTATGGACAAATTAATTTTTCAAAAAGATTCATTTTTTTATTTATTTGAAAGGCAGAGTTATAGAGAGAGAGGGAATGAGAGAGAAAGAGAGAGAGAGAGAGGTCGGCTCCGCGGCTCAATAGGCTAATCCTCCGCGGCACCCCGGGTTCTAGTCCCAGTCGGGGCGCTGGATTCTGTCCCGGTTGCCCCTCTTTCAGGCCAGCTATCTGCTATGGCCCAGGAGTGCAGTGGAGGATGGCCCAAGTCTTTGGGCCCTGCACCCGCATGGGAGACCAGGAGAAGCACCTGGCTCCTGGCTTCGGATCAGCGTAGTGCACCGGCCGCAGCGGCCATTGGAGGGTGAACCAACAGTAAAGGAAGACCTTTCCCTCTGTCTCTCTCTCTCTCTGCCTGTCAAAAATAAAAAATAAAAAATAAATAAAAGAGAGAGAGAGAGAGAGAGAGATCTTCCATCTGCTGGTTCACTCCCCAGATGACTTCAATGGCCTGGACTGGGCCAGGTAGTTTTATCTGAGAATTTAGGATTTTAGAAAATTTTAGAAAACGTGGTCCCTATCTTCAAGGAGGATTCTGTCAGTGTTTGTATAAAAGAGTGGTCAAACCGGACATTTACTGGTCTTACCATGGCTTGCCCATAGCTCATGCCATAGGAAATACAGTGATCAAGATCATGATTTCTAGTGTAAGCCCTGGTTTCAAATAAAGGCTCCCCCAGTTACTAGCTGAATAACCTCGTGCGAGTTAATAATTTTGTTCACTAATGGAGTCTCTTTTATCCTTAAAATTTATTTGAGAGGCAGAGAGTAGATAAGATAGACACAGAGAGATTGCCTTTCTGCTGGTTTGCTCCCTAAATACCCACATGTCTGAGGCTGGGATGAGATTGGAGCTGGGAGCCAGGAACCCAATCCAGGTCTCCCATGTGGGTGGCAGGAACCCCATCACTTGAGCTGTCACAGCCAGCTCCCAATGTCTGCATTAGCAGGAAGCTAGAGTCAGGAACTGGAGTTAAAACTCAAACCTAGGTGCTTTGATGTGGGATGTGGGTGTCTTAATCAGGGCTTCAACTTCTAGGCAAAATGCCCACCCCACTAAGGCATGGGTTCTTTTTTTTTTTTTTTTTTTTTTTTTTCAGTGGGAGGTAAAATAGCAAGGTTTATTAGGGAAGGGACATCCGTAAGGATGGATGGGCACCCCTCCAGACAGAGCCTGAGAGACTGGGGCGGGGGGGGGGGGGGAGGAGCGAGGTTACATGATTGAGTAGAGAGATTACACCTGGCCAGACCAGGCGGGTGGCTCAGCAGAGAGGCAGAGGGCTGAACGCGCAGTCTGGTTGAGGCTGGGGGTTTTTAAGGAGATGGGTCTCTGTCTTCACACATTTCCTCCTGAAACAAAGGATTTTATGGCTGTAAATACTAAGAAGCTCCTATCTGAGTTTTTCCTTGAAGGTATCAGACAGGAGGAAACCTAGCTGGCGCCATCCTGGGTTCAGAGGAAGGGTGAGCAGGACCCCCTAGAGAATGGGGATCCGGAGCAGGGTGTTTGAAATGCAGATACTGGGCTGCATCTGGGAGATTGTGGAAGATTTGTCAGGCATGGGTTCTTAAGGTCTAACACTGTGGCTACTACATTTTAAGAACTGATATATAGCCGGCGCCGCGGCTCACTAGGCTAATCCTCCACCTAGCGGCGCCGGCACACCGGGTTCTAGTCCCAGTCGGGGCGCCGGATTCTGTCCCAGTTGCCCCTCTTCCAGGCCAGCCCTCTGCTGTGGCCAGGGAGTGCAGTGGAGGATGGCCCAGGTGCTTGGGCCCTGCACCCCATGGGAGACCAGGAAAAGCACCTGGCTCCTGGCTCCTGCCATCGGATCAGCGCGGTGCGCCGGCCGCAGCGTGCCGGCCGCGGCGGCCATTGGAGGGTGAACCAACGGCAAAGGAAGACCTTTCTCTCTGTCTCTCTCTCTCACTATCCACTCTGCCTGTCAAAAAAAAAAAAAAAAAAAAAAAAAGAACTGATATATATATAAGCTGATATATATATATATAAGCTGTCTGCTTATATATGTTATATATATTATATACAGTGGGTTTTTTTAAAAGATTTATTTATTTATTTGAAAGGCAGAGTTACAGAGAGGCAGAGGCAGAGAGACAGAGAGAGAGAGAAAGAGAGAGAGAGAGAGGTCTTCCATCTGCTGGTTCACTCCCCAAATGGCTACAAAGACCAGAGGTGGGCTGATCTAAAGCCAGGAGCCAGGAGCTTCTTTCCAGGTCTCCTATGTGGGTGCAGGGGCCCAAGGGCTCAGCCCATCTTCTACTATTTTCCCAGGCCATAGTAGAGAGCTGGATTGTAAGTGGAGCAGCTGGAACTTGAAGTGGCGCTTATGGGATGCTGGCACTGCAGGTAGCAGCTTTAGCAGCTACACCATAGCACCGGCCCCAGAACTGATATATTTTTACAATGAATAAGTAATGTGTGTAAAGCACTTAGCACATTGCCAACACATAGTAATCACTCAATAAGATATTAAAAACAAAAACAGAAAAACAGACCACTTGATCTCAGAAGGCTGGATTTGTTACACATTAAAATGGTCTGTGTGGCTTGTATTAACTTCTTCATTCATTCAGAACCTTTATCATGTGGATATTATGTGGGGGGAAAACAAAGATGTATATGCTATGATCTGTGCCCTCAAACACTTTATAATTTAATAAAGAATAGAAAATATGATCAGGAATATCTATACTTACAGACAGTACTGGAATTATATTAAACAGTATATTAAAAGCATGATAAATTATGCAGTACGTGTTTTAGGATTCAGAGAATAGGGATACTTCTGGGTACAGCAGCATAAAACGCGAGGCTCAGGCACTTTTTATTTTCACCATTTGCTAGCAATTCTAGACATTAAGTTTCCACATACTCCCACGCCTTCCACTGCCCTTCAACAGGCCACCGACTGCATTCAGGGTTTGTACTAGAGAGTGTGGTCTCCCTGGACAATGACTACTGTCACCATGGCTTGCCTGTAGCTTACCCCACAGGAGGGAAAGTGGTGTCTGTGTGAACGACAGCACCTCTGCTTTACGGGGCCAGCGTGGCTGCAGGTGAGATGACCATTTCCCCTATCTTCCCCGACTCCCATCCGTAGCACCCTGCATCGGGCTCCTCCTACTGACAGCCCACTCCACCCACTCATTCCCAATCTAATAAGAAAAAGGATTAAGGAGAGAAGCCAGCCTTGCCAGTGGGTTCAGAAAATAATTGCATAGAAGGCTGTCTGCTTGTTTTATTATACCTTTATATTTACAAAAAATCAAGAATGCAAAAGCTTATGTGCAAGAGGACATAAGAAATCACCCAATTAAGAGAAGAGATGGCACAGGCTCAAAAATTGGTTACATAATTTAGCTTAATTGAAGAAAAACCAAGAAATACATCAAAGGTATAAATCAGCATTTCCCTGGGGTCTCAATTGAGTGATTCAGCTTTCTTTCTTTTTTTTTTTTTTAAGTAAGTGGGTCAGAAAACTGCTAATCTTATAATGATTTTTGTTCAACTGCACTCAGCAGCTAGATTTATTTCTTGCAGTTTTTTTCTAAAAACCAAGTATGTTGAAATTGTCAGAGTTGATGTCAACCCAACATCAAATTGCTTTCTTTATCAGCCATGAATGCAGTGTTTAGTTTCTTGATTGAAAATCTGTCCTTTTAATTGACAAGTAGTGACAATGATGTTTATGGTTTTATTTTGAAATGCTGCCTTCTCTATTGCACAATTTTATGGCTTAGTTGATACAATGTTGCCAAATAATAGAGAGTCTCAAGCAGAATGAAATTCCACAGGACAAGCCCATTGTACCAGGAGAACAAATGTAGGAGCTGATGTAGTATTGGTTTTGAGGAACTAGCTCAAGTTTAAAAACACAAGTCACATGTTAGCATGGAAGCATTACATCTTTTGTGGTGCTAAAAGACACAAAACAGTTTATCATCGTACCTATTTTTAAGTGCACAGTTCAGTGGCATTAGCCACATCCAGGTGGTTGGGCAACCCTCACCACCATCCATCTGCGAACTCTTTATCTTGGGAAACTGAAACTCGGATACCCATTAAACAGCATCCCCCATCCTCTCCTCCCCACAGCCCCTGGCAACCACCATTCTCAACTTCCTGTCTCTAGAAATTTGACCATTCTAAATACCCTGTATACATGGAATTATCCAATACTTGTCATTTTGTGACTGGCTTATTTTCATTTGGCATAATGTCCTCATAGTTCATCTACATGGTAGCATACATCAGAACGTCTTCATTTTTAAGGCTGGGTGATCACTAATTGCATCTGTATCCCTCCAGAACCTCTGACTTTGTTGTTGGCACCTTTTGATTGCCGTGAATAATGAAACTGAACAAGCTACATAAATATGGAAGCTCTTCATAAAGTTTGCGGGAAATGGATATTATGGAAAAAATTATGAATTTCAAATTTTTTGCACCAAAATAAACTTTTTTCCAAGTTTTATTTATTTATATTCATTTTATTTCAAAGGTAGAAAGATAAGGAGAGAGATAGAGACAGAGACAGAGGCAGACAGAAAGAGATCTTCCATCCACATTTCATTCCCAAATGCTTGCAACAACCAGGGCTGAGCCAGACAGAAACCTGGAACTAGAAACACAATCCAGGTCTCCACGTGGGTGTCATGAACCCAGCTACTTGAGCCCTCACTGCTCCTCTCAGGGTGTGTATCACCAGGAAGCTGAAATTTGGAGTGGAGCCAAATTCAGACACTCTAATATGGGATTCAGGTATTCCAGGCAATATCTCAGCTGCTGTGCCAAAACCCTCCCCCAAATAAACTATTTTATAATTTCATCTTCCATGAACTTTTTGAAGTACCTTTATATCTCTTTTGAGTTCCTGCTTTCAATTCTTTTGTGTACATAACCAGAAGTGGAATTGCCAGATCATATGAATTCTATTTTTAATTTTTTTTGAGAAACAGTTATTCTTAAAAACGGGTGTCCTGTTTTTCCTAGTGGCAGAATTATTTTTAAGTCACTTAACATTGGGATGCACCCATTCATTCCTTTACTCTCATTCCTTTTTTTAAGGATATGTATTTATTGATTTGAGAGGCAGAGTTAAAGACACAGAGAGGGAGAGACAGACAGAAAGGTCTTCCATCCGCTGGTTCATTTCCCAAATGGTCGTACTGGCCAGAGCTGAGCCAATCTGAAGCCAGGAACTTGGAGCCTCCTCCAGGTCTCCCATGCGGGTGCAGGGTCCCAAGGACTTGGGCCATCTTCAACTGCTTTTCCAGGCCATAGCAGAGAGCTGGATCAGAAGAGGAGCAGCTAGGTCTAGAACCGGCATCCATATGAGATACCAGCACCTCAAGTGGAGGCTTAGCCTACAAAGTCACAGCGCCAGCCCTTTCACTCTCCTTTTTTTTTTTTTTTTTTTTTTTGACAGGCAGAGTGGACAGTGAGAGAGAGAGACAGAGAGAAAGGTCTTCCTTTGCCGTTGGTTCACCCTCCAATGGCTGCTGTGGCTGGTGCGCTGCGGCCGGCGCACCGCGCTGATCCGATGGCAGGAGCCAGGAGCCAGGTCCTTTTCCTGGTCTCCCATGGGGTGCAGGGCCCAAGCACCTGGGCCATCCTCCACTGCACTCCCTGGCCACAGCAGAGGGCTGGCCTGGAAGAGGGGCAACCGGGACAGAATCCGGCGCCCCGACCGGGACTAGAACCCGGTGTGCTGGCGCCGCTAGGTGGAGGATTAGCCTAGTGAGCCGCGGCGCCGGCCTCACTCTCCTTCTATCAACAAACATCATGAAAGATTTGCCTCACATAGTGATTCTACTAGGCTCTGTGAAGTTTATACATTAAGACAAATTTGGTGGTACAAAAAAAGATCTATGCAATGACTATACAATAGACAAAAATAGAGACATATAATCACTCCCAACCCAGAGCAAGGCTTGAATCCAAGAGTTTATCACAATTATGATTATTTTTTTTCTGTCAGAAGAGGAGTTATTTTATTTGGACACAAAGGAAAAGAAACATACAGAATTCAGCAATAACAGTCTCGTTAAAACATAGCTCAACAATGAATTTCAGGTGTTACTGAATCATTGGTGAGGCTATGCCAAGACACAGGGTATCTAAAAGCTGAGCTAAAGGACACTTGTTTAGCCCATTCATTTAACTGTCCTCGCTTGAATTCTACGCTCCTGAGGCTGTGTCCAGATGGTACTTTGGCTTCTTTGCCTACAAAAGGAAAATGATTTTGGTCCTGCCAACACCAGCTTTGTCGCTCCCCCTCTTCGTGGAGGAACGACACAGGACCCTGCGCTGTTCTTTCGTCTGCTCGGCCCTCCCCGGGTTTGCTGCTGGTTCTTCCCGGGTTGGCTACTATCCCTTCCACCTCCGTGGAAGGGCAGTTCCCCCTGGCCACATTCCCCACTTCCGCAGGGGAGCGGCGCACCGCTGGCCGGCTCTTCTCGGGGGCTGCACAGGTGTTCCTCTTAGATGTTCCCCATAGATGTTCCTGGTGCATGCCGTCTCTCTCCTCCCTTATAGTCCTCCTCCGCCAATCCCAACTCGGCTGCCCACACGCCGAGTACGCTGCTCTCCTCCAATCAGGAGCAAGTCCTACAGTTTATTGGCTGAACTGGAGGCAGCTGTGTAGAAGCCTCTTTCTTCTCTCCCAGCGCCATATTGTAGGAGAGCAGATGCATAGAATAAGTCTTAATTCCAGTAACTTAGTCCAGTCCGGGCTGCTCCCCACAGATCCCCCTTTCTTTTTATTTTTTGCGTTGATACGCGCCTGTCTTCGGTGTCCCGCGGCACACACTCTGCTCTACTTGCTAGAGTTGCCACAGGCTCTTACAAGTCCTATCAATCAGGCAAACCGAATCCGGGTCCTCTCTTCGCCATGTTGTAAGGAGGTTTTTAGGCGCTGATGCGTGCCTGTGTTCGGTGCCCTGCAGCGCATGCTCTGCTCTGCTAGAACTGCCTGCAGGTGCTTACAAAACCTATCAGGCAAACCGAATCCAAGCCTTCTCAGCGCCATATTGTGGGGAGGCTTATTGGTGTTGATTCGTGCCTATCTTCGGTGACCTGCAGCTCATACTCTGGTCGAGCTGCCTGCTGGTGCTTATCGCCTAATCAGGCAGACCGAATCCAAGCCTCCTAATTGTATTGTGGGGAGGCCTTACTGATGTTAATTCGTGCCTGTCTTCGGTGACCTGCGGCGCATAAGCTGCTAGCCGCCGCAGGTGCTCATCGCCTCACTTATCGGGCAGACCGAATCCAAGCTTTCTAATTGCCATGTTGTGGGGAGGCCTTTCTATTTCTCTATTTCTCTATGTCCGGGCATTCCTATTTCTCCCATTCTACTTCCATCTTCCAGCATTCCCATTTCTCTCATTTTACTTCTAAACTTCTGTTTCTCTTATCCCTGCGGCTTCCCGGCGGCGCCCGCCCCGAGGCTGCTTCTCGGCACCTCGCCCCGCGGCAGCTTCACGGCTCTGCGAGGCTTCCTGGCGCCTCGCCCCGCCGGCGGGTTCCCGGCTCTGCGCGCACGCTCCGCGGTCTCCACGCACTTCGCGCCCGCACCACGGCCTCGCGCCAACGCCCCGTGCTCTCTCTGCACGCGGCGGCTTCCGCGAATGTTTCCGCCACCACCGGCATTCAGTCCAAGTTCCCCGGACTAACCTGGCGAATCCTGGCGGCCCACGTCTCTGCCTCTGGTTCCAGATCTTCGCCTCTTGCTCCCCGGGGTGACTTGAAGAATTCCAAGGTGGCTTGGCCTGCACTCGCGGCTTCATCCTCCCTAACATTTTTCTCTACCCGGCATGCTTCCCCAAGTTTTCTTCCAACAATATTCCTCCCTCATTTCTCCTGGCTTCTCCCCACAGTCCATATCCGAGTCCAAGTTTCCTCTAGGTTTCACTTTCACTTTCAACCTGCAGTCCGTATCTAAGTTTCTTCTTGCTTTCACTTTAAATCCTAACTTCTTTCCCACAGTCCATATCCGAGTCTCTGCCTAGGCTTTCAATAGCTTCTTCTGGCACCTAGGCTCTTTGCTAGTCTCTCTCTCCGGTATTTTCCTGCTTCTTCCCTCCTAGGTTTCCTATCCGTCCTAGGTTTCCTATCCGAGTCACGGCACCATTATGTCGCTCCCCCTCTTCGTGGAGGAACGACACAGGACCCTGCGCTGTTCTTTCGTCTGCTCGGCCCTCCCCGGGTTTGCTGCTGGTTCTTCCCGGGTTGGCTACTATCCCTTCCACCTCCGTGGAAGGGCAGTTCCCCCTGGCCACATTCCCCACTTCCGCAGGGGAGCGGCGCACCGCTGGCCGGCTCTTCTCGGGGGCTGCACAGGTGTTCCTCTTAGATGTTCCCCATAGATGTTCCTGGTGCATGCCGTCTCTCTCCTCCCTTATAGTCCTCCTCCGCCAATCCCAACTCGGCTGCCCACACGCCGAGTACGCTGCTCTCCTCCAATCAGGAGCAAGTCCTACAGTTTATTGGCTGAACTGGAGGCAGCTGTGTAGAAGCCTCTTTCTTCTCTCCCAGCGCCATATTGTAGGAGAGCAGATGCATAGAATAAGTCTTAATTCCAGTAACTTAGTCCAGTCCGGGCTGCTCCCCACACAGCTTTTTGGTCTTCAAGAGCTTAAATTGCTTTTCATAAACTAATTATCTGGATTAGTTTTAAGCATTGGACTTTGTAAGCTCTAATTAATGTGAGTCCAATTCTAAGGCATGGACTCACTCTTGATGTGCTGGGAAAATCAGATATCTGAGAAAATCAGTCCATAGACGAGAGCCAAACTTGTAATAAGCACTCTCTAAGTGTTGAATCTTGTTATTGACAGGAAATCCTCCCAGGTAATACTATTACCTTATGAGACCTCCTGGTGGATGAAATCTGACCTCATAGAACAAACAGGCTTCTTTCCCACTGGAATCTGCATAAGTCTTAGTCTCACAGTACAAGCAAACATGGGGAGGATTTGTCTTGGTCATCTCCTTACTTCTTTTAGTTCCTTTTGGTTCTGCTTCTAAGAACCCCACACTTTCAGGATTTTCTTCTCTGGTAACATTAAACCGGTAATCACCAGGTAGGCTCCAGGTTTCCCATAACCCGGCAGAATTACTGTAGCCACTATGGGAATTTTATTGATGTCAGTGCAGTCATGACTGATAATGTAGATCACACAAATTTATGTTTTAAACTTCCTGGAAATTTATTGCCAACTTTTTTTTTTTTTTTTTTTTTTTTTGACAGGCAGAGTTAGACAGTGAGAGAGAGAGAAACAGAGAGAAAGGTCTTCCTTTGTCCGTTGGTTCTCCACCCCAAGTGGCCGCTATGGCTGGTGTGTTGCAGATGGCGCGCTGCGCCGATCCAAAGCCAGGAGCCAGGTGCTTCCTCCTGGTCTCCCATGCGGGTGCAGGGCCCAAGCACCTGGGCTCTCCTCCACTGTACTCCCGGGCCACAGCAGAGAGCTAGACTGGAAGAGGAGCAACTGGGACAGAACCAGCACCCCAACCAGGTCTAGAACCCATGGTGCCGGTGCTGCAGGCAGAGGATTAGCCTAGTGAGCCACGGCGCCGGCTTATTGACAACTTTTAAAGGAACACTTTGAAGTTGCAGAATTTAATTGACTTGAAAGAGGCCCAAAGGGACAAAACTACTGGGTCATATGAGGCCCATTCTGTATCACTTGGTCTATTGTTTTCTTTTAAAGATTTATTTATTTATTTGAAAGGCAGAGGCAGAGAGAGAGAGAGAGAGAGAGAGAGAGAGAAACATAGAGTTCTTCCATTCGTCTGGTTCATTCCCCAAATGACCGCAATGGCCAGAGCTGAGCCGATTCAAAGCCAGGAGCCAGGAGATTCTTCTGGGTCTCCTACGTGGGTGCAGAGGCCCAATCACTTGGGCCATCTTCTACTGCTTTCCCAGGCCATAGCAGAGAGCTGGATCAGAAGTGGAGCAGCCGGTACCTGAAAGAATTACTAAAGGATTTAAAGGGAGATATAGATTCAAATACAATAGTAACAGGGGACTTCAACACCCAACTCTCACCAATGGACAGATCAACCAGTCAGAAATTCAACAAGGAAACAACAGAGTTAATTGACGTTATAGACCAAATAGACCTAATAGATATATCTTCAGAACCTTCCACCCCACAGCCAAAGAGTTCACGTATTTCTCCCCAGTACATGGAACGTTCTCTAGGATTGACCATATGGCCCAACTAACTGGAAGAAATGGATAGATTCCTGGACACATACAACCTTCCTAAACTGAGCTGTGAAGATACAGAAAATCTAAACAGACCCATAACCATGGAAAAAATTGAATCAGTAATAAACGCACTACCGAAAAGGAAGAGCCCAGGACCGGATGGCTTCACCGCCAAATTTTACCAGACATTTAGAGAACAACTAACCCCCATTCTTCTCAAGTTATTCAAAACAATTGGAAGGGAGGGAATCCTCCCAAATTCTTTCTACCAAGCCAATATCACCTTAATTCCTAAGCCCGGAAAAGACACAACAGAGAAAGAAAACTACAGACCTATCTCCCTGATGAACATAGATGCAAAAATACTCAACAAAATTCTGGCAAACCGAATCCAACTGCACATCAGAAAGATCATTCTCCCAGACCAAGTGGGATTTATCCCTGGTATGCAGGGATGGTTCAATATTCGAAAGTCAATCAATGTAATACATCACATTAATAAATTGAGAAACAAAAATCATATGATTATCTCAATAGATGCAGAGAAAGCATTTGACAAAATACAACACCCTTTCATGATGAAAACCCTAAGCAAATTGGGGTTAGAAGGAACATTCCTCAACACAATTAAGGCAGTCTATAATAAACCAATGGCCAGCATCGTATTGAATGGGGAAAAGTTGGAGGCATTTCCATTGAAAACTGGCACCAGACAGGGATGCCCACTCTCACCATTGCTTTTCAATATAGTCCTAGAAGTGTTAGCCAGGGCCATCAGGCAAGAAAAAGAAATTAAAGGGATACAAATGGGAAAGGAGGAAGTTAAACTATCCCTATTTGCAGATGACATGATACTATATATAGGGGACCCGACAAACTCCTGTAAGAGACTATTGGAACTCATAGAAGAGTTTGGTAAAGTAGCAGGATACAAACAACGCTCAGAAATCAGCAGCCTTTGTGTACACAGATAATGCCAGGGCCGAGGAAGAACTTCTAAGATCAATTCCATTCACGATAGCCACACACACAAAAAAGTACCTTGGAATAAATTTAACCAAGGATGTCAAAGACCTCTATGATGAAAATTACAAAACACTAAAGAAAGAAATAGAAGACGACACAAAAAAATGGAAAAACTTGCCATGCTCATGGATTGGAAGAATCAATATTATCAAAATGTCCATTCTCCCAAAAGCAATTTACAAGTTCAATGCAATACCAATCAAAATACCAAAGTCATTCTTCAAAGACCTAGAAAAAACGATGCTGAAATTCATATGGAGAAACAGGAGACCGAGAATAGCTAAAGCAATACTTTACAATAAAAGCAAGGCCAGAGGCATCACAATTCCAGACTTCAAGACATACTACAGGGCAGTTATAATCAAAACAGCCTGGTACTGGTACAAAAACAGTTGGATAGACCAATGGAACAGTATAGAAACACCGGAGATCAATCCAAACATCTATAACCAACTCATATTCGACAAAGGATCTAAAACCAACCCCTGGAACAAGGACAGCCTCTTCAACAAATGGTGCTGGGAAAACTGGATGTCCACATGTCGCAGTATGAAGCAAGACCCCTACCTTACACCTTATACAAAAATCCACTTAACATGGATCAAAGAACTAGAGATGTGCCACGACACCATGAAACTAATTGAGAGCATAGGGGAAACCCTTCAAGATATTGGAACAGGCGAAGAATTCCTGGAGAAGACCCCAGAGGCACGAGTAATCAAAGATAAAATAAACAAATGGGATTACCTCAAATTGAAGAGTTTCTTTACAGCAAAGGAAACAGTCAGGAAAGTGAAGAGGCAACCAATAGAATGGGAGGCGTTATTGGCAAACTACACAACAGATAAAGGATTAACAACTAGAATCTATAAAATGATCAAAAAAACCACAAAATCAAAACAAACAACCCAATAAAAAATGGGCCAAGGACCTTAACAGACATTTTTCAAAAGAGGAAATCCAAATGGCCAACAGACACATGAAAAAATGCTCAGGATCCCTAGCCATCAGGGAAATGCAGATCAAAACCACAATGAGGTTTCACCTCACTCTGGTTAGATTGGCTTACATACAGAAATCAACCAACAACAGATGCTGGTGAGGATGTGGGGAAAAAGGGACACTAATCCACTGTTGGTGGGAATGCAAACTGGTAAAGCCACTATGGAAGACAGTTTGGAGAATCCTCAGAAACCTGAATATAGCACTACCACAGGACCCAGCCATCCCACTCCTTAGAATTTACCCAAATGGAATTAAAGGGGAGAAAAAAGAGCCATTTGCACCTCAATATTTGTTGCAGCTCAATTCACAATAGCTAAGACATGGAATCAACCTAAATGTCCATCAACGGATGACTGGATAAAGAAACTATGGGATACGTACTCTATGGAACACTATAGAGCAGTAAAAAACAATGAAATCCAGGCATTTACAACAAAATGGAGGAAGCTGGAAAACATCATGCTGAGTGAAATAAGCCAGTCCAAAGGTACAAATATCATATGTTCTCCCTGATCGATGGCAACTAAATGAGCATCTAAAATGATACCCATTGAAGTGAAATGGACACTATGAGAGACAATGACATGATCAGCGCTTGTCTAGACTGCTGAGGAAAAACTTACTATTTTATTCCTTTTAGTATTTTTGTTGTTGTTGTTGTTGCTCTGTTTGTTCTACATAAGACCACTGGTTGAACTCTGTAATCAATGCACAATCATTCTTAGGAGTTTAAAATTAACAGAAAAGTGATCTCTGTTAAACATAGGAGTGGGAATAAGAGAGGGAGGAGATATATAGGTTGGCACATGCTCACTCGAACTTACCTCCAATGGTGGAACTAGAAATGTGCCAGGGGATTTCAACTCAATCTTACCAAGGAGGCAGGTACCAATGCCAACGCACTTGGTAAAGTGATAATTATAAATACACAACCGATCAAAAAGATAGGGTATGTGTCAATGAGATTTCACAAATAAGACCAGTGTCAGCAAATAATGAAGGATAGAATTAAAAGGGAGAGAATGATCCTGCGGGGGAAACAGGACACACAGCAGACTCATAGAATGGCAGCACTCCTGCCTCAGAATCAACCCTTGGGACATTCGGATCTGGCTAAAAGGTCCATGAGAGTGTCACAGGCATGGAAAGCCATGACACGGTGGCAAAAAAAACAATCTAAATGAAAGATCCTGGTGAACAAGACCCCAGCAGAAGGAACAGGCCATCAAGGAGAGAGGCGCCTTTCTCTGAAGGGAGGAAGGAACCTCCACTGTGATACGGCCTTGACTAAACAAGTTCAGAGTCGGTGAACTCAAGGGGCTTCCATAGCCTAGACAGCTCATAGCAAGAGTCTCAGATGATTGCTGACGTCATAAATAAGAGTGCCAATTGTTAAATCAACAACGGGAGTCACTGGGTACATGCTCCCCACGTAGGATCTCTGTCCTTAATGTGTTTTACTATGAAACTTAAAAACAACACTACTAGTCGAGCAATACCCTATACCTTGTGCGGTTGTGTGAGTACAGCTTGTTGAAATCCTTGCTTAGTATACACTAAGTTGATCTTCAGTATATGCAGGTAATTGAAAATGAAACTCAATGAAGGGTAGGATGGGAGAGGGAGTGGGAGAGGGGAAGGCCACGGGAGGGAGGGCGGTTGGTTGGGGGGAAGCCATAACAATACAAAAGTTGCACTTTGTAAATTCATATTTATTAAATTAAAAAAATAACTATATAACAAACAAAAAAAAGAAAAAGAAAAAAAAGAACTTAATACTTTACCCTTTTAGTATTTTTTATGTTCTACTTAAAACTATTGGCTGAACTCTGTAATTAATACACAATAACTCTTAGGTGTTTAATGCTATAACTAGTACTCAAATAGTATTTTACACTTTGTGTTTCTGTGTGGGTGCAAACTGTTGAAATCTTTACTTAATATATGCTAATTTGATCTTCTGTATATAAAGATAATTGAAAATTAATCTTGATGTGAATGGAAGGGGAGAGGGAGTGGGAGAGGGGAGTGTTGTGGGTGGGAGGGAAGTTATGGGGGGGGGGAAGCTATTGTAATCCATAAGCTGTACTTTGGAAATTTATGTTCATTAAATAAAAAAAAAAAAAAAGTGGAGCAGCCGGGATTCGAACCGGCACCCATATGGGATGCCGGCACTGCAGGCGGTGGCTTCACCTGCTACACCACAGTGCTGACAGTCTATTGTTTTCTCTCCTGTCCACTTTAAGAGTTCTGGGTGAGGGGCTGGCGCCGTGGCCCACTAGGTTAATATTCCGCCTTTGGCGCTGGCATCCCATATGGGCGCTGGTTCTAGTCCGGTTGCTCCTAATGGGAGACCAGGAGGAGGCCCCTGGCTCCTGGCTTCGGATCAGCATAGCTCCAGCCGTGGCGGCTATTTGAGGAGTGAACCAACGGAAGGAAGACCTTTCTCTCTGTCTCTCTCTCTGCCTGTAACTCTACTTCTCAAATCTTAAAAGAAAAAAAGAGTTCTGGGTGGCAGCATTTGGTACAGCGGTTAAACTGCTGCATACGACACCCACATTCCCAAACGGGCTTGTAGGTTCAAGTCCTTCTGCATCTGATTCAGCTTCTTGCAAAGGCATGCCCTGAGACTCAGCGGGCAGGGGCTCAAGTATTTGAGCCTTCCATGGAAGGAAGCCTTCCACCCACGTGGAAGACCTGGACTGAGTTCTGGGCTCCTGGCTTCGTCCTGGCTCAGGTTCAGCTGTTGTGGACATTTGGGGAATGAAGCAGTACATGGAAGATCTCTGTCTCTTTTCCTTTCATATAAATAAAAATAAAATAAAACACACAAGTTCTTTTTTTGTCATAGGCCTAGAATTCCCTTTTTAAAAATTATTTATTTTAATTTTATTTGTAAGGTAGAGAGACAGAGATCTTCCACCTGCTAGTTCATTCCCCAAATGCCCACAACAGCTGGGCCTGGACCAGACCAAAGCCAGAAGCCCAGATCTCAATTTGGGTCTCCCATGTAAGTGGCAGCAACTCAGCTCCTTGAGCCACTGCCTGCTGCCTCCCAGGGTAGTATTAGCAGGAAGTTGGATTCGAAATGGGGTGAGGACTCCAACTGAGGCACTGTGATATGGGATACGAGCATCCCAAAAGGCATCTTAACCACTGTGGCGAACAGCCCCCAAGGACTTTTGTTCTTATGTGACCTCATGGGATTTTCTGAGATCTGCAGAGGTTCGTGTGAGCCTGGGAGAAATTTTGGGGGCTAAATTAGAGGTGTGGATGTGGGTGAACCCCCGAATAGTAACTATAAGGCAGTTTGGGGCCAGAGGTGCTGAAGAATAACATGCGTGGAGCTGACCACAGTCTAGGACAGACTTTCTTGTGGAGCATGGCTAGGCTTGGGCCAGAACATAAGCAAAAAGCCAGACTCATCACCATTCACTTTGCTACTTCCTAATGATGTATTAATAGACAACACCACAACTAGCCAATAGTTCAGAGAATCGCAGAGTATAGTTAAACAGCTGGTAAACAAAACCAGTGAAGAAAATGATTGTGAGTAGGATTATGCAACCTGAAAGATGTAATAGCACACCCTGTTATTTCACAGAAGGTAGCGATCAACTGCTCTCTGATTGCACTGAAGGATTTTGTTAAATATCAAAAAACATTTTCTGAAAATACAGGTTTCCACACTCTGTAATCATTTACTGATTTTGCTGGCTCTGGACAGCTTTTAAAAATTAGAGTGAGGGCAGGCATTTGCTCTAGCAGTTAATATGCCACTTGGAATACCTGTATCCCATCTCTCTCTCTTTCTCTCAAATAAAAATGGGAATAAGCATTGTGGCTTAGTGGGTTAAACTGCTGCTTGGGATGCCTGCATCCCTTTTCATGGTGACTGGGTTTGAATCCCACTCCACTTCAAATCCACCTCCCTGCTAATTTTCTCCCTGGGAGGTAGCAGATGATGGCTCAAGTACTTGGGTCCCTGCCACCCATGGGAGAGACCTGGATGGAATTTTGGGTTCCTGGCTTTGGCCTGGCCCAGGCCCAGCCCCAGTTGTTGCAGGCATCTAGGTAGTGAACTGGTGAATGGAAGATCTCTCTCTCTCTGTCTCCTTCTTTCTCTTGCTCTGCCTTTCAAGCAAATAAAAATAAATAAACAAAACAAATTGAGGTGAGAGTGTTTGGCCTAGCAGTTAAGATGCCAGTTGGAGTACCCACATCCCGTATTTGAATGCCTGGCTTTGAGTCTTGGTTCCATTCCTAATTCCAGCTTCCTGCTAATGCACACCCTGAGAGGCAGTGGGGATGGCTCAAATGGCCATGTCTCTGCCACCCACGTGGGACACTTGGATAGCATTCTGGCTCCCAGCTTCAGCCTGTTCAAGCCTCATCCATGGCAGGCATTTGGGGAATGAACTGGTGAGTGGGAACTCTTTCTCTCCTTGCCTCTCAAATTAAAAAAAAAAACACATAAATATATTTACATACATATAGGGATGGTAGGCAAGAATGTGGCTTCAAGAGGATGGTTTGGGTGTGGTCCTGAGGAATATCCAAATAAATGATACATAAATTGGCTTTTCATTCTATTATGATTAACCACAAAAACAGAATTTAATGTGTGTTCATCTAATTTCATCTGCTATATTGGTCATTTATATTGTCACTCTATAGCACCCAATACTCTCATGAAATCCTTGTCTTTAATTTCACACTTAGCTTGTTAAGGGAACTGGACATCATTGAGACATCTTTGTTTTGACTGTGGGATGTTTGGAAGCAAAAAGTGAAAAATACCATTTTATATCAAAGACAGCCACAAGTCCCACCATAAAAATTACTTTTCTTGTCATACAAATGGACTTTGAGGCTAAGATTCAGTCTCCATTAGAGTCTGTGTAACAGACATCTCAACTTCAGTAGAACCACAAACTGTGACTCTTCAGAAATGATCCCTGGACCACTTCCTGCTGGAGCAGAGGAGCTTCCCTGTGTTGAAGTTACCTGGAGAAGAGTGAAAAGTGGCCGGTGCCGCGGCTCACTAGGCTAATCCTCCACCTGCGGCGCCGACACCCCGGGTTCTAGTTCCAGTTGCTCCTTTTCCAGTCCAGCTCTCTGCTGTGGCCCGGGAAGGCAGTGGAGGACGGCCCAAGTGCTTGGGCCCTGCACCTGCATGGGAGACCAGGAGGAAGCACCTGGCTCCTGGCTCCTGGCTTCGGATCATCGCAGCATGCCGGCCACAACATGCTGGCCATAGCGGCCACTTGGGGGGTGAACCAATGGAAAAAGGAAGACCTTTCTCTCTGTCTCTCTCTCTCACTGTCTAACTGCCTGTCAAAAAAAAAAAAAAAAAAAAAAAAAAAAAGAGTGAAAAGTGTCTCATGTACACCAGTCGGGGCCATCAACCTTCTGGTTGCATTTGCAGTAGTAGGCGACAGGGATCTTCTTCTGGGTGGGTGCAAATATGGAGTCAAAGTAGAAAGCATGGTGTTAGTGGGAGGTCAGATCAGGACCAGCGGCTCCAGTTAGCGGCAAGCTTTTATAGCATCAGAAACTCAGAATCCTATATTTTTCTGCTTGCTTTTTTTCCCCTTTTCATGCTTTTGGTACTTCCTTTGTTTACCAAG
This sequence comes from Oryctolagus cuniculus, assembly GCF_051225735.1. Lineage (NCBI taxonomy): Eukaryota > Metazoa > Chordata > Mammalia > Lagomorpha > Leporidae > Oryctolagus > Oryctolagus cuniculus. The sequence goes on along the minus strand of NC_142887.1, from coordinate 20,075,431 downwards.
AATCTTCTTTTGAAAATTGCAGATGATCTCATCTTTGCTAAAGGGAGCAAGGAAATGTAGGTTATAAGTTTGTCTGTGTTTAAGCCGACATTGAAAGTGAGAGATGTTTATGGAGAAAGAGATGTAGTGGGTTTTTGCTTTTTTTTTTTTTAAGATTTATTTATTTGAAAGGCAAAGTGACAGAGAGACAGACACACACATATACACACACATCCAGAAAGAGAGAGAGAGAAAGCGAGAGAGAGAGAGAGAGAGAGGAGAGATCGTCTATCTGCTAGTTCACTCCCCAAATGGCTGCAATGGCTGTGGCTAGGCCAGGCCAAAGTCAGGAACCTGGAACTCCATCTGGGCCTTCCACATGGGCAGCAGGGGCCCAAGCGCTTGGGTCATGACCTGCTGCCTTCCCAGGTGCATTAGCAGGGAGCTGGATTGGAGCCAGAGCAGCCAGGCCTTGAACTGACAACATGAGATGCTTGGTGCTGCAGGTAGCAGCTTAACTTGCTGAGCTACTCAGCCTCTTTTGTTTGCTTTTTTTTTTTGCCAATTTTTTTTCTTGATTAAGCAACCATTAGGCAAATCATTTAAGGTATGGAATCATGGTATAACACGGAGAACATATACACACACAGACAACTAACTACTAACTAACTAACTAACTATAAACATGGATGTCCCAACATGCATAGTCGTTTTTCATTGTTATAATGGAATACCTGAGGCTGCCTACTTAAGAAGAAAAGAGGTTTGTGGAACTCACAGTTTTGGAGGCTGAAAATCTGGAAAGTATAGTGCCAGCTCTGGTGAGGGCCCCATAGCATATGGTGGAGTGTGTGAGGGTAGAGAATCACATGTTGAAACAAGAAGCCAAAGAGGTTGGGTGGGGCCACACTCAGGGTTTTGTAAATCCTCTCTCAAGAGCTACGTGGGGGCCAGTGCTGTGGCACGGCGCTTTAAAGCTCCGATCTGCAACACTGGCATCCCATATGGAGTCCCAGCTGCTCCACTTCTGATCCAGCTCTCTTCTATGGCCTGGGGAAGCAGTAGAAGATGGCCCATGTGCTGGGGCCCTTGCACCAGAGTGGGAGACCTGCAGGAAGCTCCTGGCTTTGGAGGGGCCCAGCTTCAGCTATTGTTGCCATTTGGAGAGTGAACCAGCAGATGGAAGACCTCTTTCTCTCTGCCTCTCTGTAACTCTGCCTTTCAAATAAATAAATAAATAAATCTTAAAAACAAACAAACAAACAAAAAACCTAACCACAGGGCCAGCGCTGTGGCACGGTGTAGTGGGTGAAGCTGCCACTTGCAGCACCGGTATCCCATGTGGGCACTGGTTCGAGTTCTGGCTGCTCCTCTTCCAATCCAGCTCCCTGCTGATGGCCAGGGAAAGTAGTGTAGGATGGCCCAAGTCCTTGGTGCCCTGCACCCATGTGGGAGACCTAGAGAAAGGCCCTGGCTCCTGGCCTCAGAGAGACCCAGTTCCAGCCTTTGTGGTCATTTAGGGAGTGAATCAGTAGATGGAAGATCTTCTCTGTCTCTCCCTCTCTAACTCAGCCTTTCAAATAAATAAAATAAATCTTACAAACAAACAAACAAAAACCATGACTGGGGCCGGCACTGTTGCGCAGTAGGTTAATCCTCCGCCTGCAGTGCTGGCATCCCATATGGGTGCCGGTTCTAGTCCCGGCTGTCCCTCTTCCAATCCAGCTCTCTGCTGTGGCCTGGGAAAGCAGTAGAACATGGTCCAAATCCCTGGGCTCCTGTACCCACATGGGAGACTGGGAAGAAGAACCTGGCTCCTGGCTTCGGATTGGCGCAGCTCCAGCTGTTGCAGCCATCTGGGGAGTGAACCAACGGAAGGAAGACCTTTCTCTGTGTCTCTCCCTCTCATTGTCTATAACTCTACTTCTAAAATAAATAAATAAAATCTTTAAAGACAAACAAACAACACAACTAACCAGGATCTCCCGAGAAATGCCGAAGGCAGACCCTACTGACCCAGGCATTTCCCATGAGGCCCTCCTCTTAAAGGTCCACCTTCCAACACCACCACCCCAGGGCCCAAGCCCTCAACTTGTGAACCTTGGGAAGACACACTTAGATCACATCCAACCCAAAGCAGTGACCAACTTTGGTATCTCACAGTTCACTAAAAATTGAACTGTCACAGCGTAATGTATGGGGCTGATGATCCTTTTCAGAACAGAGTCTGGGGCATATCTGACACAGCCAGCTCTCATTATTTCAAATGATGATTAAAAACGAGTATTTTGTGGTAGAAAGATCGTTCTGTTATTTATTCTGTAACCTCTTTGGCTGTCATCCGTGGTAGAGTTCCTCTCACTTTAGGAAGCGTGCATCCAATTTTGCTGTTAATGTATTCAGTATCAAGGATCCACTTGCACGCGCTCTGTGTGGGTGAATTTTGGAATTGAGAATTCCCTTAAGAAAATGAGTTCTGAGTTTTAAGTTGACTTTGATCACTTGGCCCCTTTCTGCTGGCTCCCTGCGGTGAAGAAAAGCTCAAAGGATCTGACGCTGCTTTTCACTTTGGGTTTGAGTCATGCCGAGTAGGTTTCACCTTAACAAAAACAGAAGAAATAAACCCTGAAGTGTAAGTGTTCATCCTAATTTATAGGGCCTCGACAAGAGGCCCGAGCTATTTTTAAAAACTCACACAGAATGTGGTTTTCGTTTCTGCTGCTTGAACTCTCAGGTATTGCCTAGCTCAAGCCTTTGATGAGAGCAACACAATAATGTGCTGTTAGATTCTGGACAAAGTTTCCCCCAAGTCCGCCCCACCTCCCCAGCTAGTGCCTCTGCCTCTCGCCAGCCCCTGCTTTTGCGCAACACAGAGACTCTCATCAGCTTTGGAATGCCGCAATGCTCCAGCCCCCACCTGTCTCCTGGCCTTATTTTCTGTCCTTGTTGAAGCTGTTTCTCCTGTTTGTAATTAACTAACCTTGGAGGTTGGGATAACAAAAGGTGAAGCAGGTTCAAGTAGCAGGTGGGAAATTTCCTTCACAAGTGGTTTCTTTCCCCTTGGTGGAAAAAACAGAACTGAGTGGGCAGCAAAGATGGCCTCAGAATTAATCATGAACCAAGTCTAACATGCATCCGCCTGATCCAACCAGTGTGTTCTGAACGAACGGATTTGCCTACCTGAGGGGAGAGAGGTAATTCTCCAGCACCTCTAGCCGAGCCTAGAAGGAATGACGCCCATGGGAGCTCAACCCATCTAGGATAAAAATGCACTAAATCTGGGTATATACCCAGAAGAATTGAAACTAGGATGCTGTCATTTGGATGTGGTTTATCTTCCCAAGGGTGCATGGGCTGGAAGCTTGGTGCCCAGTGTGACTTAAAGATGTGGGGCCTGGTGGGAGTGATTAGGTCTTTAAAAGGAACCAAGGGAAAAATCAAGGGATTTCCCCAGAGTCGTTATGAAAACAGCTAGGCCAGCTCTTTCCCTGTCTCTTTGCTGTGTGATTCCTTCTTGGCTGGACTAATCCACTTCCTGCTTCTCCACCATATTATGATACAGCCAGAGAGCTGTTGCCAGGATGCCAGTGCCGTGCTGCTTAGCCCTGCCAGGTAACAGAGCCAAGAGCCAAATAAATCTCTTTTCTTTCTTTCTTTCTTTTAAATTTATTTGAAAGGCAGAGAGAGAAAGAGAGAGGCAGAGATTTCTCATCTGCTGATTCACTCCTTAAATGCCCAAAAGGGCCAAGCTGAAACCAGGAGATGGAAACTCAGTTCTGGTCCCCCATGTGGATAGCAGGGATCCAAGTACTTGAACCATCATCTGCTGTCTCCCAAGGTGCATCTTATCAGGAAGCTGGAATTGGGACAGGAGCGAGGACTTGAACACAGGCACTCTCATGTGGGCTGCAGTGTCCCAAGTGTGGGGAGCAACTGGGAGCAACTCGGACTAGACTAAGTTACTGGAATTAAGACTTATTCTATGCATCTGCTCTCCCACAATATGGCGCTGGGAGAGGAGGAAACAGCTTCTACACAGCTGCCTCCAGTTCAACCAATAAACAGCAGGACCTGCTCCTGATTGGAGGAGAGCAGCGTGCTCGGCGTGTGGATAGCAGAGTTGGGATTGGTGGAAGAGGACTATAAAGGAGGAGAGAGACAACATGCACCAGGAACATCTATCTGAAGGAACACCTGTGCAGCCCCCGAGAGAGCCGGCCGGCGGTGTGCCGCTCCCCTGCGGAAGTGGGGAAAGTGGCAGGGGGAACCGCCCTTCCACGGAGGTTCTTCCCGGGAAGAACCAGCAGCAAACCCGGGGAGGGCCGAGAAGACAAAAGAACAGTGCAGGGTCCTGTGTCGTTCCTCCATGAAGACGGGGAGTGACACCAAGCGGTGTCTTAATGCTATGCTAAACACCTGTCCCTGTTATATATATTTTTTACCATAATTGAAATTAAAAACACTGATTAAAAATCAAGGAAGAGTTGGAGAGGCAAAGAGAGACCAGGATTGGGTCCTGGACACAGATGGGGGATGTAGTTGGCACCACCCTGATCCCTACTTGCCCTGGATGCCAGGGAGAGCTGTGGACTGACACCAGCTGTCAGCCCTTTCTGGGAATCCCCCTCTGCTGCGGGGAAAACCATTGCACCCAGCATCACACCCAAGTCCACAGGGCAGCGTGCATCCAATGAGAGGCCAGTCTGGGGCAATGATGGCCCAGTTCTCACCCCAGCTAGGCAACTCTAAAGCAAGAGCCCAGCTTCAGAGGTCTGGGTGAGGTCAGCTGAAATTTCATGGTGATGTATTTCTGTAACCTCTGCCTCTTCTCCCTCTGCCCCCTGCTGCTTTCCTCACTCTCCCAGATGCAGATGCTGAGAGCTCTCTCTAACTTCCTGCCTGCTAAGATCTAGAGATGACGGTCAGAAGCTTTTGTGAGTCTGCAGAGGTGGCCACTGAGGCTGGCGGGGGTGGGAGGGGGGACATAGCATGGGCAGTGGAGGAAGGAGAGGATGCTAAGTACAACCTTGAGACCAGTCGCAATGGCAAGGGCTGTGGTTCATCCCACAAGTCCCCTTCCTTGAATTCACCCTCAGAAGAGAAGCCCACTGGAGCCTGAAGGTTTAGGGAGATGTGGACTAAGCAGAAGGAGATATAGAGATGTGCTGCTCAGGTCCCCCTGTAAGGAGGGACTAGGTGTCCAGCTGTGGGCAGTGCGGTCAGCAGAGGGCCTCCAGCTGTCAGCTCCTTCAGGGTCAGCCTCACTTAGGTTATGTACTTCCCCGGTCAGCTTGCTTCAGAGCTTGAAGGATGAGGGTACATGAAAGGGGTGGTTATCTTGGCCCAAGAGCTTCCTTGCTGGTGTGGCCAATACTATTAGGTTGATTGACTTCTGCCTCCTCCCCTTCTTTAAACATCGCTACAACATGGGATGGATACTCTTAGCTGCTATTCTTCACCTACCTGGTTGTCTGTTACACTGTAGGAATTCAGTAAATGTTTGTTGAGTAAATAATTCAAACTCACAAATGTTTACTGAGTAACCTCTATGTAAAAGGTGTTATACTTTTGATTATTCAAAAAAAAAATGCTGTTTTTAGTGGAGTTTATTGTCCAGCGCCCTCGTAGTAGCACCTGGCCCATGAACCAGGTGACTACAGTGGTAAGGATGGAGATCATGCATGGAATCCAACAGCTTGAGCCCACCCAGGATGCTCTGGCTTTGTCATGGCTGACTATCCAACTGCTAGCAGGAGCCATCAATATGGCATCAACACTGAAAGAGATCATCAACCTTGGCCACCAGGTGGCAGATCCAGGTCGCCAGTCAGATCCTTCTGTCTTTGGAGAACTTAGAAATTTTTCCCTTTAAACTTATTATGTCTATATATGGGTTTACCTTCCTTTTTCCACTAGTAATACCAACAATTGGTGGTCTGCAGGTAGTATGTATTGGAAGTTATATTACATAACCTTGGAAGAAGGTACCCATTTAAAAACAAAGGCAGGGTGATAATGGTCTTACCATTCACTCCATCACCCAGAACTAACTGTCACAGTAGAATAGAATGATGGGATGGCCTGTTGCATCTGATGTTTTGAGGTGTAGATCTTGCTGACCCTGGAGAAACTGCTCCTCCCAGAATAAGCCAATTCCTAGAGATAGTAAACAGCCTTTCACACTCATAGTAACCAATCAGAGCCCATGGCTCACTCTCCCCACCTCCTCTTTTGGGCCCTTGGACTCTGGGTCACTATTTTCCTGAACTAAACCTCCCAGGGTCAACTGTCTCTAGACAGTTACAGACAGGGCCTGCTGCAGTTCCTCAAACTAGGTAATCCTAAACCTGCTCACTCTCTCTGTTTCCTTCTGCGGAAATTAGAATAAAGGCTCTTTTTTTATTTTTATTTTTTGACAGGCAGAGTTGGACTGTGAGAGAGAGAGAGACAAAGAGCAAGGTCTTCCTTTTCCCGTTGGTTCACCCTCCAATGGCTGCCACGACCGGCACGCTGTGGCCGGCGCATTGCGCTGATCTGAAGTTGGAGCCAGGTGCTTCTCCTGGTCTTCCATGCGGGTGCAGGGCCCAAGGACTTGGGCCATCCTCCACTGCACTCCCGGGCCATAACAGAGAGTTGGCCTGGAAGAGGGGCAACCGGGACAGAATCCGACGCCCTGACCGGGACTAGAACCCGGTGTCCCAGCGCCGCAGGCAGAGGATTAGCCTAGTGAGCCACGGCGCCGGCCAGAATAAAGGCTCTTATCCACTTTCCCCAATTCCTTCAACCTCCTGACCAACACTTAGGCTTCTCTCATTTCCTCACTTGGTGTGATGTGTCCACTGCTCTTGGGCACTGTGACTAACAAACTATCTTATGGGGCAGCACTATGGCATAGCGGGTGAAGCCACCACCTGCAATGCCAGCATCTCATATGGGTGCCAGTTCAAAACCGGCTGCTCTGATTCCAATCCAGCTCCCTGCTAATGGCCTGTGAAAAGCAGTGGAAGATGCCCCATGTGCTTAGGCCCTGTCAGATGAAGCTTCTGGCTCTCACCATTGGCCTGGCCCAGCCTGGGTCATTGCAGCCATTTGGGGAGTGAATCAGTGGATGGCAGTTCTCCTCTCTCCTTTCTTTAACTCTGCCTTTCAAATAAAAGTAAATACTAACAAAACAAGAAATTATCTTTTCAGCAGTAATTGTCTCCTGACCTGTTGGCATTGCCACATCTGAACAATAGTTAAATCTACATTTTTAAACATCTGTTGAGGCCGGCACCTGGCGGATCACTTGGCTAATCCTCCGCCTGCGGCGCCAGCACCCGGGGTTCTAGTCCCGGTTGGGGTGCCCGATTCTGTCCCAATTGCTCTTCTTCCAGTCCAGCTCTCTGCTGTGTGGCCCGGGAGTACAGTGGAGGATGGCCCAGGTCCTTGGGCCCTGCACCCACATGGGAGATCGGGAGGAAGCACCTGGCTTCTGGCTTCGGACAGGCGCGGCGCGCCAGCCATAACAGCCATTTGGGGGGTGAACCAACAGAAGGAAGACCTTTCTCTCTGTCTCTCTCTCACTGTCTAACTCTGCCTGTCCAAAAAAAAAAAAAAAAAAAAAAAACCTGTTGAAGGCTCATTTAATGTACAGGCAAACCATTGCAAGGATGGCCGGCCATCCTGAAAGACGTGATTTGTTCCCCAAACCAGCGAGTGAGATACCACGCTAAGCCTATAGAACTAGTGTATTCTGTTGGGGAAAAAGGAATGGCCTGTCTCACAAGGATACCCAGGGACCCACTTGCAGATTTTATGTTTTATGTCCTTGGAACCCAGGGCTCTTTAGGGTAAGAGTTTCTGATTTCTGGAGGAGCACTTAGGCCAGGTGATATTGTAAGCATCCTACTGAATTGGATACTTGTGACTCTACTGTGACAATCTGAGCTCCTCAGATCACTCAATCAACTGGCAGAGAAGGGATTGACTGCACTGTTTGGGTTGGCTCCTTCTGGCTGCTATGGGGAATTGGAATTCTTATTCAACAAGGGCAGGAAAGAGAATGTCTGGTACCCAGCGAGTTCACGAGTGTGTCATTTGATACTTCCATGCTTTGAATGATTGCTAAGGGGCAGTTCCACCAACTGTGACCTAGCAAGGGCGCCTAAATACTCACACCCCTGGGGGATGGATATCTGGGCTACCCTACCCAGATTAACCAAAATCTTAGTGGAAGATAAGGGAAATCTACGTGGATAGTAGAGGAGAGAGCTGATACATTGCTGTGATGACCCCTGAACTAGCTCTAGGAATGGAGACTCTGTTAATTTCCTCTTGCTGCTATGACAAATTACCATGTACTTAGTGGCTTAGAGCAACACAAAATTTTCTTACAGTTCTGTGGGCCAGAAGTCCAACTCTGGGCTAAAATCAAGACATTTTCAGGCCTGTACTCCTTTTTGGAGCCTGCAAGTAAGAAGTTGCTTCCTTGCCTTCTCCGACTTTTAGAAGTTTGCCCACGTCTTCGGTTAGGGCTTCTTTTGCCATCTGTGAACACGGCAACGAAGGCCTCTCTGATCTTCTGTGGTTGCACTGCTCTGACCCACAATTGAAAATGCTGCGCTGATTTCAGGGACTAGAGTGATCCACCTGGAAAATCCAGGCTGTCTTTCTCGACGTCCTTAACTGTAATCCTCAATGCAATGCACATGTTTCAGGCAGTAGGGTACAGATAATTTGGAATTAGGTAGATATTATTCTGCCTACCAAAGACTGAAATTTATTTCACTAAGCCTCTCGTCTCAGCCTTCCTGGAGTTGATGACTGGTTATCTCCTTGAGACACGGGCTCTGTAATTGGAAGTACGTGTTCCTTCCCTCTTTGGGAAAGAATGAAGGCAAGTTTGTGCTGATGGACACAATGGTGGCTCCAAAATGGAAGGGCGTGGGTGGACCTGAGTAGTGTGGGAGCCTTGCATTAGACATAATCCTTACGAATCTTTCCAGACTCCCTCAACTGCCTAACCTCAGTGAGTTTCCTAACTTAAGGCAATGCCATACTATGGGAATTTTCCAGCCTGGGTGGTTGCAAGGTGCTAAGTTGCACAACTGGGAAGTTTTTGGAAATGAGTTTGCCAAGGGATGGAATTTTTTTAAAGATTTATTTATTTATTTGAAAAGCAGAGAGAGAGAGAGAGAGAGAGAGAGAGATCTCCTCCATCCACTGGTTCACTCTCCAAATGGCCACAAGAGCCAGGACTGGGCCAGTCTGAAACTAGCAGCAAGGAGCTTCTTCCAGGTCCCAAGGACCTGGGCCATTTTCTGCTGCCTTTCCTAGGCATATCAGTAGGAGCTGGATCAGCAGCGAAGCAGCCAGGACTTGAATGAGCTCCCATAAGGGATGCCGACGTCGCAGGCAGTGGCTTTATCTGCTTTGCCACAAAACCGGCCCCGAGGGATGAATGTTGACTCCTGAGAAGTGGGAAATGGGGTGAGGGTAGCTGAGCAGATAGAGTTGCTCTCCTTTTCCCCTTTCTGCTCCCGTTTCTAGATGTGGCTTCTCCCTTCTGGAAAGACTGCCAAGCAAGCAAGGCTGTGAGCAACCTGCTGCGGGTGACTGGAATTGGTGGCCGGTGTACAGATGTGTCACATTGCTTTGCATTTTCCCTCACCTCCTTCCTCATTCTTTCTGTTATACTCACCTGCATAGACTTTAATCTCCTAAATAAAACATTATCCTCATCCCAGGCTAAGGAGGTAGAACCCAGGAAACAAATTATTTTACTGCAATAAAGGAAAGAGCTGTCTTATAGGGCATTTAGATACTTGGGAAGAGGGCGTTAAGATTATAGAGAACTCTGAAAAGGAAGCCTCCTGGCTTACCACTTCTGTCGAGATCTCTGGAGTGGGAAATGAAAACAGAAAGGTGGTGTAGTCGTATGTGCCAATGACAGAGAAAGTCAGGACAGCAGGAATTCAGAGGTTGGAGGGAGAAATTCAACAAAGCCTTTTATGAGCTACAATCTAGATTTATCTCACCCATTCATGTCTGCATCCATCTCCCCATCCATACGCCCCTAGGCTTCCTCTATTTATTAAACCCCTCCAATGTGTCAGGCATCATGTGCTAAGTACACAGCAGAGCAGAGAGAGATAATGGTCCTGGTTCTTTTGGACAGACAGTGAGAGAGAGAGACAGAAAGGTCTTCCTTCCGTTGGTTCATCCCCAAAATGGCCGCTACCGCCGCTGCGCTGATCCGAAGCCAGGAGTCAGGTGCTTCCTCCTGGTGTCCCATGCGGGTGCAGGGCCCAAGCACCTGGGCCATCCTCCACTGCCTTCCCGGGCCACAGCAGAGAGCTGGACCGGAAGAAGAGCAACCGGGACAGTATCGGGCACCCCAACCGGGACTAGAACCCGAGGTTCCAGCGCAGCAGGTGGAGGATTAGCCTAGTAAGCCGCGGCGCTGGCTGAAGGTCCTGGTTCTTATGGAGCTCAATGTTCAGCAGCAAAGACAGAAAAGACATGTCTAAATGAGAACAGGATTTAATTGGAGAATTTGTTTTAGGAGTCTTGGTGCCAAAAAAGCAGACTGTCTTTAATTTCTGTAAGGATCTTAATGGAAATAAGGAAGGCGGGGATCTCAAAAGGCTGCTGGGCCTTGTGGGAACCCGGGTAAAAGTGGATAACTCAGCCTCCCTTGGGGTATTAGAACTGAATCCTGGTGGGATCCAAGTGAGTACAACCAAGGTCAGAGCCGTAAGGCCCTGAGATCCACCGTGGCAAGCCCAGCTCTGTTATTTCATGGATAAGCGACTGTAACAAACAGATTTCTGAGGCCAGGAGCTTACACAAGTTAGATTTTTTTTTTTTCATATGCTAGTCCATAGATAGGAGTTAGTTCAGGGAGATTAGGCAGCTCTGGGCCGTGAAGCTGAATATGAACTGAGAGTCCTCCTCGGCGGTTGCTGTGGTTTCCTGGGCAGGTGCTGTCTTCATCTGCATAGATCAGAACAAGCACTCAGCTCTGTGGAAAGTGGTGAGAGAGCAAGCAAAGGGAAAAGTGGTTGACACGGTGCCCTTCCCTCCCACTCATGTTCTCAGCACGACAACCAATCAGGAGCCCCTCCTAGAGCGAGGGAGGCTGGGCAGTGTGGTCCCCAGGTGGGCTGAAACTCATGGGGTGAGTGAGGAAGGGGGAGAGATACTGAGTATGGCTGAGTATGTGGGATGCCCATTTTAACCTTGAGTTTCAGATAAAAATGAATACTTTAAAAAATACAACGATGTCCCATTTTTCGGGTAGTCAATGAGTATGTCTAAATGGGACATAGTTATACTAAAAAATTATTCATTATTTACCTAGAAGTCAAATTCAGCTGGGAGTCCTGGAACAAAGGGATGTGAATGGCAGTGCTCTTGACCAAATGTATATGAGCTACAACTGAATTCTCAAAACTTACCCTGGTGTCTTCCTGTTCTAGATTTTACATGGCCAGCTCTTCCTTTGTTTTCATAAAATCTCTAGTGTCTTTTCATTATCTTCCTCTCCCTGTTTCTCCTTGTTTTTTCCTTTTGAAAAAAATTATTTAAAAGGCAGAGTTATATAGAGAGAGGAGAGACAGAGAGAGAGAGAGAGGGAGGGAGAGAGAGAGAGTCAGTCCTGCCATTCACTGGTTCCCTCCCCAGATGGCCAGGCTGAAACCAGGAGCCAGGAACTTCATCTGGGTCTCCCACATGGATGCAGGGGCCCTTGGACTTAGGCCATCTTCTCCTGCTTTTCCCAAACCCATTAGCAGGGAGCTGTGTTGGGAGTGGAGCAACTAGGATTCAAACTGGTGCCCCTATAGGATGCCAGTGTTGCAGGTGGCAGCTTTACCTGCTGTGCCACAGCGCCAACACTATCCTGTTTTCTCCTTTGGTGCTCATGTTGGCCACAGAACATTTCTGTTACCTGCAATCAGAAATTTGCAAACAAAACAAGGCCTATACCCAAGTTTAACCTTGAAAGAGACATAAATGACAGGAGCTGTTTTGGCAGCATTTGTCATTTTGAGACATCTGTAAAAGCCATCACTTGTGTCAGCAATAGGATTGAATGTGCTCCTGTGGTTTGTGTTTTATTGTGGTTTCTAAAGAAACTACCCAAGGCCTGGGTTCTAAATGGAAGAGGCATAGATGCATGCTGATAGCTGTCCCCTCAACTTTAGGAGGTAGAATTTGAATACATTTCCAACACTGAGCAGGCTGAGAAAAAACTGACCAATGGAAATTGTATTTTACTCTTCTCTCCAGTCTGACAAAGGAGAGAAATAGGGGTGGAGAAGCAGAGGGAGACGAGAAAGAAGAGAAAAAGCCCAGGCAATCTGTAAACTGATATTCAGGGATCCGTCATCATTGGATGATATCAGACTTAGCAGATAAACTAATAGATGTTTTTAATTTTCAAATTTAATGTATTTATCTGAGAGGCAGAGGATGAGAGAGAGAGAAAGAGAGATACAGAGACAGAGAGAGAGATATCCCATCTTCTGGTTCACTCCCTGGATGCCCATAATGACTTAGGAGCCTAAAACAAGGAGTTGGAACCTCAACCCAGGCCTCCCACATGGATGGCAGACACCCAATTACTTGAGCTATTACCACTTCCTCCCGGGTTCTGCATTGGCAGGAAACTGGGAAACCAGGGTCAAGGACTGAACCCAGGTATTCTGGTGTGGGCAGGCTGTAGGCATCCTAACTGGTATTTTATCCACCAGGGCAAACACCTGTGCCAGGAGAGGCTTAGATCAGACTTAGAGAGGCCCTTCTGGATAGTTAAGTCCTGATTCAGCGCAAGGAGAAAGCAGGAGTGGCCGTGGATCTTCATCTCGGGAGAGTGGGAAGAAAAGGACAACCTGCTCTTACCTGGGACAGGCTGGGGGAGCTCGGGCAGATTCTCCAGTCCTATGACTCATCCTTGGGGTTCCGTGAGATTTTACCCCCCCAATTATTTTAATGCGTGTTCCTACCAGCCCGGAGCCTTCCTGGGTGAGCTCATTTCTAGGTTACCCTATGACCCCCTGGAGGGCAGGGCCCCTACGGACCATTGCAAGTCAGCCCCTGACTTACACAGACACAAGCTTCTGATGCCTCACACCCTTCTTCGGAAATATGATTCAGGCCTCACAACACACTCAGAAGTGTGGCGTACCTGACAATCTGTCAGCCCCCAGCATGCTAATCATGCAGAACAGCCACAATCACATCCATGGCTACCTCTTGTGAAATGCAAACGTGCCACTTCAGTGGCTGCCAGGTGGTGCTGAAATAAACAGGGACACTTCACCTTGAGAGCGTTTGGTAAGTGTCGGGAAACAAAACAGAAATAAATGATTTACAAAGCTGGATTCCCTGCATTCAAATAGTCTAGTTCAGTGATGCCATAGCCTAGAGCTGTTTTTTTTTTTAAAGATTTATTTATTTATTTGAAAGTCAGAGTTACACAGAGTGAGAACGAGAGAAAGAGAAAGAGAGAGGTCTTCCATCCGCTGGTTCACTCCCCAATTGGCAGCAATGGCTGGAGCTGTGCCGATCCAAAGTCAGGAGCCTGGAGCTTCCTCTGGGTCTCCCACGTGGGTTCAGGGGGCCCAAGGACTTGGGCCATCTTCTGCTTTCCCAGGCCATAGCAGAGAGTTGGATTGGAAGTGGAGCGGTAGGGACTTGAACCGGCGCCCATATGGGATGGTGGTGCTTCGGGCCAGGGTGTTAACCTGCTGCGGCCATAGCACCGGCCCCTAAAGCTGTTTGTACTTTGAAGGTGGCTAGTGTGTTGGAGGGACTGAAGTCATTTTATTTTAAATTTATTTGAATGACAGAGTTCTTTCATCCGCTACTTTACTCTCCAAATACCTGCAAATACCAGGGCTGAGCCAGGCTGATACCAGAAACCTGGAGCTCAATCTAGGTCTTCCACGTGGGTATCAGGGACTCAAGTTCTTGAGCCATCACCTGCTGCCTACCGGGGTGTGCAATGATAGGAAGTCAGAATGGAGAGCAGAGTCATGACTCGAACTCAGGCTCTCTGATATGGGATGCAGCTGTCCAAAGTGGTGTCTTAACTGTTATGCCAAATGCACACCCTCATTTATGGGTTTTATGAGATCTAAGTACAAAGGAATTATTTCCAACTCAAATTTAACTTCCTGAGATACACTTGAAGTATAATTTTACACTTACATTTTGAAAACTTAGTACACAAAAATGTAAAATATCCTATGCACAGGGCTGGCACTGTAGTATAGCAGGTTGTGCCACCATCTGCAGTGCCAGCATCCCATATGGGTGCCAGTTTAAATCCTGGCTGCTCCACTTCCAATCCAGCTCCCTGTTGGTGTGCCTGGGAAAGCAACATCCATGTGGCTGACGTGGATGAAGCTCTTGGTTTTGGCCTGGCCCAGCCTTGGGCCACTGGGGCCATTTGGGAGAGAACCAGCAGGTGGAAAACTTCTCTGCCTTTGCCTCTCCCTCTCTATAACTTCACCTTTCAAAAAAAAAAAAATCCCAATCCCATGCATCTTATTATATATTGATTGCATGTTGAAGTGAGGTTATTTTAAAATATTAAAGTGGGTTTAATAAAATTTTTCACCAAAATAGATGTCACCTTTGTCGCTTTACTTTTTTCATTGTGGCTACTAGAACATTTAAACTTGTGTGTGTGACATAACAGCAGGACTGGGGGCCAGGCAGAAGCCAGGAGCCAGGACCTCAGTAGGGATGTGACAAATACTTGAGCCATCACTTGGTGCTTTCCAGGGTGTGCATCAGCAGGATGCTGGATGGGAAATAGTCTCCAGGACTCAAACCAGGCATTCCGATATGAGATGTGGGCGTCGTAAGGTGTGACTTTACCTGCTGTACCCAATGCCCACCTTCTTCCTGCTTTATAACTCAGCATTTGGTGATACACCATCCCGTCAGTTTTGGATGCACCGAGTGTACCTACCTTTGTGCAGAGGGTAAACATTCTCTTAGGGAGGTGCATCTACCAACAATGCATTGGGTGATATCATTGCTGTGCGCTGTGCTAGATGTCCAGTGAAAGGAGACAGAAAACAAATGAGAGTATCACAGATGCTGATAAGTGCTTGATAAAAATGCAGGTTTTTTTGGGTAAAGAGTAACTTCCAATCAAGATTAACTTTACCAAATAGTTGGGGAGCAGGAGGGCTCTATTGCAAATAAAATGGCTGGGCAATCTCTCTGAGAAGAGGACATTAGAAGACTAAGAAGGAGTCAGTCGTACAAAAAGAGCCATGGGCAGAGCACACCAGGCAGAACGCTTCCAGGTGGGGAGGAGGTTTGATGAGTTTGGGGGATAGAAAGGAAACTGTATGCCTAGGATGTGGAGGGGGGAGGGGGAAGGAGTAAGAGAGTGGGGATGGTAAGTTGGAGCCATCAGGAGCTGGTAGGGCACATGAAGAAGTCTGAGTATTATTTTAAAGGAGATAGGGAGCCCTGATGGTTTTAGAGCACAGAATGATCAGATACATTTTTTTATACAGATGACCAAAGAGTGGCCTTAATGGACAGCTGACCATTCACCTGAAAGGAAGACCTAAGACCTGAGCAGTTTTGGTTGGTGTCCTCGACTTGCCACTGTTGTTTTAGTTATTGACATATCAACACATCTTGTACTTTTTTGCTTAGATCCGGTTTTTCCATGACATACTCAGAGACCTCCCAGGATATAATTCATCAAAGGCCAATCAGACAAGTTTGACTTAAAGAAAGGCTTGTTTGGCTATTGTTTGCATGGGTGGTTTTTGAGAACATGGGGTACCTGTCACCCAGATGAATTTTCAGGATCAGTTCTTTTGGGTTTACCATTGCCCGAGTTTCACCTGGTTAGGACTGCAAGTAAAGGTTAAGATACTTTAAAAAAATTATTTATTTATTTGAAGGGCAGAGTTACAGAGGCAGAAGCAGTGGGGGGGGGGGTCTTCCATCCACTGGTTCACTCCCCCCAAAAAGCTGCAATGGCTGGAGCTGCACCAATCCAAAGCCAGGAGCCAGGAGCTTCATCTGGGTCTCCCACATAGGTGCAGGGGCCCAAGGACTTGGGCCATCTTCTGCTGATTTCCCAGGTTTGGGACTTGAACCAGTGTCTATATGGGATGCCAGCACCACAGGTGGTGGCTTTACCTGCTAAGCCTCAGCACGGGCCCCATGGTTAAGAGACCTTATTTAATAAAAACCTCTTTTTGGTGGTTGCTTAGGGCTAGAGTAGGACCAGAAGATTATGAGAGTTGTGACTAGAGGATACAGGGTTCCTTTTTAGGTGGTAAAAATGTTCTAGAATTGACTGTGGTGATTGACATATCATATGTCGAACCTATTTGTGAATGTAGTAAACATCACTGAAACACGTGTACTTTAAATGGGTGAATTATATGGTGTGTGAATTGCTTTTCAATAAAGCTTTTTTTAAAAAGAAGATCTAGAATCCATCTAACAAGCTAAAACCTAATATAAGCAGAAAGAAAAATAATGATTAGGATGAAAATAATTAAAACAGGAAAACAGCAGAGAAAAATCAACAAGACTAAATATTGGATCTTTGAAAAGACCAACAAAATTGAGTGAAAAGTCAAGTGACAAGACAGCAAATAATTATTTGTGTGTTGGTGAAAATGGATTTGATGCTCAAATCTGCAACTAAATTTGAGATGTTAGTTTAGGGATTTTCCTAACTTTTCTAGGTTTCAGTTCTTTATCTTTGTAATTGAAAGAATTGACATGGATTCAGTAAAATGTATTTCAACAAACATACCATATGCAAAATATTTGAATTAATAAAATATAATTTTTATTGCAAAAAAACCCCCTCTTTTTGGTTGTGAACAATATTGTTCTCGTATCTTGTCAGTAGGCAGAATATGACGTGGCAGTGTGGCTAGGAGGCATCCCCTCTGCTGAACATCAGATAACTTTGGCACCTTGGGCCAACTGGCACCCAGTGGGAGGCAACAGTGCCCAGTAGCAAAGATGGTACCTAATGGTACAAAGTGGAGATACATCTTGGAGAAAGTGGAAGTCAGCCAAGATACTAGTCAATAGCAGAAATAGCAGCACAAGTTGCTGTGGGGGAATGAAAGGAGCAAAGGGGGAAAAACCCAGAAACATGGTAGCTGAGAGGTCGTGGGGAGCTGTCTTTGTGTCGGGATCCCCAGGAATTCTCGCTGAGGCAATTGCTCACATGCAGACCTATGATCCCGGGAAACAGTAGTCTGGGAAGAGGGAAGCGGAGACACAGAAAGAAGACAGCTCTGAGGGTCTGTTACCAAGCAGGTTCCCACGATGGGCACCTGCAGTTCATCTCTGCTGGGGAGCTCCGGAAGATGCGTACAGCATGCCCCAGTGCCATCTCAGGGGAGGGGACAGGGAGCGGGCTATTTATTTACCAACTCCCATCTGTCAGAGGGTAGGGGCTGTTGTTAGGGACATGAACTCTTTGGTTCCTCTTGGCTGTGCTGATTGCTGGCCAGGTGTGCCCTCATTCAGGGAGTCACATGACCATCTTGAGTATCGAGAGATGAGTGTTGCGGGGCCCCAGTAGAACCCACTCCAGCAGTGATGACACGAGGCTTTGTGCACGGAGCAGATGTATCATGTTTACCTCTGTGTTGCTCTTATTTCTGGCCCCCATTTCAAACCTCATTTTTGTTTTGATTTTCTTTTGCTTTTTCCTCTTCTACTTATAATTCATGTTATCTGGATATTTTTTATGTATCTATGTAAACAACCTAAAATTTTTTTCTGGAACACAGAAGGCTATAAATAAATAAACAAATACCAAATGAATTTCAGCATTTTTCTTTTCTTTTTGACCATTTTTCCCATTCTGTGATCTTGGAACAGAGAATTTTTGGCTGTGCCTAGCATTGTGCTGAGTATATCCAAGGAGGACATTTGACTGTTGCTCTGTAAAAGGACACATACCACAAAGGTACACAGAACTCTTCACAAATCTACTCTGTGACCAGATGGAGGGGAACAGTCCCCTCTGGCCCCTTCCTTCCTGAACTGTCTCCTATCACATAGTAGACATGTTAGAAGAATTAGTGAGAATTACATACCATAAGATATTACATAGGCCATCAGCTAGAAATCCGCCAACATACTAGAATTGTGCATTTCATAAGCTCAAAGTTGCCCTTGAAATTGCTATCTTGTGGATGTTTTTAGTTTTATAAGTGCTAGCTAGGGGGTAGGGTCTAAAGATAGATCTAGAGATGCTGTTTTAAACGTATACCCAGCAGGCTGTATAAGTGTAAGAACACCCAATGGCAATTCAAATGCATGCTGTTTATGAGCCTAATCTGTGCCTGTAGGTGTCCTGGCAAACTGTTCCCAATAATACCCCCATTGAGAACAGAATTGCCAGCAATGCTGGAAACTGGGCTCCCCAGGAATTTCAGATGCTAGAAATTGAGTAACTTCCTTACTTTCTATGAACCAGAAAGAAACTGTTGTTTAAGGGATGGGTTACAGGCATAGAAGTATCTGAGGTTTTTCACTGTCATGTTTTTCCCTTAAGAAGCAAGCATAGTAGTTTTCTTTAATGAAACACTAACTAGAAACAAAAAATTATTCTAGCCTTTGAAAGTCAAATTCTTGCCATTCAATTTATTAGCGTTTTCCCAAAGGTAGACTATTTCCAGGAAGTTCCGTGTTTGTGCAGAGTTTAGCAGAGGAGAGAGAGAGTTTGACAGTTCTATTGTGCATTTTTAAAAATAAATTATTTATTTGAAAGGCTGTGTGTGGGGAGAAGGGGAGAGAGAGAGAGAATCAGTCTTCTTCTATCTGCTGGTTCATTCCCAGATGGCCATGCCAAGAATGGGGCTAGGCTGTAGCCAGGAGCCAGGAACTCCATCCTGGTCTCCCACTGGGTAGCAGGG
The DNA here is from genome assembly GCF_051225735.1 of Oryctolagus cuniculus. Taxonomy (NCBI): domain Eukaryota; kingdom Metazoa; phylum Chordata; class Mammalia; order Lagomorpha; family Leporidae; genus Oryctolagus; species Oryctolagus cuniculus. The sequence goes on along the minus strand of NC_142887.1, from coordinate 20,056,532 downwards.
ACCTAAATAATGGGGCCATCCGCTGCCTTCCCAGGTACATTGTCAGGAAGCTGGACTGGAAGCGAAGCACCAGGCACACAAACCAGTGCACCAATATGAGATGCCAGTGTTGCAGGCAAGAGCTTAACCTACTGTGCCATAATACCGCAGCCCTGTTATACAGTTTTAATTGATAAATAGTTCACATGCTATAAAGCTTATCTTTTTAAAGAATATAATCCAGTGGTTGTTAATATATTCACCACTAATTCCAGAATCATCACCACCCTCTAATTCCTGAACATTTTCATCACCCCCAAAAGAAGCCTTGTACCCAAGTCAGTCCCCAATCTTCCCTCCTCCAGTCTCCTGTCACTAACCTACCTACTTTCTCCATGGATTTGCTTATTCTGGGTATTTCACATAAGTGGGATCCTACCATGTCTGGTGACCTTCCGTGTCTGGCTCCTTTCACAGAGCATGATATTTTCAAAGTCCATCCATATTGTAGCATGAGTCAGTATTTTGTTTTTAAATTTTATTTATTTGAGAAGCAGAGAGAGAGAAAGTTCCCACTCCCCAGATGCCTGCTACAGGTGGGGCTAGATCAAGGCCAAAGCCAGGGCCCAGCAACTCAGTTCAGGTCTCCCGCATGGGTAGCAAGGACTGAACCACTTGAGTAATTCATCATGGCTGCCTCTGAGGGTTGGCATCATCAGGAAGTTAGAGTCAGGATCTGGAGATAGGTATTGAACTCATGTGGGATAGAGGCTTAGCCATTAGGCCAAATGCCCAACCCAGGACTGCCTTTTTTTATGGCTGAGGAATGTTCCATTGTCTAGAAACACATATTTTGTTCATCTGCTCATCAGACGACAGGCATTTGGGCTGCTTCCACTTTCTGGCTAGGATGCATAAAATGGTAATGGCTGTTGGTGTGCAAATATCCGTGCAAGTCCAGGCCTTCAGCTCCTTGGCGGATGCATCTGGGAGTGGAATTGCTGCACCACATGGGAATTTTTTTAAACTTTTATTTAATAAATATAAATTTCCAAAGTACAGCTTTTGGATTACACTGGCTCCCCCCCCCCAATAATCTCTCTCCCACCCAAAACCATCCCATCTCCAGCTCCCTCTCCCATCCCATTCACATCAAGATTCATTTTCAATTATCTTTATATACAGAAGATCAATTTAGTATATACTAAGTAAAGATTTCAACAGCTTGCACCCTCACAGAAACACAAAGTGTAAAGTACTGTTTGAGTACTAGTTATACCATTAATTCACATAGTACAACACATTAAGGACAGAGATCCTACATGGGGAGTAAGTGCACAGTGACTCCTGTTGTTGATTTAACAATTGACACTCTTGTTTATGGCGTCAGTAATCACCTGAGACTCTTGTCATGAGTTGCCAAGGCTATGGAAGCCTTTTGAGTTCGCCAACTCTGATCTTATTTAGACAAGGCCATAGTCAAAGTGGAAGTTCTCTCCTCCCTTCAGAGAAAGGTACCTCCTTCTTTGATGGCCCATTCTTTCTGATGGGATCTCACTCACAGAGATCTTTAATTTAGATATTTTTTTTTTTTGCCACAGTGTCTTGGCTTTCCATGCCTGAAAATACTCTCATGGGCTTCATAGCCGGGTCCAAATGCCTTAAGGGCTGATTCTGAGGCCAGAGTGCTGTTTAGGACATCTGCCATTCTATGAGTCTGCTGTGTATCACCATATGGGAATTTTAACTATGAGAAACTGCTTAACATTTCTCAAGGTAGCTGCACCCCTTTTTATGTTACCATCAGCAATGTGTCGGGGTTTAAACTTCTCCATATTCTGCTAATATTTACATGTGTGTGTGTTCAAAATAGCTATTTTAGTGAGTGTGAACAAATATCTCACAGTGGGTCATTTTATTATTTTTTGGAAGTTTTGATGCCCCTCTGTCCCATCTGAGCCCAGACACACTTGTCCTAGAGCACCCAATCCATGGTTTCTCCACCACCACCACCATCTTTCCTCCTTTTGCTTTATTTTAGGACAATTTTAGGTTTATAGAAAAGTGAACAGGTAGTATAGTTGCTGTTCCACAGTTCCATTTCTTATTAAGATCATACTTGAATGTGGTGCATTAGTTAGAATTGATGAATCAGTATTGATACATTAATTAAAGTCCACACTTTACATGGGGGCTCATTTTTTGTGCTGTGCAGTTGTATGGGTTTGGAGAAATACATATTGACATGTGTCCACTATTAAAGCATCGTATAGAATCATTTCATTGTCTTAAATTTGCCCTGTGCTTCCCCTGTTCATCCCTCCCTCCCTCTGCCAAACCAGCAGCCAGCACAAATCTCTTCACTATCTCATTTCATGGTAACACACTTAACTCTTTGAAAAAAAATTGATTTTCATTTTTATTTGAAAGGCAGAGAGACTTAGAGAGGTTGTCTGTCTGTTGTTTCACTCCCCAAATGCCCACAATTGTTCAGGCTGTACCAGGCTGAAGCCAGCAGCCTGGAACACAATCTAGGTCTCCTGAATGAATGACAGGGACCCAAGTACTCGAGCCATCATCTGCTGCCTGCTGGGTGCACATTACCAGGAAGTTGTTAACAGAAGCAGAGGAGCTGGGACTCAAACCAGGCGCTCCAATATGGGATGCAAGCATGCCAAATGGCAAATTAACCACAGTGCTGAACACCTGCCCCAACAAACATTTTAGTTTTTACCCAACCTCTGTCTTTTCATATATTCAGAATCATACAGCATGCAGTCTTTTCAGACTGGCTTCTTTCACTTAGTGATATGCATTTAAGTTCCTTCTGTGGCTTTTTTTTTTTTCTTTGTATCTCATTTCTTTGTATTACTGGCTATTCCATTGTGTTGGTTGCTTTTGGCTTTTGACAATTATGAATAAAGTTGCCCTGGATATTTGCAGGTTTTTGTGAAGATGTGAGATCTGAATTCATTGGGAAAATACCTCGAAGCCCCAGTTCCTGGGACATACAGTAAGGTTCTATGCACTCAGTAAGCAGCTGCCAGCCGCGGTCCAACGTGACTGTCCTATTTTGTATTCCCACCAGTGGTGAATGAGCTTTCTTGTTGCTCCATGTTCTTCTAATACCCAGCATTTGTGTTCACACGCTTCTGTACTGCCCTCTTTGTGAATGGGGACAGGACCTGAGACTTGCTGCTTCTTTTCTTTTTTTTTTTTTTTTGACAGGCAGAGTGGATAGTGAGAGAGAGAGACAGAGAGAAAGGTCTTCCTTTTGCCGTTGGTTCACCCTCCAATGGCCGTGGCGGCTGGCGCGCTGCGGCCGGCGCACCACGCTGATCCAAAGGCAGGAGCCAGGTACTTATCCTGGTCTCCCATGCAGGTGCAGGGCCCAAGCACTTGGGCCATCCTCCACTGCCTTCCAGGGCCACAGCAGAGAGCTGGCCTGGAAGAGGGGCAACCGGGAAAGAATCCGGCGCCCCAACCGGGACTAGAACCCGGTGTGCCAGCGCCACTAGGTGGAGGATTAGCCTATTGAGCTGCGGCGCCGGCCGAGACTTGCTTCTAACGAGTGAGTATTGCAACTGATGGGACGTCACTCCCATGACATGTTACATAGGCTGCTAATGTCCATCTTGATGGTAGATGTTCTCTCTTGCTGGCATTGATAAAGCAAGTCGCCATGTTAAGGAAACCCAAGTGGTGACTGAGAGAAGAGAGCATCAGGCCAAGCAAGAGAAGGCTGATTGCCAGGAAGAAACTGAAGGACAGCAGCTCTTGGTCTCACAGGCTGCAAGGAACAGAGTTCTGCCAACAATGCCATACATGAGCCTGGAAGGGCCTCCTTCCCCAGGTGATCTGCCAAGATAACAGCTCTGGCCAGCACCTTCACGGAGGCCTGGTTACAGTAGAGGAAGCAGAGGAACTGGCTAATCTGTGTACTTCTGATCCACAGATTATGAGATTATAACCGTGTATTGTATTAAGTTGCTAAGTTTGTGGCATTTGTCTCCTAGCAATAAATATAGCTGAGCCATGTGGCTAATCTTCTACATAGCTCAGGAATCCTCAGTCCCAAGTCTCCAACAGGCAAATGCTGGGAGGCACTTGATTAATAGGAAATGGAGTGAAAATCTTGCCTTAAAGGTGAGACCAACTCAGACCAAGGGCTCTATTTATTTCAGGTTCTTTGAAGACGTTCTGGATTGTTCCACAGTACACTGAATTCCATCCTATCTGGACAGTGAATTGAGCCATTGAGAAATTTCAGAGTTGTTGTATTAAGGGGGCATTTCTGAGTATATCTGTGATGGGGAATTCATGATCTACGCTGTGAGTGTAGTTAACAGATGAAGTTATGTTTGGTGTTTTTCTTCTTCTGTAGTTCTTTATAAAAATTACTTGGGTAGCCGGCGCCGTGGCTCAATAGGCTAATCCTCCACCTTGCGGCGCCGGCACACCGGGTTCTAGTCCCGGTTGGGGCGCCGGATTCTGTCCCGGTTGCCCCTCTTCCAGGCCAGCTCTCTGCTATGGCCAGGGAGTGCAGTGGAGGATGGCCCAGGTGCTTGGGCCCTGCACCCCATGGGAGACCAGGAAAAGCACCTGGCTCCTGGCTCCTGCCAGGATCAGCGCGGTGCGCCGGCTGCAGCGGCGGCCATTGGAGGGTGAACCAGCGGCAAAGGAAGACCTTTCTCTCTCTGTCTCTCTCTCTCACTGTCCACTCTGCCTGTCAAAAAAAAAAAAAAAAAAAAAATTACTTGGGTACATACCATAAAGTTAGAATCCAGGGATTTCAGGATAAACTAGCAGTCAGAGGGTTGGGGGCTTCTTAAGAGAACCATCCTGGGGCCAGCGCAGTGGCGCAGCAGGTTAATCCTCTGCCTGCAGCGCCAGCATCCCATATGGGCACTGGGTTCTAGTCCTGGTTGCTCCTTTTCCAGTCCAGCTCTCTGCTGTGGCCCGGGAGGGCAGTGGAGGATGGCCCACGTGCTTGGGCCCCTCACCCACAAGGGAGACCGGAAGGAGGCTTCTGGCTCCTGGCTTTGGATCGGAACAGCTCTGGCCATTGCAGCCATTTGGGGAGTGAACCAATGGAAGGAAGACCTTTCTCTCTGTCTTTCTCTCTCTCACTGTCTGTAACTCTACTTCTTAAATAAATAAATAAATAAATAAAACCATCCTGTAGTGGATGATAGCAATGCTCCACCCTTATCCGCCCACTGTACCTCTTCCCGTGGATGTTGGTCCAACCTCGACCTGCTAGCCCTTGCATTTCTCTGCTGGAGGAATTTCAGCAGCGGCAAGCTGGAAGTGCCAGAGGGCAAAAGGCCCTGGGAGTAGCCTTCAACCATTCACTTCAGGACTTGGTGTAAAAAAACCCAACCACTGTCTCTCGATGGAATCTCTGAGGTGGTGCCTGTTCTAGTTAACTCTGAATTTCCTCAGACTGATGGTTTGGGGTTAGGGTCTCTGAAAGTAGATGCTTATATGGAGTTTGGAGTATGAAATGCTGGTTAGAAATCAACCCTGGTTGGAGGGGAAGGATATTTAGCGTAGAGCTTAAGATGCCCACATCCCATATCTGGATACCTGGATTTGACTCCTGATTCCAGCTCCTGGCTCCATCTTCCAGCCAACCCAGGCCCTAGGAACCAACAGTGATGGCTTGAGTGGTTGGGTCTCTGCCACCTAAGTAGAGACATGCATTGAGTTCTCAGCTTCTTGTTTTGGTCTCCCTGGCCTGTTGTGGGCATTTGGGGAATGAACCACAGATGAGAACTCTTTCTCCTCTGCCTCTCAAATACATATAGTTCTTGGAGATTTGCATAATTTTGATTTTGCCATCATCTTACCACTCTTTGAAGTGAGTGATTCTTAACAAGAAGCTGAGAATGGACAAGGGGAAAGAGTTCATTTTGACCTTGAATGCCATCAACGCCTTGTTTATGTGAGTGAGTCATCACATCTTAGAGCTGAGGCAATTTTCAGGACCAGCTAACCCATCGACTCTCCACCTTTTCTTCTGTTAATGATGCACACGGTTGGTATGCACACGTATAACACCCCCATGGGAATCCCCAGTATGCCAGCAGTAACCCCACTCTTTTTCTTCCCACTTAGGAAATCATATTAAATGCTGGCAAGAATGAGATTGTTACAGGGATAATGTATTTTTTAAAAGAGCTGACTCATGCTCAAGCTCTGGTACTTTATTAACATCAAATCAGTCATGACACAGTTCGTGACTGATTGAATTTGGGAATTGCTGATCTTCTTCCAAACCCCTGAATTACATAAACAAGTCATTCAGCCTCATGGTGTCTTCATTTTCTCACCTGGAAATGGGAACGGTCAAGTCCACTTCTTGGTGTGGTTGAGTTGTGATGGAAGGCAGATGAGATAATGAATTGCAAGCTTTGGGAAACATAAAAATTTTAGATGGGGGTGTGTGTTGGAGGTGGGGGATGTTTAGTTTAGTTGTTAAGACATCTGTGTCCCACATCAGAGAACCTGGGTTCAATATGGACTCCAGCTTCCTGCTACAGTGCACTGTGGAAGGCAGCAGTGATGGTTCAAGCAGTTGGGTCCCTTCACCCATGCAGAAAACCTGAATTGTGTTCCTGGCTTCCAGCTTCAGTCCTGGCTGTTGGGGGGTATTTACAGAGTAAACCAAGAGATGTGATCTCTCTCTCTCTCTCTCTCTGCCTTTCAAACAAAAAACTTTTTAAACATTTATTTATTTGAAAAGCTGAGAGAGGTATCTTTTTTATTATCATTTTTTATTTATTTGACAGGTAGAGTTACAGACAGTGAGAGAGAGAGAGACAAAGAGAAAGGTCTTCCTTCCATTGGTTCACTCCCCAAATGGCTGCTACTGCCAGTGCTGCGCCGATCCAAAGCCAGAAGCCAGGTGCTTCTTCCTGGTCTCCCAAGTGGGTGCAGGGCCCAAGCACGTGGGCCATCCTCCACTGCCCTCTCAGGCCACAGCAGAGAGCTGGACTGGAAGAGGAGCCACCAGGACTAGAACCCAGTGCCTATATAGGATGCCAGCAGGCAGAGAATTAACCAAGTGAGCCATGGAACCGGCCCAAGAGAGATATCTTTTTTTTTTTTTTTTTAATAATTATTTGAAAGTCAGAGTTATATATAGAGGGTGAAAGACAGAGAAAGAGAATCTTCAATCTGGTGATTCACTCCCTAATGACCACAATGGCCAGGGCTTCTTCTGGGTCTCCCACTTGGGTACAGGGGCCCAAACACTTAGCCATTTTCCACTGTTTTTCCAGGCCATTAGTAGGGAGCAGGATTGGAAGTGGAGCAGCAGGGACAAGAACTGGCACCCATATGGGATGGCGGCATCGTAGGCATCAGCTTTATCTGCTAAGCAACCATGCCATCCCACTATCAATCTTCTATATACTGGTTCATGCCCCAAATGGCTGCAATAGCTGACCAAGAACTCCATCCAAGTCCCAGCCAGGGATCCAAGCACTTGAGCCAGCCTCTGCTGCCTTCCCAGCCACAATAGCAAGAGGTTATATCAGAAGCAAAACAGCCAGAACTTGAACCCACATTCTGATGTGGGATGCTGCCTTAACGCCCTAGGCAACAGTGGTGGTCCCCAAGTCAAAAAATGATCTTACATAGGGCCATCTGTACTTGACAGGAGACAGCTGTGTCTGTTGAGAATGTTTAAGCACCACATCAGGATTTACAAAATATGCCCACTGGTGAATTTGCATCTGTTTGCTTTGCATAGGGATTCTTTGCTCGGCCTATTTGCAAGTCAAAATGTCATTAGCTTTCCTGGTTGTTGCCATCTCTCTCCCTTCCTTCCTTCCTTCCTTCCTTCCTTCCTTCCTTCCTTCCTTCCTTCCTTCCTTCTTTCTTTCTCTCTCTCTCTCTCTCTCTCTCTCTCTCTCTCTCTCTCTTTAAAGATTTATCTTGTTACTTATTTGGAAAGCAGATTGACAGAGACAGGAGAGACAGAGAAACAGCTCTTCCACCTGCTTGTTCACTTTCCGAATGGCTGTGATTGGGACTGGACCTGGCTGAAGCCAGGAGCTAGGAACTCCCCCCCACCAACCGCCCAGGTCTTCCACATGGGTGGCAGGGGTCCAGGTCTGGGGCTGTCTTCAGCTGTCTCCCCAGGAACCCTAGCAGTGAGCTGGATCAGAAGAGGAGCAGTCAGGACTCGAACCAGTGTTCTGATACGGGATGTGGGCATCACAGGTGGCGGATTAACTGGCTGCAGCCCCATGCCGGCCCCTCTCCTGGTTGTTTTGTGCATTCTTTACACTTATGCTAAGATGTGCTAGTCAGAACCTCACAGCTACAAGGAATAGAAATCCAACACAAATTGGCTTGAAAAGTGTTTTTGACTCTTGCATCCCATATCAGAGGACCTGGGTTTGATTCCTTCTGGCACCACGAGGATTCTCTGTGCTTCTCACCCAAGCTGCTCTCTGTATATTGGCTCTGTTTTCTCAGGGAAGTTTCTTCCCAATCTTCACAGCCTGTGACCAGAGAAGATAGGTACCCTCTCTCCCCATCTCACCCCTTCAGATTAGTTAGAAGAGCCCTGGGGAAGTACTCTGATTGGCTCACCTTTTGTCTTAGTCTGTTCAGGTTGCCATAACAAACATCTCAAACCATAACATTTATCAACCACAGAATTTATTGCTCGCAGTTCTAGAGAGTGGGAGGCACAAGATCAAGGCACCAGCAACTCGCTATCAGCTAAGGATCTGTTCCTCATGGATGGTGCCTTTGGGTCATCCATGGTGGATGTGTCCAGGGTCCAGCAGCTGCCTCAGGCCTGTCTCCTAAGTGCATTGATCTCATTCATGGAGGCTCTACCCTAAGCACCTCATCTTCCAATACCATCACTTTGATGATTAGAACGCAACGTGTTGGCTTTGGAGGGACACAGGCATTGGGAACATGGCCTCCTTGGACCAATCACTAAATGCAAGGTGTCCAGCGCGTAACAAATCTTCCTAGGTGTCGCGTCCCTCGACCAGCAAGGAAGACACGACCCGAACTCTTCTTCCAGCAGTTTATTCAGGAACCTCTTTCAAACTTTGAATCTCGCGCCCTTTTTTCTCCCCTCCCTCTTATAGCCATCCGCGCACCAATCAAAAGCGGCCAAGTGGCAAGCATTGATTGGTACAGCAACGCGGAAGCCGGAAGGGAGCTCAAACATCTCCTTATTAGGAGATGTTTGTTTCTCGCCAGTCCTTCCGGGGGAAAGGAGCCGGCGCCATCTTTAGGGCGCCGTGCAATGGCTCCCCACAGTTCCCCCTTTTTGTTTTAGAACTAGGCATCTAAGGATTACAGGAGAAGGTAGGGGTCTGTCCCCCACTGCCAGGCATCCACCTGGAACAGCATCCTTTTCGCGGGGGTGGGATCTGGGATGCCAACCCACATGCAGACAGACTTGCCTTCCAGAGAACGTAATGGCTCGTTCTCTCTGCAGTGCTTTGCCTCGCACCCTGCACCCATGCCTAGCATTCAAGGAAGGCCAGCCATGCTTGCGGCAGTTGTCCAGCCTCAAGGGCATAAAAGGCTTGAGCTATCATGGCCAATTCCCGCCAATGAGCTGTCCTCATCCTGCACAAACACCACAGGCAAAATAACACAACAAGTAACAGCAACCCCGTCAAAGCTCCAAGTCCCACCCACTCCTTCAGGCTGGAGACAGCTGGATCTGGGATGACAGTCCAGATGCGAAGGAGACATCCACACGCGTGGAGTTGATGGTGACCACGGCAAGGCGCAGTTGCTCCAAGGTGTAGTCAAATTCCGCGGACCAATTCGGCATCGGCTTTGGGAATACTGATAGAATCCCCCATCTCTGCTTCGCCAGTGTCCGCTGCATGTGAGGCAGAAGTATCAAAAGCAACAGCAGGATTCTCCTCGTGGCAGACCTGCCTGACCGCTCGCTCCGGAACCCACACCGGGTCATGTTGATCCTGTGGAAAAACACAAACAGCACCTCGTGCCCATGCCAGCACGGGATCAGGGCCACGCCACTGGCCCGTCAAGAGATCTTTCCATTTTACCAACCCTCTACTTGGGTTTCCTTGTTGCTGATGCCTGTCCGCGGCTGAGTGCCCATGCACATCCAAATTTAAAAAATTAATTGTAAATAAGACTAAGGCAATTCTCTCTCTCGGGGTGCGGCTATAGCCAACTCCCCCTTTTTGTTTTAAAAGATATTCTTTCAGTGTGCGGTGTGCTCGCTCAATTATGCCCTGGCCCTGAGGATTGTATGGCAATCCATGGACAAGTTGAACCTCCATTTTTTGGCAATAGGTGGTAAAGGTTTGAGATGTATAGGCCGGGCCATTATCAGTTTTTAGCACCTGGGGTTTCCCCCAGGCGGCCCATGCATCCAGACAATGAGCAATCACCTGACGTGTAGATTCACCACTGAGGGGAGAGGCATACATAATGCCTGAGCACGTGTCCACTGAGACATGAACATATTTCAATTTCCCAAATTCCGATACATGGGTCACATCCATCTGCCATACTCTCCCAGGCAGTAACCCTCTAGGGTTTACGCCAACACTAGGTTGTGCACGAGTAACAGCACAGTCAGCGCAATCAAGTACAATCTGTCTGGCATCTGCGCGGGAAAGATGAAATTTCTGCTGCAAAGCGCGCGCGTTGACATGAAAAGATTGATGGAAAGCTTTAGCAGCCTCTGCGGAAGTAGTAAAAAAGATGAATTCCTGTCTAGTGCACAGATCTACTCGCGCATTGCCTTCACATAAAGGACCAGGCATACCTGTGTGGGCTCTAATATGCTGAGCAAAAAAGGGATTTTTCCGTGACCAAAGCAACTGCTGGGCTATATGTAATAGGGATGCAATTGGGCTAGAAGGTTTAATCGGCCCTGCGGTTTCCAATATCTTTAATGCGTTCACCACATATAAGGAATCTGACAACAAATTAAAGGCAAAAGAGCACTGCTTAAGGACCTCAATAACTATTTTTAACTCCACAACTTGAGGTGAGCCTGGCTGAAACTGATGAAATACCGGGTCATTACCCTCTACCATATAAACCCCACAGCCTGTTTTTGACCCATCCGTAAATATATTTGGAGCACCTAGTAATGGCTCAGCGGCTGTAATTTTTGGAAATACTACTGGATGTTCTTTAAAGAATTGTAACAATGGACTTTTTGGTAAATGATTGTCTATAAAGCCTGGGAACCCACAGCGAAACACTGCCCAATCATCTAAAAGAGCACATAGGACGTTGACTTGTTTGGCATCATAAGGAACAATCACTTCACACGGCAATTTTCCAAAATATTGTAAACATTGTTGCAAACCTTCCAGTGCTAGCTTTGCCACCGCTGCCGGATAATACTCAATAGACTTGGCTGGAGAGCTCCTTGGATGTATCCATAAAAGCGGACCTTCCTGCCATACTAGCCCTGTAGGTTGGCTAAGCGTTGGGAGAATGCATAATGACAATGGCAGATTTTCATTCATTCTGCATAAGAATGCCTCCTGTAATTTCTTTTCTACCTTCTCTAGGGCCTCCCTGGCCTCCGGAGTTAAGCACCGCGGTGAGTCCAATGCCGAATCACCACGCAAAATGACATAAAGTGGCTTAAGTTCATAATTGGGAAGATTCAAATAACCCCTAATCCAATTTATATCTCCTAATAATCTCTGAAAATCATTTAAAGTCTTTAAACTATCTTTGCGCAATTCCACCTTTTGAGGAACAATTTGAGTACTAGTTATGCAGGATCCCAGATAAGTTGCAATGCTTCCTTTTTGAACCTTTTCAGGGGCAATAAATAACTTCTTACTTTCTAACAACTGAATCAAATATGCAAAGCCATCATCTAATACGAATTCGTCTTTTGCTGCTAAGAGGATGTCATCCATGTAATGGATGCATTTTAGGGAAGAAAATCTCTTACGTAAAGGCCCAATCGCTTGACCCACGAATAGCTGACACATTGTGGGGCTGTTAGCCATGCCCTGTGGAAGCACAACCCATTCATACCTCTGGTCAGGCTGCTCATGATTGCACGCCGGCAAGGTAAAGGCAAACCTTTCACAATCCTTTGTATGTAGGGGTATGGAGAAGAAACAGTCTTTAATATCTATTATTATTATGGGCCATCCCTGTGGAAGTGCAGATAGAAGAGGCAGCCCACGTTGCACCGGCCCCATGACCTGCATCTGCATATTAATAACTCTCAAGTCATGTAGCAACCGCCACTTCCCGGATTTCTTTTTTATTACAAAAATAGGAGTATTCCAAGGCGATACAGAGGGTCTAATGTGTCCTAAATTCAATTGTTCTTGAATCAATTGCTGCGCTGCGACCAATTTGTCTGAGGACAGAGGCCACTGAGGAACCCACACTGGGTCCTCGTGCTTCCAAGTAATGGGAATACCTTCCTCAGCGGCCCCTATGAAAAACCCAGCCCTTGGCGAGAAGGCCTCTGCACTACTTCAGTGGGCTCATTTCTTCCTTGTAAGAATTTTCCTATTCCATAATTCGGATGGTGTCCCATATCCTTCATCAATTTTTGAGAAACACGGGAGTATTCATTACTTAATTTATAGTTCATGTCTTTCAAAAGGTCTCGGCCCCATAAAGAGATAGGTAAATCCAAAACATAAGGTTGCACCGTGCCTGAATGTCCCTCTGCATCCTCCCAGCGCAGCATTACTGCGCTCATCTCAGGAGTTTCTGAATATCCCAGTCCCCGAAGGGATTGTGAGGATGCCTGCTTAGGCCACTTTGGAGGCCAATCCTTGGAGGCGATGATACTACGGTCTGCACCTGTGTCTAGTAGGCCGAGAATGTCCTTTCCATTTATTTTTATCTTTAAGGTTGGTCTCTGGTCTAGTTCTAAAGACAAGAAGGTACAATCTACGCCTGTGGATCCAAAGCCTTCACTTCCTCGTTGTTTCTTTGACGCACTGAACTGCAAATGCTTGCTAGGAAGGATTACAAGTTGTGCAATCCTATCTCCTGGATTAATAGCTGTTATACCTCTAGGGGACTCAACCATGATTTTCACCATGCCAGTATAATCCGAATCTATGACTCCTGGATGAATTATGAGACCTTTCAAGGTAGAGGATGAACGTCCCAACAACAATCCCACTGTCCCTTCCTCTAGGGGTCCCTGAAAGTCTGACTCAATGGCTTGCACTCCCATTTTTGGTGTCAGTATGAGTCTGGCGGTGGCACAGAGGTCCAGGCCTGCAGAGCCTGCAGTGGCTCTCCGTGGTCTCTGGGATGTCTGAAGCTGGGCCACTGACTTTGCCTCCCCTGCTGCTGGTCCTGATGGGCGCCCTGATGCTGACTCTCGAATGCCCCATATATTTGCGGGCCCTGGGGACGAGGGCCCCGCTGCCCGTTTTTTGGACGCGCCCCACCATTGCCAGAAACAAGGACGTTGCCGTCAATGTCCTTTACCGAGCGGCATTCGTTGGCCCAGTGCTTTCCCTTCCTGCATTTTGGACAAATTCCTGGTCCTTCCTGTCTTTGTTCTTTGCCTCTTCCCCTTTGCGGACATTGCCGCTTCATATGTCCCATTTTTCCACAGCTGAAACATGCTCCAGCGTTCCCTGATCCCCTATTGCCCTTCGTGATTTGAAGGACTGCTGCAGCAAGGCCAGTGTTGGATAGCGGCCCTCCTATTTCCCTGCATTGTTTTATCCATACCTGAAGCCCTTTGCTCTTCCATGGTGTTATAGCGGCTCTGCATTCCTTAGTGCACTGCTCAAAAACCAACTGTTCTATCAGCGGCATGGCGCGATCTGGATCTCCAAAAATCCTACCCGCAGCTTCCACCATGCGCGCTGCAAAGTCTGAAAACGGCTCGGTGGGTCCCTGTGTAATCTTTGTCAAATTCCCACTTACCTCTCCTCTGTTGGGTATAGACTTCCAAGCCTTGATGGCTATCTTGTTAACTTGTTCATACACTGCATGTGGGTAACCTGTCTGCTGGTTAGCGAATCTCCCTATGCCTAGCAGCATATCTCTGTCCCAATGCTGATTCCCTGCCGCTGCATTTTCTGCCGCTTGTTCATTGGCAAAGTCAATCAGGAAAGCTCTGAAGTCTAAGTATTGTCCTGGTGACAATGCGGCACGAGCCAACCCGCTCCAGTCATTTGGAGTCATGCAGTATCTTTGAAGATTTTCTACTTGAGCCAGCGTGAACGAGCCGCTGATGCCATAGGCTCTTACTGACTCCGCTAGTGATTTGATTATCTTTATGTCGAGGGGTTCCTCGTACCTCTGCCCTTGCGGATCTTGAAAGACAGGATAGGCACTTAACAACTCCGCACCAACCTGTTTCCAGACTCCCGGACAGAAAGTCCGCCCTCTTTCTTGCGCGGATACAGGCTCATACTGAGGAGGAGAGGCTTCAGGCTCCTCCCCTAAGTTCCCCTTGAAAGTACCATGCTTAAGTTCCTTTTTTCCTTTTAATCGCAATTTCCTCATTTGTCGATTTAATTCCCGTACTTGCTTTATATCAGACTCTTTGTTATCGCCACACTCTTCAGACTCACTGCTGCTTTCTGAGCTACTTTCTGCACTAGAACTACTTACTAAGGAGGGGCTGTGCAACTCGGAAAGATCGGGGTACAGTTTTTTCCTAGTTCTTTTCCGACTCTCCTTCAAAGTTTTCCCTTTTTCTCCGGCAGCTCTCTCAGAGCGCTCTTCCTGAAGCTCCTCCAAGGCAGCTTGACCGCTCAGAATAGCTTCACTACACTGCTCATCCTCGAGGCATGCTCGCACTAACTTCCATATTGGTCTCACTCCCCCTTCAAGATTACCCTGTTCAAATGCAAAATCCAAATCCCTGCCTAGTTTGTCCCATGAAGGGATAGTAAGGCTTCCCGAAACCCCATACCAGGGTGCAATGGTATCGCAGTTACGTAAAAACCTATGCAACGTACTAGGCTTAAGTTTCAAACCGTTTTCCCGAAGCAGCGCATTCAGCGCCAGAAAAATTTCATGGGACTGTGAATTACCCATTGTCAAAAAATTGCGCTCCTTCCCTGGCCACGGGTCAGAGCTCCTTCTGCTTTTGTCGCAGAACTTCCTCTGCTTTAATCGCAGAACTACCCTCCCGCTTTTATCGCAGGACTGCCCGCTCTTATCGCGGATCCCCACCTTATTTTCCCGGGGGACTTACCAGCGCTGCCCTGACTGCAGGAAGTTCTGAGTTCGCGTTCGAGATGTTCCCCGTACGGGCCACCAGTTGTCGCGTCCCTCGACCAGCAAGGAAGACACGACCCGAACTCTTCTTCCAGCAGTTTATTCAGGAACCTCTTTCAAACTTTGAATCTCGCGCCCTTTTTTCTCCCCTCCCTCTTATAGCCATCCGCGCACCAATCAAAAGCGGCCAAGTGGCAAGCATTGATTGGTACAGCAACGCGGAAGCCGGAAGGGAGCTCAAACATCTCCTTATTAGGAGATGTTTGTTTCTCGCCAGTCCTTCCGGGGGAAAGGAGCCGGCGCCATCTTTAGGGCGCCGTGCAATGGCTCCCCACACCTAGGCAGACGAATCAATTAATTCACAGGCTTTTATTGGGGTTCCGCTCCCAGGCGAGGTTCCCCGGTCCCAACAGAGCAACAGAGCGGGGGCCGGGGAAGCACGCATCAGAGATTGGGAGGGCTCCTTTTATAGATTCAGGGCATGGGGGTTAAAGGTTGAGGCGGGTCTGATCCTCATTGGTTGACCTTTAGGCACCCGCAGGGACCTTAACAAGGACTTTTCTTCCCTGGAAGTACAGGTAGGGATTTTCCATTCCCGGAAGTGTAGGCCTTCCCTCTTTGTGGATCCCAAAGCTACCAATAAAGTCCAGGGACTAAGGTATAGACTGAGCCTGTGCATCAGATTAATTATCCAGGAGCTTCTCCTGTACACGGCTGTTTCAAGGATAGCTGGGAGCTGGCAGCCACCAAATCTGTGTCTATCACTTGGGGAAAATGCTGTCTTATGCACTTTATTCTTAATGAATCTATCACACTTCCAGGGCTATAAATAATAAATCCATTCCCTTCCCTTCCAATGCAAATATTTTGAATATTTTAATGATTGCTTTCCAAAGCCTACTTTTCAAATCGCCCTTCAAAGTTTTGTGCCAATGTGCACTCCCACAAACAGATGGTGCTGGGCAGTCTTGAATTCTATGCTGATCTGTACTGGTGGTTTCCAACTGAGGACAGTTCTCCCTCCCAGGGGACAACAGCAGTGACTGGGGACGTATTTGATTGACACAGCTGGGGGTACTACCAGCTTCTAGTGGGCAGGAGGACAGAATGCTCCTAGGTTTCCTATAATGAACAGGACAGCTCCCCACAACTGATAATTATCTGGCCCCCAAAGTCAACAAAGCTGAGGCTGAGAAACACCTGTATAGAGACCGTCCTGACTGGTGGAATATAAGGTAGTCTGAATGAGAAGTCTCTGCTTGATAGGAAGGCTTTGGCAGCATGCGACATGGTTGGTTTTAGAATGTTGAGATATACTCACAGTCCTACTTTCGCAATTTGGGAGGAAGGTGCTGAACATGGCAGGTAAATGCTTCCAGCTAGGGGCAGGTGTTGTGGTACAAGGGAGTTAAGCCAACACTTGGGATGCCAGCATCCCATATGAGCACCAGTTCAAGTCCTGGCTGCTCTGCTTCTGATCCAGCTTCCTGCTAATGCACCTGGGAAAGAAGCAAAGATGGCCCAAGTGCTTGGGCCCCTGCCACCCATGTGGGAGACCCGGATGGAGCTCTGGGCTCCTGAGTTGGGCCTGGCCCAGCCCTGGGTGTTGCTGCCATTTGCAGAATGAACCAGTGGATAGAAGATCTCTCTGTCTCTGTCTCTCCCCCTCTGTAACTCTGCATTTCAGATAAAGAAGTAAATCTCTTTTTAACATTGTTGGTTTTCTGTTTAGATTTTTATTTTTTATTTATACAGAGAGAGAGGGAGAGCAAGAGAGAGACAGAGAAAGATCTTCCATCTGCTGATTCATTCTCCAAATGGCTACAATGGCTAGCACAGGACCAACCCCAAACCAGGAGCCAGGAGCTTCTCCCAGGTCTCCCACATGGGTGCTGGATCCCAAGCACTTGGGCCATCTTCTACTGCTTTCCCAGGCACATTATCAGAGAGCTGGATCAGAAGTGGAGCAGTCAGGTCTTGAACTGGCATTGTAGTTGGTGGCTTAATCTGCTATACCTCAATGGTGGCTCCAAGAAATAGATCTTCAAAAAAAAAAAAAAAAGTGCTATAAGTAGGGAATCAAAAACGGGAAGTCAGCCTGCTCAGATTCAAACTCTGAGTCCACTACACTAGTCACTATCGCTGTGGCTTTGGGAAATCACACAACTAACCACAGTGTCCTGATTTGTAAACTGAGGAGGATAATAGGACCACCTTAGAGAGTTGTTGTGAGGGTTAAACAGTTACTATAGGGACCGGCGCTGAGGCATAGCAGGTGAAGCCGCCGCCTACAGTGCTGTCATCCCACATGGCCACTGGTTCCAGTCCTGGCTGCTTCTGATCCAGCTCCCTGCAAATGCGCCTGGGAAAGCAGCAGAAGGTGGCCCAAGTACTTGGGCCACTGGAGCCATGTGGGAGACATGGAAGAAGTTCCTGGCTCGTGGCTTCAGTCTGGCCCAATCCTGGCTGTTTTGGCCTTTTGGCGAGTGAACCAGAGGTTGGAAGATCTCTCTTTCTGTCTCTCCCACTCTGTAACTCAAATCTTTTTTTTTTTTTTAAGTTACTATACATAAAGAACTTATAATGGTGCCTATAAAATAGCAAGTGCAGATTGAACGTCCCTGATCCAAAAATGCTTAGGACCAGAAGTATTTTGAATAATGGACTTTTTTTTTCAGATTTTGGAATATTTCTTATAAATATGAGATATCTTGGGGCTAGGACCCAAGTCTATACATGGAATGCATTTATGTTTCATGTACACCTTCTACCCAGAGCCTAAAGGTAATTTCAGACAATATTTTTAGTGTTTCTTCTTTTAAAAATTTGTATTTATTTCAGAGGCAGAGAGAGAGAGGAAACTCCCATCTTCTGGTTCACTCCCCAAAGGCCTGCCACCAGGTGGGACCATGAACCCTATCTTGGCCTCCCATGTGGGTATCAGGAACCCGGTCACTCGGGCCATCACTGCTGCCTCTCAGGGTCTGCATCAACAGGAAGCTGGAGTCGAGAGCTGGAGCTGGGTATCAACCGAGGCATTCTGACGTGGGACATGGTCATCTTTTTTCTTTTTTAAGATCTATTTATTTGGCCGGTGCCGCGGCTCACTAGGCTAATCCTCCGCCTAGCGGCGCCGGCACACCAGGTTCTAGTCCCTGTCGGGGTGCTGGATTCTGTCCCGGTTGCCCTCTTCCAGGCCAGCTCTCTGCTGTGGCCAGGGAGCGCAGTGGAGGATGGCCCAAGTGCTTGGGCCCTGCACCCCATGGGAGACCAGGATAAGTACCTGGCTCCTGCCTTCGGATCAGCGTGGTGCGCCGGCCGCAGTGCGCCAGCCGTGGTGGCCACTGGAGGGTGAACCAACGGCAAAGGAAGACCTTTTTCTCTGTCTCTCTCTCTCACTGTCCACTCTGCCTGTCAAAAAAAAAAAAGAAATATCTATTTATTTGAGAAGCAGAATTACAGACAGAGAAAGGCAGAGAGAGAGAGAGAGAGAGAGAGAGAGAGAGAGAGAGAGATATCTTCCATCTGCAGGTTCACTCCCCAAATGGCTGCAATGGCTGAAGCTTGGCTGATTCAAATCCAGGAGCTTCTTTCAGGTCTCCCACGTGGGTGCAGGGGCCCAAGCGCTTGGGCCATCCTCCACTGCTTTCTCAGGCCATTAGCAGGGAGCTGGATCAGAAGTAGAGCAGCCGGGACTCGAACCAGCACCCACATGGATGGTGATGCTGCAAGCAGAGGCTTAAGTCACTATGCCACAGCACTGGCCCCGGACGTGGTCATCTTAACTTGTATTTGAACTGCTGGGCCAAATGCCCAACTCCATGCCTGAAGTTTGACTGTGACCAGTCGCATGAGATCAGGAGTGAATTTTCTCACTGTGTAGTCCTGTTGGTGCCCAGAAAGTTTCAGATTTGGGAGCATTTTGGAGCTTTGGATTAGGAATGCTCAAGCTGTACTATATAAATGTTAGAAATATTACTTTCAGTTCTCTACCACTTTACAGAAACCTGATGTCAGACTAACACCCAACATTAAGTTCTAAATGAATGGTAACTGTTTAGTGTGGGATGGATGGTGAGCATCGTTGGGTTTAAGAATCTGAGCTTTTCACAAAGACAGCACTTCATGTGAAACTGAGCAAATTCATTTTCAGCTTGCCTATCAAAGTCCTTTAGAATTAGGAGTATTATATTTAGCAAAGGTTGACCAACTATGGCCCATAGGCCAAAGCCAGCTAGCTTCTGTTTGTAATTATTTTTTATTCATTTATTTATTTTTTGACAGGCAGAGTGGACAGTGAGAGAGAGAGAGACAGAGAGAAAGGTCTTCCTTTGCAGTTGGTTCACCCTCCAACGGCCGCTGCGGCCGGCGCGCTGTGGCCGGCGCACCGCGCTGATCCAAAGCCAGGAGCCAGGTGCTTCTCCTGGTCTCCCATGGGGTGCAGGGCCCAAGCACTTGGGCCATCCTCCACGGCACTCCCGGGCCACAGCAGAGAGCTGGCCTGGAAGAGGGGCAACCGGGACAGAATCCGGCGCTCCGACCAGGACTAGAACTCGGTGTGCCGGCGCCACAAGGCGGAGGATTAGCCTGTTGAGCCGCAGCACCGGCCAAGGTGGGCTAATTGTAAGCCGAGTTACACTTTCCTCATCTGTAAAATGGGCGTACCTCAGAGGCTTGCTGTAAGGATGAGTTGTAATACTGTATATGAAAATGCTTCTGGGCCGGCGCTGGGGTATAGTGGGTGAAGCCGCTGCCCGCAGTGCCGGCATCCCATTGGGTGCTGGTTCGAGTTCTGGCTGCTCTGCTTCCAATCCAGCTCTCTGCTCTGGCCTGGGAGGGCTGTGGAGGATAACCCATGCCCTTGGGTCCCTGCACCGGTATTGTAGACCCAGAGGAAACTCCTGGCTCCTGGCTGGGATGGGCCCAGCTCCAGCCATTGTGGCCATTTGGAGAGAGGACCAGTGGATGGAAGACCTCTCTCTCCATATTTTAAATAAATAAGTAAATCTTTTAAAGAGAAAGAAAATGCTTCAGCATGGGTGAGAAGTTGTTTATAGATGACTTGGGTGCAGAAACTTGAACACAGTTAGGTGCCACGTCATTGCTGGGTAGTTTTTCCCCTGGGAACTGCTCCGTCCATAGCCACCAGATGGCAGCAAAGAGTGAGTTTCCCCTGGTCCGTTCCCTCCAGTTTGCCCTGGGGGTTGAGAGCCTGGAGACTGGTTCTTCCTGGCCGCTGGCCAGTGAACTCTCCACTCCCCCTGACACTCCCTACCCTCAACTCATGCCTCCCCCTCTCTGCCCCACACTTCCCAACCCCATCCCACTCACGAGTCTTTTTGTTTTTCTTCCTCTGAATTCCAACCATGGGAATGATTTTAAAAATGCATTGAGGGGAAAATTGGAAGTGACAACAATCTTTGTGTTCACAGCCAAGTCAAAATGGATTGGCAATGGGATTAAACCTGGGGGATTTATGAAATACATTTCAGGCGAAATGGGTGAAAATTGAAGAAGCCATGGGGGAGACAAAAAGAAAAGATTGGAATCGATGACTTGTTCTGTAAGTCCCTGTCCCCAGAGGGTCATCCCTCCAGTTATGATCTATTCAACAAATATTTATACCTGACTTAGCAATACAGCTAGCAGGGGTCTTCAAAAATTACTGCAAAATGGAATTGAATGATGTTTATTTTGGTGGGAAAAATTTGAAATTCAAGCTTTGTTTCTCTATAATATGCATTTTCCATAAACTCTTTTTTATTATAAAGATTTATTTATGGCCGGCACCGCGGCTTACTAGGCTAATCCTCTGCCTTGCAGTGCTGGCACACCGGGTTCTAGTCCTGGTCGGGGCGCCGGATTCTGTCCTGGTTGCCCTCTTCCAGGCCAGCTCTCTGCTGTGGCCAGGGAGTGCAGTGGAGGATGGCCCAAGTGCTTGGGCCCTGCACCCCATGGGAGACCAGGAGAAGCACCTGGCTCCTGCCATCGGATCAGCGCAGTGCGCAGGCCGCAGCGCGCCAGCCGCGGTGGCCATTGGAGGGTGAACCAACTGCAAAAAAAGGAAGACCTTTCTCTCTGTCTCTCTCTCTCTCACTGTCCACTCTACCTGTCAAAAACAAAAACAAAAACAAAACAAACAAATAAAAAGATTTATTTATTTACTTGAGAAGTAGAGTTGCAGAGAGAGGGGGAGAGACAGAGAGAGAGGTCTTCCATTTGCTGGTTCACTCACCAAATGGCTCCAATGGCTGCAGCTGGGCAGATCCAAAGCCAGGAGCCAGGAGCTTCTTTTGGGTCTCCCACACGAGTAGCAGGGGCCCAAGCACTTGGGCCATCTTCCACTGCTTTCCCAGGCCTTTAGAGGGAGCTGGGTCAGAATTGAAGCAGATGGGACTTAAGCTGGTGCCCATATGAGACACCAACACTGTAGGTGGAAACTTAACCTACACCAGGCCCTTCTATGAACTTATTTAAAAAAAGATTTATTTATCTGAAAGGCAGAGTTACAAAAAAAGAGACAGAGAGAGATCTTCCATCCTCTAGTTCATGCCTCAAATGGCTGCGATGTTTGGGACTGGACCAGGCTGACCTAGGAACTCCATCTGGGTCTTTTCCATAGGTGGCAGGGGTCCAAGTACTTAGGCCATCTTCATTGTCTTCCGAGAAACATTAGCAGGAAGCTGGATCAGAAGTGGAGCAGCCAGCGCTCAATATAGGACGTGGGCATTGCAGGTGGCGGCTTAACTGGCTGCAACACCACGGAGCCCCTCTCCTGGTTGTTACTTGCATTCTTGACAACTTTACTGAGGTGTGCTTGTCAGAGCCTCATAGCTACAAGGACAGAAATCCAACACAAATGGGCTTAAAATGTGGTCATTTAGCCTCATGGGCTGAATGCCATGGGTGCTGGGGCCCGAGCACTTGGGTCATCTTCCACTGCTTTTGCAGGTGCGTTATCAGGGAGCTGGAGTGGAAGTGGCGCAGCTGGGACACCAACTGGTTCCCGTATGTATGCACTGATTTAAAAAGTTTTTGAATGTCTTTAATTCTGCTTTTCCAAGAACACTTTTTTTTAATTTGAGAGGCAGAAAGACAGAGAGAGTGACACAGAGAGAGAGACAGAGATAGAAAAAGACTGACAAAGAGAATGCTCCCATCTGCTGGTTTGCTCCTAAAATTTCCACGATGACTGAGGCTGAGCACAGCTGAAGCTGGGAGCCAGGATCACAACCCAGGTCTCCCACATCGGTGGCAGGGACGTAACTACCTGAGCCATCATTTCTGTCTCCCAGAGTCTGCATCCTTGGGAAACTGGAATGAGGCAGGACTCGAACTCGGGTACTCCAAGGTGGGAGCCAGGTGTCTTCATTGCAGGGCCAAATGTGCCTCCATTGTGAATGTAGACAACAAACCTCAGAACTGGTCGTGGTGCCCGTGATGTTTGTCACCAGCAGAAGTCACAGAGACTTGTGTGTCGAGTGCATTTAGCTGCTGCCGTCTCAACATGAATGCTCATCACGACTTTGAAATCATGGCGGTTGCTACACTTGCGGCTACACTGTTTGGAGACTATCAATAAAAACATGCACATCTCCCAACTTGGTTTTTTTTTTAAGTAGTTTGTATTTCCGTATCATTTGTTCCTTTCCAGCCCTCTATGTTTTGTTTCAAGCATTTAAAACCATTGTCCTGGGAGGAGTCATTCAGTTTCATAGGGTTGCCAAAGAGACTCCATGCTTAGGACAGGCAAGAAAATTCTGTAAAACTCAAGAATTCCGTGAGCTTGGCCTTCACCCTCCTCTCTGAGTAGTTGCTTTCAGGGCCATGTTATGACTTTGTTGCCCCCCTTCCACAGGCCCCTCGTCCTCCAAATATACTAGAAGTTATATTTCTGTTTTTTAAAGATTTTATTTATTATTTATTTGAGAGGTAGAGTTACAGGCAGTGAGAGGGAGACAGCAAGGTCTTCTTTTTGTTGGTTCACTCCCCAGATGGCTGCAATGGCTGGAGCTGCGCCAATCCAAAGCCAGGAGCCAGGAGCTTCTTCCAGGTCTCCCATGTGGGTGCAGGGGCCCAAGGACTTGGGCCATCTTCTATTGCTTTCCCAGGCTATAGCAGAGAGCTGGATGGGGAGAGGGGCAGCCGAGACTAGAACTGGTGCCCATATGGGATGCCAGTGCCACAGGTGGAGGATTAACCTACTGCGCCACAGTGACGGCCCCAGAAGTTATATTTCATGGTTGCTTTGGTATAAAGACAAAAACCAGCCAGACCGGATTCATTATTACTCTGTTGATTTATTTTGTTCTGCTCTCAAAGGCAGTTGAAGCATTGTGATGGCACCTGCTGATACCTAATGGAGAAGCCGATGTTGAGCGAACTCATCTGTTTGCATTTCCTCGGTGCTTAGGCATGTCCCGTGACGGCTGGGCTCCATCCCCAACGCCGTCTTTTATGCTGAGTGGCAGACTGACCACCTGCTCACTCTCAGAATGTCTTCACTGGCTGTCCCAGGGGCATCAGGTCTGAATGGAACACACTTCTCCCTGCTAATCTGCTTCTGCTCCTACAGCCTCATTCACCTCATCCAACAGTCATGGATGGAGAAACCTCAGGGTCACCCAGGACGCCCCCCTCTCCTTCACTCTCCACATCCCATCAATCATCAGATCTTGCTCACACTGCCTCCCACGTGCATCCCAGGACCACTCCTGCCCTCCATTCCCAGTGCTACCACCTGCTGCAGGCCTGGATTGCTTGTCTGGATCTCTTGCAGCTCTCTGATGGGCTTCTTTTTTTTTTTTTAAGATTTATTTAATTTATTTGAAAGGCAGTGTTACAGAGATGCAGAGAGAGAGATAGAGAGAGAAAGAGAGAGGTCTTCCATCCACTGGTTCACTCCCCAGATGGCCGCAATGGCTGGAGCTGTGCTGATCTGAAGCCAGGAGCCAGGAGTTTCCTCCGGGTCTCCCATGTGGGTGCAGGGGCCCAAGCACTTGGGCCATCTTCTACTGCTTTCCCAGGCCATAGCAGAGAGCTGTAATGGAAGAGGAACAGCTGGGACTCGAACTGATGTCCATATGAGATGCTGGCACTGCAGGCGGCGGCTTTACCTGCTATGCCACAGCACCGGCCCCATGATAGGCCTCTGTCTCTCCTCCCCAGAGGCATCTCACTGGGAGCTCCATCCGATCATACCCCTTCCTTGCTCAATCCTTGGGCCATTCACCATTGTCTAAATTAATCATGAGTCCCGGACTGGGGACTTTTTGTAAGCGCAAATTTCTATCTTTTGATTTACGTATTGTTAAAGATATATTTATTTATTTGAAAGTTAGAGTTGGAAAGAGGAAGACAGTGAGAGATTTTCTACCCGTTGGTTCATTCCCCAGATGGCTGCAGAAACTAGGAGCCAGGAGCTTCCTCCAGGTCTCCCTTTTACCTAGGCCATTAGCAGGGAGCTGGATTGGAAATGGAGCAGTCAGGACTTGAACCAGTGCCCATATGGGATACTGGCATTGCAGGCGGAGGCTTTAGCTTCTATGCCACAATGCCAGCCCTTAATCCACATTTTAAACCTTCTCCTTGTCCCATGCTCCAGTGATGCCATACCGGCCCCCCAACTCTGTATACCTCTAGACCTTGGCAGATTCTCCACATTTAAACGCCTCACCTGACCTGATGAAGACCCTCCATTGTTCAGTTCAGAGCCGACTTAACATCCAAACCCTCTTCAACCCCTCCAGGTAGAGCTATCCATTCCCTTCTCTAGCCACAGACCACCCAGTGTGAATCCTCATGTTTGCATTATGTGGGTGGGATATTCAAAAGCCCCATCAGAACTTGGGAGGTGGAGACCTTCTTGTGCTGGGTTTGGGGGGAGAGGCCCCCTGCAGGAGGGCCTGGGTTCTCACAGCATGGGGGTACTCAGGGAAGAATGGAATCTTGGTAGGGACAGCTTTTTGTTAACGGGGATGAAAGTATTTCACCATGTAAACAATGAGTGTGGACACACAGGCAGAACAGCGGCACTGTGTGGAAGTGTGTGTGTGTGCACGAGTGTGTGTACAGTGTAGAAGTGTTTGTGTGCATGAGTGTGTGTACAGTGTGGAAGCACATGTGTGTGCACACATGTGCGTGTGTACAGTGTGATGTGGACACACAGGTGGAACAGCAGCACTGTGTGGAAGCGTGCATGTGCACAAGTGTGTGTACAGTGTGGAAGCATGTGTGTGTGTGCACGTGTGTGTGTACAGTGTGATGTGGACACACACATGGAACAATAGCACTGTGTGGATGCATGTGTGTGTGCATGTGTGTGTGTACAGTGTGATGTGGACACACATGGAACAGCAGCAGCACTGTGTGGAAGCATGTGTGTGTGTGTATACGTGTGTGTGTACAGTGTGATGTGGACACACAGGTGGAACAGCAGCACTGTGTGGAATATGCATGTGTGCACGTGTGTGTGTAGTGTGATGTGGACAAACATGTAGAACAGCAGCACTGTGTGGAAGTGTGTGTGTGTGTGCACTTGTGTGCGTACAGTGTGGAAGTGTGTGTGTGTGCACGTGTGTGTGTGTAGTGTGATGTGGACAGACATGTAGAACAGCAGCACTGTGTGGAAGTGTGTGTGTGTGTCCTGCCAGGCTGAGAGCATGGACAAGAGCCATTGCTGCTCACCCCACAGCTCTGTCCAGTACATAGCTTCACCTGGCTCCCTCAACAGGCTTCCGACTGTGCAGAACCGACGGCTTCACATGTCAGCTTGTCTTCTCTTTCTGCCGCTGCAAACGTGACTGGGCAGGTTAGAAAAGAGGGGCGGGGGGTCTGGCTTGATAGTTAAGCTGCCCATGTCCCGTACTGGGGTGCCTGGATGTGAGTCCCAGATCTGGCTCCAGATTCCAGCTTTCCGTTTGCGCAGACGCTGGGAGGCAGCAGGTGATTGGACAGGTGGTAGTGGTTGGGTCCCTGCCACCTGAGTGGGAGACCTGGCTCCCACCGCACGCCACTGCAGGAAGCCAGGAGTAAAACAGAAGATGGGAGCCCTGTCTCTCTCTCTCAAATAAAACAATACAGAAAAAAAAGTAACAGAGAAAGAGGCCAAGGGGTTACTTGGAGTGCTATTTTACAAATGTTCATTCCAAGGCCCCACTCTGAACCCACAAGATTATACTGGGTGGCAACAAGCCCACATCCCCCAGGGGATTCTGATGGATGTTCAAGTTTAGAACTATTTTAGGCTAGTGACTTTTAGACCAGGCTGCACATTAGAACTACTTGAAGAGTTTAAAAAAAAATAGAGGCTGGCGCCGCGGCTCACTAGGCTAATCCTCTGCCTTGCGGCGCCGGCACACCGGGTTCTAGTCCCGGTCGGGGCGCCGGATTCTGTCCCGGTTGCCCCTCTTCCAGGCCAGCTCTCTGCTGTGGCCAGGGAGTGCAGTGGAGGATGGCCCAAGTGCTTGGGCCCTGCACCCCATGGGAGACCAGGAGAAGCACCTGGCTCCTGCTCCTGGCTTCGGATCAGCGTGGTGCGCCGGCTGCAGCGCGCCGGCCACGGCGGCCATTGGAGGATGAACCAACGGCTAAAGGAAGACCTTTCTGTCTCTCTCTCTCACTGTCCACTCTGCCTGTCAAAAAAAAAAAAAAAAAAAAATAGAGATACCAAGCCCCACCCCAAACCGTTTAAACAAACCAGAATCCTGGCAGGTGGGGCTCAGGCATCTGTATTTATATAAATCTCCCTAGATGATTCTGTTTGCAATTAGGATTGGCAACTATTGGTTTAGGAAACTCTTCAGCTGGTGAAACAGTCCCTGAACAGTGGATGTTTACCGTGGTTAATAGGTAATGTTGTCTGGGGAGTGTGATCCTATGCGTTGCTGTTTTATGTAGGAAGGAAGAAAACACATTCTTTTGGGCTGCTGTGAGCGGGGACCACAGAGCAAGTCACCTCCTGCATTTTTATTCGGTGCGAGGCGTGCTGATGATGAAGGTCTTGAGTGTGGGTGGAGCTGGGGGCGGCTTTGTATTAATCAGTGGGGCAGATGGCAGCACCTGATATCCATGGACTGCTTTGCCCAGCCCCCTTGTGAATCAATACAATCACTCTCCATCGCTTGAGAGAAAAGTGACGTACAGAAACACAAGGGACCTGCTTGAAGCTGGAACTGTTGCTAATGCCGTTGGCAAGGATAGGGTCTCTGAAGTCGGGTTATACAAACTGCAATGGTGAGCACAGAATATTCTAGCCCCCTGGCCTCTTGGTTAAGTCTTTTGCATGACACAGGCCCTTGCCTTTACCTGTTACCTTTGTTCCTTTTCAAAATTTTTATTGTGTGAGATTTGCAAAATACATTGAATTAATAAGTCAAGAGATATGAATTTTAAATTTACTTAGATATTGCCAAATTGACTATATATATAAAATATATACACCCAGCCAGTATAACATGTGTGGGCCCTGTTCTAAGCATTTTGCAATTATTTATATATAGAAGGGTCTTCAAAATATTTATGGAAAATGTGTATTATAAAATAAGATACACATATTTCATAATATTTTTGCATCCAAATAAACTCACACTAACTTGTAACATGTCTGAACAGGATCTAGTCTGAGGCATTAAATAGGATCAGACATCACTTTGAAAAGAGTTCCTATTAGAGCACTGTGAATTCTGCTAAAATTGAAGCCAGAACAAACATCAAGTTTATGGTGAGCTTCCAAGGAAGAAAGGTGAAATCACTGACGCAGTGCCCTGAAAAATCCAGCAGTACACAAATAGGGGAACTCTTTTTAAAAAGCAACGAGATGGGGGCCTGCACTGTGGCGGAGTGGATTAAGCCGCTGCCTGCAGTGCCGGCATCCTATATGGGCGCTGGTTCAAGACCCGGCTGTTCCACTTCCCATCTAGCTCTCTGCTGTGGCCTGGGAAAGCAGTAGAAGATGGCCCAAGTCCTTGGACACCTGTACCTGCATGGGAGACCCTGAAGAAGCTCCTGGTTCCTGGCTTCAGATTGGCACAGATCTGTGGCCAATTGTGGCCAATTGAGGAGTGAACCAGCGGATGGAAGACCTACCTCTCTCTCTCTCTCTCTCTCTCTTTTTCTCACCTTCTCTCTCTGTGTAACTCTCACTTTCAAATAAATAAGTAAATCTTAAAAAAAAAAGCAATGAGATGATGTTGAATATGAAATCTATAGAAACAGCAAACCATTGACCTCAGTTTTCAAGAAAAAAAAATTGATCTTGTTCATGCTCTGATTGAAGAGGACCCACAATTAACAGAAAAGATTAAGAGGCATCAAGATGGACGCCTCAACTGATTCAGCTTACACGATTCTAGAGGAAAAATTTAAGGGACGCAAACCTCAAGCTCAGTGGGTGCGGGCACTGCTGCACTTGGATCAGCTGCGGACAAGAGCGGAGTTCAAAATGACCAGTGGAAGTAAATGGGATCAGGACCCTGAAGCATTTCTTACAAGACTTTTTGAGGTGAAACATGGCTCTACCAGTGTCCTCCTGAAGACAAGGCACAATCAGAACCATGGCTACCACGAGACGGAAGTGGTCAAGGCAGAGTGGAAGTTGGAAGGCCACGGCCACCGTGCTTTGGTGCTCCAGGTATTCTGCTGTTGACTTTCCGGAAGGCCATCACCGGATGGTCTTGAATTGGCTCCTTCCGACTTATTTTTGTTTCCTAATCTTAATAAATCTTTAAAAGGTACCCCTTTTTTCTTCATTTAGTAATGTAAAAAAAAAAAAAACAAAAAAACAAACAAACAAAAAAAAACAACAAAACCCTGCTTGATGAGGTTAGGTTCCCAGGACCCTCAGTTCTTTAGGGATGGATTAAATGGCTGGTATCATGACCTACAGAAGTATCTTATTATTTATTTGAGAGACAGAGTTACAGACAGTGGGAGAGACACAGAGGAGTCTTCCATCCATCTGCTGGTTCACTCCCCCAAATAGCTGCAAGGACAGCAGCTGAGTGATCTGAAGCCAGGAGCCAGGAGCTTCTTCCAGTCTCCCACGAGGGTGCAGGGGCCTAAGGACTTGGGCCATCTTCTACTGCTTTCCCAGGCCATAGCAGGGATACAGGGATCTTGAACTTGATGGAGCTTATATTGAGAAATGAAGTTGATATTTAAAATTTTTTATCTCCTAATTCTCTTTTCCATTAACTTAAAAAATTTTTTTAATTTAAGAGGCAGAAAGAAGGAGAGGGGGCCGGCGCCTCAGCTCAAGAGGCTAATCCTCCACCTGCAGCGCCGGCACACCAGGTTCTAGTCCCGGTCGGGGCTCTGGATCCTGTCCCGGTTGCCCCTCTCCCAGTCCAGCTCTCTGCTGTGGCCCGGGAAGGCAGTGGAGGATGGCCCAAGTGCTTGGGCCCTGCACCCGCATGGGAGACCAGGAAAAGCACCTGGCTCCTGGCTTCGGATCAGCACAATGTGCCGGTCTCAGTGCGCCGGCCGCAGCAGCCATTGGAGGGTGAACCAACAGCAAAAGGAAGACCTTTCTCTCTGTCTCTCTCTTTCACTGTCCACTCTGCCTGTCGGAAAAAAAAAAAAAAAAAAAAAAAAAAAAAAAAAAAAAAACAAGAGAGAGAGAGAGAGAGGTCCCCTTTGCTGCTTTACTTTCCAGAAGCCCACAGTGGCTGGGCCAGGTTGTAACCAAGAGTTGAGAACTCAATCCAGGTCTTTGACGTGGGTGTCAGGAACCCAGTTACGTGAGCCATCACTGCTGCCTCCCAGGTCTACGTTAGTGTGAAGCTGCAGTCAGGAGCCAGAATGAGATGTTGAATGCAAGTACCAGAGCATGGGATATTGGCACCTTAACCACGTGGAATGCCAATGCAGTGAATGGTGGCTTGACCCACTATGCTACAAGCTGGCTCCACTTGGAGTTTTAAAATCTTTTAATTTATTTATTTTTAGATTTAATTTATTTATTTGAGAGGTAGAGTTAGACAGAGAGAGGGAGAGATGGAAAGAAAGGTCTTCCATTTACTCAAATGGCTGCAATGGCTGGAGCTGAGCTGAGCCGATCTGAAGCCAGGAGCCAGGAACTTCTTCTGGGTCTCCCACACAGGTGCAAGGGCCCAAGGACTTGGGCCATCTTCTACTGCTTTCTCAAGCCATCGGTAGGGAGCTGGATTGGAAGTGGAGCAGCTGGGACTTGAACAGGTGCCCACATGGGATGCCAGTGCTGCAGGTGAAGGCTTAGCCCACTAGGCCACAGCACCAGCCCTAGATTTTTTTTAGCCATAAACCCATATTTTTATATAATTAGAAGCTATTTAACTATATTATGTATATATTAATTATTTACTAGAATAATATTAAATAAGTGATAGTGCTATCCATGATATCCTAACGGAAAAACTCTATTCCAAAACATTTTGAGGCCAGAATTGTGGCATAAAGGGTTAAGCTGCTGCCTTGCCAGCATCTCACATGGCTGCTGGTTCAAGTCTTGGCTGCTCCATTTTTTTTAAAGATTTATTTATTTATTTATTTGAAAGGCAGAGTTAGAGAGAAAAGGGGGGGGGATGGTCTTTTATCTGCTGGCTCACTCCACAACTGCCAGAGCTGCACTGATCTGAAGCCAGGAGCCAGGAGCTTCCCCCGGGGTCTCCCAGGTGGGTGCAGGGGCCCAAGGACCTGGGCCATCTTCCACTGCTTTCCCAAGCCAGAGCAGAGAGCTGGATCAGAAGAAGAGCAGCTGGGACTCAAACTGGCGCCCATATGGAATGCTGGCTCTGCAGGCAGCGGCCTTACCTGTTACACCAGGGCGCCAGGCCCTGCTCCACTTCTGATCCAGCTTCCTACTCATGGCCTGGGAAAGCAGCAGATGATGGCCCAAATGCTTGGGTCCCTGCTACTCACATGGAAAACCCGGAAGGAGCTCTAGGTTCCTGGCTTTAGCCTGGTACAGCTCCAGACGTTGTGGCCATGTGGAGAGTGAGCTATTAGATAAAAATCTCCCTCTCTCTCTGTAACTCTGTCTTTCAAATAAATTTAAAAAAAAATTTTAGATGGTGTAGGGTCAGTTAGAAAATGTTCATAGAAAACAAACTGGAAAAATATGCACATCACAATGCTTGGTGTTTTCTTTGTGCCTTTTTCTATTTTCTAGATTTTCTGCAATGAGTTTATACTCCTGTAATTAAAAATTCTGAAGATGTATTATAATATGCTTTTTCTCCTGGAAGTATATCTATGCCTAACTACTAGGGCATTGTGCATAGCACAAGTGTAGTAAAAATAAGCAAAAATGACTTGGCTGTGAGTACAGCTGGAAGGGTGACCCTGCAAGCCCTGCGGTGGAACTGGCGTCTCCTCCACACATGGCTTCCAGATGCACTTCATTTTGAGATCCATTTATTTAATGTGCAAAATGTTTCTATTGCAGAGATCCATTGTTGTCTCAAGTTTTTGTAGAGAACATATTTTCTGAATGCAGTGCCAATATCTCAGAGTGTGGGAGCACTCTTCCATTCACTGGTTCACTCCCCAGATGGTGGTACTATCTGGGGCGGGGCCAGACCCAAGCCAGGAGCCTGGGTCTCCAACTTGGGCAGCAGGGGCCCAAGCACTTGCGCCAACTTCTGTTGCATTCCTTAGCACATTAGCAGGGAGCTGGATTGAAAGAGGAGCAGCCAGGACTCGAGCCATTGCTTGTGGGCTGCCGATGCCACAGATGGCAGCTTCCTGCATCACAACAGTGCCCCCACCCCGAGTCATTCCCACAGACATTTGTATGGTGTGAACCTCAGCACGGGGCATTGTTCTAGGGCCTTAGGTCCCAGTGGGGGACACGCAGACAAGCTCCCTGCTGTTGGGAAGAGGGCATTCTACAAGTGGTGAGGAAGATGAGAAGTGGCAAACAAGACTTGTTGGTCCGTAGACAGCCCTCTTCTCACTGTACCCACGCATGGTGAAACCTCTCTGGGGTTGTTTTCTAAGTACATTAATCCTGTCCATGAAGATTCCCCCTCCATGGCTTCATTGCCTCTGGGAGGCCCCACCTCTGAGCACCATCGCACTGGGAACTGGGCTTTGCGATGCTTTGTGCGTGCTTTGCATATGGTTTGAAAGTGTCCCCCAAGGGTTCACATGTTGGAAGCTTGGTCTTCAATGTGATGATGCTGAGAGGTGGTGGGACCTTTGGAAGGCGGGGTTTAATGCACGGTCATTAGGTCATTGTGGGTGCTGCCCTTGGAAGGAATCCATGTAGTTCTCCGAGGACCCCAGTTGGTTCCCACGAGCATGAGTTGTTATAAAATAGGTGGCCTGAGCTCTAATTGCTCTCTGGCTTCCAGTCCCTGCACAGGACCTCTCCCTCTCCCGTGTGCTCTCACCACTGTGATACCAACCACCAGAGACAAGCACAAGTTGGTACCATGCTACCGCTTCTTGGCCATTTGGCTAAGATCAAGTGTAG
Source organism: Oryctolagus cuniculus (assembly GCF_051225735.1). Lineage (NCBI taxonomy): Eukaryota > Metazoa > Chordata > Mammalia > Lagomorpha > Leporidae > Oryctolagus > Oryctolagus cuniculus. The sequence goes on along the minus strand of NC_142887.1, from coordinate 20,023,879 downwards.
TTGTACCATGCTGTGGAGTGCCCAAAATTTTGGTCTAGATAAACCTCTTTTCGTCGTGAAGTACCCTTTCTCAGGTATTTTTTTTAAGATTTATTTATTTACTTGAAAGTCAGAGTTACACAGAAAGAGAAGGAGAAGCAGAGAGAGAGAGAGAGAGAGAGAGAGAGAGGTCTTCCATCCGCTGGTTCACTCCCCAGATGGCTGCGTCACCTGGAGCTGGGCCAGTCCGAAGCCAGGAGCCTGGAGCTTCTTCTAGGTCTCCCACATTGGTGTAGGGGCCGAAGGACTTGGGCCATCCTCTACTGCTTTCCCAGGCCATAGCAGAGAGCTGGCTTGGAAGTGAAGCAGCCAGGACTCAAACCGGCGCCCATATGGGATGCCGGCACTGCAGGCGGTGGCTTTACCTGTTACGCCACAGCGCCAGCCCCCCTTCTCAGGTATTTTTTAAAACAGATTTATTTATTCGAAAGAGTTACACACACACACAGAGAGAGAGAGAGAGAGAGAGAGAGAGAGGTCTTCCATTTGCTGGTTCACTCCCCAGATGACAACAGCCAGAGCTGAGCTGATCTGAAGCCAGGAGCTTCTTCCAGGTCTCCCACATGGGTGCAGGGGCCCAAGGACTTGGGCCATCTTCCACTGCTTTCCCAGGCCAAAGCAGAGAGATGGATTGGAAGCCAGGATTGAGCCAGGACTCAAACTGGAGCCCTTATGGGATGCTGGCACTGCAGGCTGGGCCTTTAACCCACTGTGCCACAGTGCTGTCCCCAGGTATTTTTGTAGCAATGGAAAACAGACTAATCCAGGTTTGGACTTGAAAAGTCTGGTGACACACACACTGAGTCTACAGCACACAGATGCAGAACCCTTCTTCCAGAATTTCTGATTCAAGCAGCCCTGGTGGAGTCCAATAATTGCATTTCTAACAAGTCCCATGTCCTGTCGCTCCCCCTCTTCGTGGAGGAACGACACAGGACCCTGCGCTGTTCTTTCTGTCTGCTCGGCCCTCCCCGGGTTTGCTACTATCCCTTCCACCTCCGTGGAAGGGCAGTTCCCCCTGGCCACATTCCCCACTTCCGCAGGGGAGCGGCACACCGCCGGCCGGCTCTTCTCGGGGGCTGCACAGGTGTTCCCCTTAGATGTTCCCCATAGATGTTCCCGGTGCATGCCGTCTCTCTCCTCCTTTATAGTCCTCCTCCGCCAATCCTAACTCGGCTGCCCACATGCCGAGTACGCTGCTCTCCAATCAGGAGCAAGTCCTACAGTTTATTGGTTGAACTGGAGGCAGCTGTGCGGAAGCTGTTTACTTCTCTCCCAGCGCCATATTGTGGGAGAGCAGATGCATAGAATAAGTCTTAATTCCAGTAACTCAGTCTAGTCCGGTTTGCTCCCCACAATGTCCCTTGCTGCCTGGGCCAGGATCACACTTCAGGAGTCATGGCCTGATCTATCCTTCCCAACTCAGTGTTCTCCCCAGGAAATCAAAGCTTAGGCAAAGCTTGTTCATTCACTCACGCACCCAGGAGCTATTGAAACACTGCTGTGTGCCAGACACTGTCCTAGTGCCACTAAGTCAGTGCTAAAATAGACATAGATCTGTCCCCGGTCTTATAGACCGGTGACTTGCTCGAGGCTATACAACTGGTGGCAGAGTTGGCATTTGCCTCTGCATCTTCTTGAAGATCTGGCGCTTGGGGCAGATGTTTGGTTGAGTGATTGAGACGCTGCTTGGGACACTCGCATCCCACATCACAGTGCCCGTGTTCAAGTTTGGCCTCTGCTCCAGCTCTCCGGTCTCCAGCTCCTGGGAGGCGGCAGGCAGTGGCTCGAGTGGTTGGATTCCTGCCACCACATGAGCTACCTGGATCGAGTTCCTGGCTCCTGGCTTTGTCCTGGCCCGGTCCTGGCTGTTGCAGGCATTTGGGGAGTGAATTGGTAGATGCAAGGTTTCTGTCTGTGTATATGTTTGCCTCTGTCTCTCTGCAGTTTAAACAGTAAAAATAATTAAGTGAATAAATAATCCAGTATTTGTTCCATTACTCAAGCAAACACCTTGATTGGTGTTAATTTCTCCCTTCCATGTGTCCTAAGGAGGTGACCTTAGAGGTAGTGTTCAGATGGGCTTGCATTTGCAAGTTTGAAGACAGATGTTTCAAAGGGGATGAGCAATGCTGATCTCCTTGTCAGAGTCGGCTTCCCTGGAACCGACCAGAGACAGGGCTTCCTAGGTGGCCGCTGTGCGGTGTGCATCTGAACCCCCTCCCCCTCCCTTTCAAAAGCGTCAGTGAGTTTGGCATTGCTCACTCGTGCTTTCCTGACACCGGCTTTGTAGTGGGTTGAGGATCATCCCCTTCTCCAAACTGACCTTCTTTGGAAATAGGGTCTTTGCAGATGTAACTAGTCAAGGATCTCAAGGTGATGTTACCCTACCTCTAGATGTGTAGTTATGTGAGCAAACAGATACGATTGTGCCTTACTGTTGAAGCCGTCTGGAGTTAGGCTGCTATGAAACACGTCCTCCTGGACAACCACATCTGGTAAGCCTAGCCTGCGACTAATTTTGGGGGTACCAGGAGCCTAAATCCAGGATCTTATGAGAGGGGGAGAGACACAAACAGGAGCTGTCCACGTGAAGACAGAGCGGAGATCAGAGCGAAGCGGCCATCGGTCCAGGCAATGCCAGCACAGCCAGAAGCTGGGGAAGCTGGTCAGGTTCCTCCCCTAGAGCCTCAGAGGGGGCACAGCCTGGCGGGGGGGGGAGGTGTTGGTGGGGTGGGGGGGTCACCACAGCGGGACTTCCAGCCTCCACGACAGGGAGAGAACAGAACTCTGTTGTGCGCGCTTCCCTTGTTTGGGCAGCTCTGGGAAGCTTAAGGAGATGAGTGAGGTGTCAGCTGACCATCGCTTAATGGAAAAGAAACACCGAACACTGGACATGAAGTAGGCATTCAACAAACGCCTGTTGATCTGAATGCTATTAAAAAAAAAAAAGGCCGGTGCCGCGGCTCACTAGGCTAATCCTCCACCTTGCGGCGCCAGCACACCGGGTTCTAGTCCCGGTCAGGGCGCCGGATTCTGTCCCGGTTGCCCCTCTTCCAGGCCAGCTCTCTGCTGTGGCCCGGGAGTGCAGTGGAGGATGGCCCAAGTGCTTGGGCCCTGCACCCCATGGGAGACCAGGATGAGTACCTGGCTCCTGCCTTTGGATCAGCGCAGTGCGCTGGCCGCAGTGCGCCAGCCGTGGAGGCCATTGGAGGGTGTAAAAAAAAAAAAAAGCTGCCGCTTGATCTATTTTCTTTCTTTCTTTGACAGGCAGAGTGGACAGTGAGAGAGAGAGAAAGGTCTTCCTTTTCCGTTGGTTCACCCTCAAATGGCTGCTGCAGCCAGCGCACCTCGCTGATCCAAAGGCAGGAGCCAGATGCTTCTCCTGGTCTCCCATGCGGGTGCAGGGCCCAAGCACTTGGGCCATCCTCCACTGCACTCCCTGGCCACAGCAGAGAGCTGGCCTGGAAGAGGGGCAACCGGGACAGAATCCGGCGCCCCGACGGGGACTAGAACCCAGTGTGCCAGCGCTGCAGGCGGAGGATTAGCCTAGTGAGCCGCGGCACCGGCCCGCTTGATTGATTTTCTTTAGCCCCCAGGTAGGTGAGCACCTGCCCACGTGAATAATTGCACATGATACTGGCTGGAGCTGTAGAAGGAACCATATTCATTTTTGGACAATTTTAATAGCTCCTTAAAAGTCAGTCACTAATGAGGTCCCTGCACTGTGTCACTCTAAGGCATGGCCTGATCATTTAAACTAGATTTATAATTTTAAAATGCTCCTGGCTTTTCCCCTTCTTTCTTGGGCTGCTTCTCTTGGTCCCTGAGGAGCCCCCAGTTCTATCTTTAGGTGCCTAGCTAGGTGGATGATATGTGATTTGCAAAGATGATTTAAGAGCTCAGCCTAGAGTCATACACCTGCACGCTCACTAGTGCTTGTCTTGTTATTTTATTGCTGATAAGTCACGGCCATGGGCCTCAACTTGCCTCATCCATAAAATGGATGCTCGTATTGCTTTTGCAAAAGTTAGCAATGAAGTAGGAGAATTCACTGTATTATCTGATCGTGTTTGGTCCAAAAAACTTCTGACTCCTGCAGGTTGAAGTCTGGGAGCAGAATTGTGCAGGGTAGGGTTGTGCTTATCAGCGGCCCAGAGAGAGTTAAATAGTGAATTTCTGAGCCTTCGTTGGAGTTGAAGAGCCGAGAGTGAGCCTCTTCCTTTGACCCTACTGTGTCTTCACACACAGACCCAAACCACAGCAACGATGTTCAATGACTAGTTAAATGAAAATGGACATTTCCAGGCAACAGGTGAATTTATTGAGTTCTTGCTTGTCTAGGGCACTCCAGTGGGTTCCATGGGAGGACTCAGACCAACCGTGGTTTCTGTATGGAAGGGACTCGAGGAGGATCTGTGAATCCTCCCTTACAGAGCTTGCCTTGGGAATGAGATAGTCTTCAATGACATGTGACCGGAAGTTCCTTTCCTGGTACCCCCAAGATTAGTCGCAGGCTAGGCTTACCAGATGTGGTTGTCCAGGAGGACGTGTTTCATAGCAGCCTAACTCCAGACGGCTTCAACAGTACGGGCACAATCGTATCTGTTTGCTCACATAACTACGCATCTAGAGGCAGGCTCTCGTTAGCTGCGGATTGATCTGCCAGCCTGCAGGCCATCCCTGCACGCAGGCTTTCTCCCTGCCTCTCCAATGTGACTCTCATGGTCTTTATGGCATCTTCAGACGGCACACAAGGTCCTACGGCGGCCCCCGAGTCTGCTTTTTTAAGAGCATAGCTCACATCTCCATAGCGCACCATCCACGGGAAGAAAGAATATCTCTTCTTCTGTTGCTTACACAAAGGTACTTCAAAAAGTCTATGGACAGGGCCGGGGTTGTGGTGTAGAGGATAAGGCCGCAGCATGGGAGGCTGGCATCCCATATAGGCACCGGGTCATGGCCCGGCTGCTACGCTTCCCATCTAGCTCCCTGCTAAAGGCTTGGGAAAAGCAGCGGAAAACAGCCCAAGTGCTTGGGCCCCTGCACCCACACGGGAGACCCAGAAGAAGCTCCTGGCTTCAGCCTGGCTCAGCCCTGGCCATTGTGGCCATCTGGGGAGTGAACTAGCAGATGGAAGATCTCTGCCTCTCTCTCTGTCTCTGTCTCTCTAACTCTGACTTCCAAATAAATCTTTTTTAAAAAATTCATGGGAAATGGAATGAACAATAAGTTTGTTTTGGTGCAAAAAATTTGAAAGCTGTGCACAGTGCACATTTTATAAGATGTGCTCTTCATGAAATTTCTGTAGACCTTCTGTTTGCATCCTGGATTCACTCTCCCCTGTTGACCTGAATCCAGCCGTTTGCTGATTGCCAGGCCAATCACTATGGCCAGGAGACAAGACCCAGGGATCAGAAAGCTCTCGGGAGTCAAACACGTCTCAGGCCTCCTTTCCAGAGCCCACGCAATCTCTTCTCTCTCTCTCCTGTCGGCCTCTCTGCTGCTTTTTTGCAATCAAGTGCCTTGATTGTTTTTTTCCAGCATAGAGTGAAAGGTGGAAGGTGACCATCCTCAGTCCTTGAGCTTTCATGGCCTCATTCAAGGGCTGGTCGGACTTCAGGTGGACTCTGAAGATGAGGCTGGCCCTGAAGGAAACACCAACACTGTGAGCGTGGGAGTGGAGAGGCAGGAAGAGTGAATGGGTGTGCAGGGAGGAGTCTCATGTCCTGCTTTCAAGTCTGGGGAGAAACCATTTGACTGGGAGCAGCAGGGTTAGTTTATAGTCTTGGACCCAACAAGTATGGACAGGGAGTTGGAATCACATTGGTTGTATGTGGCTGAAGGTGACCCTCCCAGGAGCTGGGAAGGCGTACAGATGGGTCTCAGAGACTACCAGTAACCAGTGTGCAAAAAGAAATGGACGTTTGCCCATCTGTGCTGACAGCTGGGAAACGACTTCCATTCAATAGCCTGCTGCGTGTCTCACTTGTTAGGAGTCTTTGGTTTCGTGACAGAAATGAACCCTGGCCAATCCCAAGCCTAATACATATTTATATGTGTGTCTGTGAGAGGACTTCAAAATTCCACGGAAAATGGAATGAACAGATGAGCTTATTTTAACGCAAAAAAAATTCAAAATCCATGCCTGTTTTTTTTCTTTCTTTCTTTCTTTTTTTTTTTTTTTTGACAGGCAGAGTGGACAGTGAGAGAGAGAGACAGAGAGAAAGGTCTTCCTTTTGCCTTTGGTTCACCCTCCAATGGCTGCCATGGCTGGCGCGCTGCGGCCGGCGCACCACGCTGATCCGAAGGCAGGAGCCAGGTGCTTTTCCTGGTCTCCCATGGGGTGCAGGGCCCAAGGACTTGGGCCATCCTCCACTGCCTTCCCGGGCCACAGCAGAGAACTGGCCTGGAAGAGGGGCAACCGGGAAAGAATCTGGTGCCCCTACCGGGACTAGAACCCAGTGTGCCGGTGCCGCTAGGTGGAGGATTAGCCTATTGAGCCGCGGCGCTGGCCTGGTTTTTTTCATAATATGCATTTTCTGTGATCTTTTTGAAGGCCCCTAGTGTGTATATGTGTGTGCATTGTATGTGTGTGTACGGGAGTGTCTGATGGAGTGACATATCCACCATATGCTGGATCATTCTAATGATGACCCCCCAGTGAGTCTCACTTCCCTCTGCCAGAGATAAATCACATTTTCTTTGTAATGTGACATTGCTGCTCCTCCCTTCCAAAGGTGGACTTTATTTTCCGAGCCCCTTGAACTGGACTTGACCCTGTGATTTACCTTGACCAGCACCATGTGGTAGGTTTGCTGCGGTGTGAGCTCCTGAGCCTACATGTTAAGAAATCTTCTAGCTCCTGCTCTCATCCTCCTGGGGCCCTAAGACCCCCACCACCACTGAAGGACTAACCTCCCAGAGGACTGCAGATCATGCGAGGGAGAAGCGAGGCTCCCCTGACACCAGACAGCCCCCAGGCGGATGCAACAGCCACATGCAAGAGCCCAGGCGAGCCCAGCCGATCTGCCCAGTTGGCCAACCTGCAGTATCATAAGAAATTCTACATCATCGTTTTGAAGCCTCTGAGTTTGGTCTTGCTTGTTGCACAGCAATAGCAGAAATACGTGCCCAGCCCGTGAGCATGGAGAGGAGGCATCAGCCAGGAAGGGCCTCCAGGAACCTCACCTACACACTTGCATTTTCTGCCCCGCCGAATGTCCACACTCAGGGATAAGCAGTTCTTTAGACTGCAAGTACAGCACTGTTTGGAAGATAAAATGCGTACCTGGCCTTTGAAAGGGAACAAACATTCGTCCTGTTTTGCTTTGTGCCTCTTGTAAGCAGAGCTGTATAAACACACAGAGTGCCTATAACATGTTGTTTTAAATCCATACGAGGACGGGTTGATCTGAATTAAATAGATAGAAACTCTGGCTTTGGCCATCTGCAGTCCTCCAGTTCTCCTCCCGGCCCTATCTGGAAACAAACACGTACACACCGAGGCACAAGAGAACTTCTGATTTAGAACAAATTAAATAAAGCAACATGTAGGATGTCAACGCTGAGCCCTCCAAGACAGGATGCAAGCGCACCTGCTCTGGGGGTGGGGGTCAGGACTCGTTTTGTGCTTACTTACCGCTGAGTAACCCGGGTCAGAAGTGGAGTTGGCACTCCCACCTACTGGGTAAAATTCCAACTCAGTGATTCTCATCAAGGGTGATTTGGCTTCCCAGGGGACACTTGGCAACGTCTGGAGGTAATTTTGGTTGTGGATGGGTGGGTGGGAGCCAAGGATGTTGCTTAACATCCTACAGTGCCCAGGGCATCTCCCCGCAACAAAGAATGATCTGGCTTAAAATAACAATAGTGCTGAGGTTGAGAAAGCCGGACTTAATAGAAATAGAATTTCCAGATAGAATGGGACCACATCCTTGGACCTTGGGCTAGTCATAAAGAACAAAGCCCTGTTTTTCAATGCAGCACCGAATTTAACTCCCACGCGATAAAATCTTGCTGGCTACCCAGCTCCTAGGTATCTACCCAAGAGAAATAAAGACATAGTTGCACGCAAAGACATGCATGGGACTATGCAGACGCAACATTATCTTAATGGCCTTATTGTGGAAGCAACCCAAAGCCTGTTAACTGGTGAATGGATAAACAAAATGTAATCTTTCCATGGTACTCAGAAATAAAAAGCAATGAAGTCCTGTTACACGACCCGACGTGGATGAACCTCAAAGCCACTTTGCCCAGGGAAGGAAGCCAGACACAAAAGACCATAGACAGTAGGATTCCATTTATAGGAAATGCCCAGAAGAAGCGTACAGAGACACAAAGGAGACAAGCGGTTGCCTGGGGCTGGGGATGGCGATGAGGGTTGATTGCAAAGGGGTACGAGGATCTTACTGTGCTGATGAAAATGTTCTAAAACTGGGTTACAGGGGCTGGCACTGTGGCGTAGTGGGTAAAGCTGCCGCCTGCAGTGCTGGCATCACATATGGGTGCCAGTTTGATTCCCAACTGCTTCACTTCCAATCCAGCTCTTAGCTATGGCCTGGGAAAGCAGTAGAGGATGACCCAAGTCCTTGGGCCCCTGCACCTGCATGGGAGGCCCAGAGGAGGCTCCTGGTTCCTGGCTTTGGATCAGCACAGCTCTGGTCATTGCAGCCATTTGGGGAGTGAACCAGTGGATAGAAGACCTCTCTCTCTCTCTTCTCTCTGCCTCTCCTTCTCACTCTGTGTAACTCTCACTTTCAAATAAATAAATCTTAAAACAAAACAGAAAAAACTGGGTTACAGTGATGGTTCTGGGACTCGTCAAACTCTCTCCAAAATATTCAACTATCCCCTTAGCAGTGGTGAATTTTGTTTCATTTTTACTTTTTAAATATTTATTTATTTATTTTAGTCAAAGCTACAGAGAGAGAGAGAGAGAGAGAGAGAGAGAGGTCTTCCATCCGCTGGTTCACTCCCCAAACGGCCAGGCTAAAGCCAGGACCAGGAGTTTCTTCGGGGTCTCCCCTGTGGGTGCAGGAGCCCAAGTCATCTTCCAGTGCTTTCCCACGTGTGTGAGCAGGGAGCTGGCAACAGCTGCTGCCTCTGAGGGTGTGCACCAGCAGGAACAGAGAGTGGAGACAGGTCTCAAACCCTGGCACTTTGATATGCGTCAATGACCTATGAAGAATGGCTGGGGCTGGGGCTGGGGCAGGGGCTGGCTCTCTCAGGTTTGGAAGATCCAGGGTGTGCTTCTCTTCCAGCTGTGCGCTGAGTGAGAGGGTTTGAGATGGACTGTGGTGGGAGTATTTGCACCATGGAAAGTGGCTCACGCTACAGATTAGGTCTCCTTTTTGCATCCCGAGTGGTGGTTCTTAAACATCTACTAGTTCGTGAGTAACACACAATGCAAGATGCTCATCACAGTTCTTTTAGAGTTTTATGTATTTCAAAAGAGGAGAGAGAGAGAGAGAGAGAGAGAGAGAGAGAGAGAGAGAGAGATGCTGTATCTTCCATCTGCTGGTTCACTCAGCAAATGTCCACACCTGGGCTACTCAATCCCCATCTCCCACGTGGGTGGCAGGGACCCCAGTACTTGAGCCATCGTCTGCTGCCTCCCGTGATGCACATTCGCAGGAAGCCGGGATCAGGAACAGACATGAAACTCCAGCCAGGCACCCTGCCTAGCAAAGTTTTACCGAACAAATAGATCTTGTTCTGCAAAGGCAGTGTCTGGGCTTGAATGCATATCGGAGATAAATTTTTTGATACTGAGAAAATAAGAATTTTTCTCCATATTGTTACAAATATAATGTATGTACAAGTGTATTCTCATTTCTTCACCTTCCCACGACATGCATTTCCCCCAATATAGCCATCATTCAGTTGTATGGATGTTTCTCTTCTCTTTCCTCTGCAAATATTGACAGATGTGCATGCTGTTTGCATGGAATGCGGCTACACGTCCTGCTTACAGTTTACTTTAACATCAGAACAAGATATCTTGGATGTTTTTCTTTTCTTTTTCTTTTTTTTTTTTTTGACAGGCAGAGTGGACAGTGAGAGAGAGAGAGACAGAGAGAAATGTCTTCCTTTGCCGCTGGTTCATGCTCCAATGGCCGCCACGGCCGGCACGCTGCGGCTGGCGCACCGCGCTGATCCAATGGCAGGAGCCAGGTGCTTCTCCTGGTCTCCCATGGGGTACAGGGCCCAAGCACTTGGGCCATCCTCCACTGCAGTCCCTGGCCACAGCAGAGAGCTGGCCTGGAAGAGGGGCAACCGGGACAGAATCCGGCGCCCCGACCGGGACTAGAACCCGGTGTGCCGGCGCCGCAAGGCGGAGGATTAGCCTAGTGAGCCGCGGCGCCGGCTCTTTTCTTTTTTTATTAAAGATTTTATTTATTTGAAAGGCAGAATTATACACACACATGTAGAGGTGGGGGAAGAGAGAGAAAGAGAGAGAGCGAGAGTGAGAGATGGAGAGAGGTCTTCTGCCTGCTGGTTCGATTCCCAAATGGCTGCAACAGCCAGGGTTAGGTCAGGCTGAAGTCAGTAGCCAGGAGTTTCATTCAGGTTTCCATGTAGGTGCAGGAGCCCAAAGACTTGGGCCATCTTCCTCTGCTTTCCAAGGCTCCCTTGTAGGGAGCATTTTTGGAAGTAGAGCAGCCAGGACTCAAACTGGCACATATGAGATGCCAGCATCCCAGGTGGCAGCTGAGCCTGCCACACCACAATGCTGGTGTCTTGGGTATTTCTCTTTGTGCACATGGAGTACTTTTAAAAAAATAGATGCATAGGGCCGGCGCTGCGGCTCACTAGGCTAATCCTCCGCCTGCGGCGCTGGTACTCTGGGTTCTAGTCCTGGTTGGGGCACCAGTTCTGTCCCGGTTGCTCCTCTTCCAGTCCAGCTCTCTGCTGTGGTTTGGGAAGGCAGTGGAGGATGGCCCAAGTGCTTGGGCCCTGTACCTGCATGGGAGACCAGGAAGAAGCACCTGGCTCCTGGCTTTGGATTGGCACAGTGGCCATTTCAAGGGTGAACCAACGGAAGGAAGACCTTTCTCTCTGTCTCTCTCTCTCACTAACTCTGCCTGTCAAAAAAAAAAAAAAAATAGATGCATAGGATTCAATTGAGTGGATACGCTGTAAGTGACTTAACAGAAGCCCTCTTAATGGACATACGTCTTTTCCAGTTATTATTTTTTTTAAAGATTTTATTTATTTATTTGACAGGTAGAGTTACAGACAGTGAGAGAGGGACAGAGAGAAAGGTCTTCCTTCTGTTGGTTCACTCCCCAAAAGGCCACTGTCACTCCCCCTCTTCGTGGAGGAACGACACTAGACCCTGCGCTGTTCTTTTGTCTGCTCGGCTCTTCCCAGGTTTGCTGCTGGTCCTTCCCGGGTTGGCTGCTGACCCCTCCACCTCCGTGGAGGGGCGGCTCCCCCTGCCACTTTCCCCACTTCCGCGGAGGAGCGGCACACCGCTGGCCGGCTCTCTCGGGGGCTGCTCAGATGTTATCCGGATGTTCCTGATACATGTTGTCTCTCTCCTCCTTTATAGTCCTCTTCCACCAATCCCAACTCTGCTACCCACACGCCAAGCACACTGCTCTCCTCCAATCAGGAGCAGGATCACTCCTGCAGCTTATCAGTCAAATTGGCGAGAGGCAGCTGTGTAGAGGTTGTTTGGTCTATCTCAGTGCCATATTGTGGGAGAGCAGATGCATAGAATAAGTCTTAATTCCAGTAACTTAGTCTAGTCTCAGTTGCTCCCCACAGCCACAACGGCCGGAGCTGCACCGATCCGAAGCCAGGAGCCAGGTGCTTCTCCTGGTCTCCCATGCGGGTGCAGGGCCCAAGCACTTGGGCCATCCTCCACTGCCATCCCGGGCAACAGCAGAGAGCTGGACTGGAAGAGGAGCAACTCAGACTAGAACCGGCACCGGTATGGGATGTCAGTGCTGCAGGCGGAGGATTAACCCACTGTGCCAAGGCGCTGGCCCCCAGTTATTATTATTCTTATGTTAGGTAAAGTTTTTTTCTGTAGGATAAGCTCCTAGTGGAAGAACTGCTGGGACAAAAGGTAAAAGCATTTCTCATTTTCATAGACAGTCCCAAAGTCCTCCAAAAAGCTTTGTACCAATGTAGGCATCCACCTGGCATGGATGATAGAATTTTTTTGACAGAGTTAGACAGTGAGAGAGAGAGACAGAGAGAAAGGCCTTCCTTCCGTTGGTTCACCCCCAAAATGGCCTCTACGGCTGGCGTGCTGCGGCCGGCGCACCGCACCGCACCAATCCGAAGCCAGGAGCCAGGTGCTTCCCCCGATCTCCCATGCGGGTGCAGGGGCCCAAGACCTGGGCCATCCTCCACTGCCCTCCTGGGCCACAGCATAGAACTAGACTGGAAGAGGAGCAACTCGGACTAGAACCCGGCGCCCATATGGGATGCTGGTGCTGCAGGCAGAGGATTAACCAAGTGAGCCACCGTGCTGGCCCCTGCATGATAGAATTTTTAAAAAATGATTTTCCAGAAGTTGCACTGCCAATTGGCGCGATGTCCGGCGACAGGAGCAGCCGCCGGCCGAGGGCCGGGGCCGGGGCCGGGACCCGCACTGAGAGTGCACCTGCTCCCGCTCGCGGTCCCCACTGTCGCCCGTGTCCCGCCGCGGCGCCGCGCCTGAGAGCAGGGAGGCCCTGGAGCGCCCGAGCCTGGATGAGACGGAGCCGTCGGACTGGGGGTGGGGGTGGGGATGATTTTCCAGATAAGATTTACTGTTCTAATTGTTGAGGGCAGCCCTAGCTGGGACTTGACAGTGACAGCGTGGATGACTTCCTAACAAGCCTCCTGTTCTCTTTCCCTGGTCCCTTCATTCACGTCATCACCCCCACCCAGGATGCCCTTTGTGCATCAGTCCCTCCCACCCACGGCTCTCAACTGACCATTTGGCAGTAGCTGGAGACCCTCTCGGTGGTCAGAAGGAGGTAATGGGTGCTCCTGGCACCGGCAGGGTAGAGGCCAGGGACGTTGCTTGCACAGCCTGCGGCGAGAGGGACAGCACCGCGTCACGGGACTCACCCAGCCCCCATGTATGAATGTCGAAGGCGAGAGCCCCGCCATGGGGACGCTGAAGTCCCTCTTTGAACACTCCATGCTTGCTGCCCACCCTTCAGTGTGGGCACCTAAGAGACTGCTTCTTTTACCAGTCGCCCTCTGGCTCGGTTGCGATTCCTTTACTGGGAGTGGTAGAGATTTCAGCCTGAGTGAACAGATCCAGCGAAGGGCTTGCAGGACCAAGACGCCCCGAGATTCCTGGCTCTCCTAACGCAGCTGCCTGAGGTCGTGCTGATTTCAAGTGATGCTTGGTCCAGCGACTCCCCTGTTCATTTCTAGCTACTTTTCCCCTCTAAGGCATGGCCGGTTTCATCCTGAGCCCTCTCCCCACCCCCATATAAAATGGGTCCAGTGGATTTAGTTTCACATCTTGTCCAGGGCTACAGCGCACTCACGAGCTGCACGTGGCTCCAGGGATGTGGCTACTCAGAATTGGGCTGTGCTGTAACTGTAGAATGTACACACCAGGTTTCAAAGATTTGGTATAAAAGAAAATGAATGTAAAATATCAATTGGAGATTTTCATACCAATTCCATATTTGAAATATTTTGGATCCTCTCTGAGTTTAATAAATTTGTTATTAAAATCAATTTCACATTTTCTCCTTTTACCTTTTAAAATATGACTACCAGAAAATTGAAATTTGTATCTGAGGCACACATTATATAGCTACTGGATAGCACTGTTGAAAGAGATTTTTCTAGAACTTTTCTATTCCAGCCACTGCAGGAAACATCTCCTTTCCTTTATTGGCTTTGGTTGAACCAATCACTGCAGGAGAATGGTATGGAATCAGTTGATTGGCTGATGTCGGGTATAGGCCCACCTTTGGGGGCGGAGTGAAGCCAATCCCACATCTAGGAAGAAGAGGGGGGTTATCACAAAGGGTGTTTGGATTCTGTTGTTTTTTTTTTTTTTTTTTTTTTTTTTTTTTGACAGACAGAGTGGACAGTGAAAGAGAGAGAGAGAGAAAGGTCTTCCTTTTGCTGTTGGTTCACCCTCCAATGGCCGCTGCAGCCGGCGCGCTGTGGCCGGCGTACCACGCTGATCCGAAGCCAGGAGCCAGGTGCTTCTCCTGGTCTCCCATGGGGTGCAGGGCCCAAGGACTTGGGCCATCCTCCACTGCACTCCCTGGCCACAGCAGAGAGCTGGCCTGGAAGAGGGGCAACCGGGACAGAATCCAGCACCCCGACCGGGACTAGAACCAGGTGTGCTGGCGCCGCTAGGTGGAGGATTAGCCTGTTGAGCCGCGGCGCCGGCCTGGATTCTGTTTTAAGAGGTAGGGAAAAGGGCTGTCCACTCTCAACTCCTAGGTCATATTCTCAGTTGCAGGTAATTTATCATTTTTGGGGGGTTGATTACACAAATAATACAAGCAGAGTGAGCGAGAGCTGTGTGCTGTGCTTGTTAGGTTTACAGGAATGCAGGGCTCCGGTGTCTTTGGCAGTCACTTTGGGCCATGTGTGAGGCTGTCTCTGAGGTGGTCCCCACAGCCCCCACGCCCTGGTGTTCACATCCTGGTGCAGTCCCTCCCCTGGAGTGTAAGCAGAACCTGTGGCTTGCTTCTTACCAGGGGAGCAGGGCCAAGGGGGCGGTTGCTCACTTCCGTGATTACCCTACATCGGATCTCACGTCCGTCTTGCTGAAGGATTCTCATCCTTGCTGGCAAGAAACAGGGTGGCATCCACTGACAGCCAGAAAGAAACCACAGCTCTCAGCTTTCAAGAAAGTCCACGCTGCCAGCAGCCACGTGGGATTAAGAGCAGATCCTCCCACAGTCCAACCCTGCCATGAGGCCGCTGCCCCAGCTGATCCTTTGATCGTAGCCTTCCAAAGCCAAGCCACGCCTGGGCTCCCGACTTGCGGAAGCTGAGAGCTAATGAATGTGGGTTGTTGTAGGCTGTGAAATAAGCGACAATAATGTTACATAGCAATGCATGACTAATACAGGTGGATATGATGGAGAGCATCCATTTCATTTGCAGTAGGCGTCCGGAGTTCCTTATAGCGCTGTCCTCGTCTTATGGATCAGTACCAGTGAACAGACAGTCTAATGTCTCAGAAAACAAAGCATTGTCTCCATAAGTGATGGTGGGGAGGTTGGCCTCCATCTCTCTCACTGAGTGGCTGGCGTGACTATTTCCAATAAGTTTCAAATCTCATTGATTTCTTGTGCTTTGAAGAATGTGAGCCACAGGGAGTGAAAGAGTGATGGAGAGGCTCAGATATGTCATCTTTTTGTTAGTGCTGGAAACGGTTTTTACTTGGCAAAGGGAAGAGAGCTGGGAATTTTGTTCTTGAAGACACAACGCCTTTCTTTTCAAAGGCTTTTCAGACCCTGTTAATGGGGAAGAGAGAGAAGAGCACTCGCCCGTCAAGCCACACCACCTCTTAACAAGAAGTTTCCATTCTCAAAATACACCACCAAGCACCCCCATTGAAAAAGAAATGCCTTAAAGGTTGTGGAAACATCTTTACGCCCAGAGAAATTGGCTACATTAAGGCGCCGGCTGCTTTTATCTGCAATGAACACAAAATGTGTTGATGCCGTGATGCATTGTTTTCTTTTCTCCAGCGTTTCATCCTAAATAACAGCAAACCGTGGGAGCTCACAGAATCAATGCGCCGCCGCTCTCTTCCTTCCTGCCCAGGGAGTACCGGCATCTACTATCTAGTGATTGTACATTTCCACTCCTCAAGCTCTAGAATTTACTTCAGCTTAGAGGTGGCCCACGTCTTCAAGCCATGAAATAACACATCCCTGGAGACCTCTGGGATAGAGGAAGCATCTTAAAACAGTTTGCGTCTTGCTTGCTTTTGCAATAGGATGACTACAGAGGCGGCCAGGTCTCAAAGCTGAAGACAAAAACTCCATGGCCTCCAGGTTCCAAAAAGAGAAGAAAAACAACTGGATCCTCCTCATCTATTAAGAAGGAACCAAAGGAGGCTGGTGTCGTGGTGTGGCAGGGTAAGCTGGTGCCAAGGACATGTGGCATCCCATATGGGCACTTGTTGGAGTCCCGGCTGCTCCACTTCCAAACCAGCTCCCTGATAATGTGCCCAGGAAAGCATCAGAGGATGGCCCGAGTACTTGGCCCCTGCACCCATGTGGGAAACTGGGGTGGAATTCCAGGCTCTTGGCTTCAGTCTGGCTCAGTCCTGGATCTTGTGGCCATTTGGGGAGCGAACCAGCAGATGGACAATCAATCTCTCTCTCTCTTTCTCTGTGCTTTTCAAATAAATGAATCTTTAAAAGAAATGAAGCAGCCTGAACCCCGAGTGATGCATGGCCAGGGAGGAATGAAGTGAACTCTGGGAACCTGGTGGGGGTATGAGCTACAGGGAGGCCTTGGGGAAGTCTAAAGCAGGATTCTGTTTCCTATGTCAGAAAACTGTGGATGTGGTCTCCCCCTCCTCTGCTTCTAGCCCCTCCCCCCCAAACATCGGAGAAGCCTTAAAGGGAAGTGGGGGCAGTGCAAAGAGCAGAGCGCTCCCCACCGGCCATTCTCCTCCCCACTCCAAAGCCGGGCCGCTGGAGGCATGGGGAGAGGGGGAGCCTCCGACAGGGGACGGCACGAACACCCAGCAGTGACGCTGCCTGAGGGCTCTGGGACTGGCTAGGGGCGTCTTTCAGGGGATGGAAAGGGAGACCCAAAAGGGACTGCTTGGAGGGAGAGCTCGGAAAAGAATAAAATGGTTTATTGGTTGGGATATTTGACAAGCCAGCGGCACTGAAAATGCCAGCTGCATTTCTGTGATTCCTGCTTTAGGAAGGGCACTATCAAGAGGAGAATGGAGAAGGCATTGCCAGTGGGGCTGGAATCACCTCCACTATGCTTTTAGGACCATCCCTGCCAGACGGACATCACCAGGTCAAGAAAATATTACCCAGGAAAATGGGGGCGGCCCCTGCAGTTACTCCATCGGGCCGCTAGATAGCGCTTCTGCTCCGGTGAGGCAAAACGCGACCCCAGCTCAATGAGGACACTGCTGGTGGAAGCGATTATGAAGGCGGGAGCCTAAAGGCTAGGGGAAGAGAAGTTGAGGGGTTCATTAGGCAGTGTGGGATGAGTGTGAGCTGCAGAGATGCCGCATTGCATTTGAAAAATTGCATTGCTGAACAAGGAAATTAAAAATTGCATTGCTGAATGAGGGAATTAAAGAAAGGGCACAAGGAAACGTTGCTTTATACTCGCTAGAATGGCTGTCATGTATGTAAATACGTGGAAAAATAACAAGTCTTGGTGAGGACGTAGAGGAACTGGAGGCCTGATTCATTGCTGGGGGGATTTAAGATGGTGCAGCCATTGCGGAAAGCAGTTTAGTGGTTCTTCAAAAAGTTGAAGAATTGCCCTATCAATGATCCAGCACCAGGGCTGGCACTGTGGCATAGTGGGTAAAACTGCCACCTGCAGTTCTGGCATCCCATATGGGCGCCGGTTCAAGTCCTGGCTGTTCCACTTCCGATCCAGCTCTCTGTTATGGCCTGGGAAAGCAGTAGAAGATGGTCCAAGTGCTTGGGCCCCTGCACTGGTGTGGGAGACCCAGAAGAAGCTCCTGGCTCTGGCTTCATATCGGTGCAGCTCTGGCCATTGTGACCAATGGGGGAGTGAAGCAGCAGATGGAAGACCTCTCTTTCTTCTTCTATTTCTCTCTCTCTCTGCCTCTCCTTCTCTCTGTGTGTAACTCTTTCAAAATAAATAAATAAATCTTAAAAAAAAAAAAAAAAGATCCAGCACCTCCGCTGCTGGGTACATACTCAGAACAATGGAAAGCCGGGCCCCCGATGGATGCTTGTGCAGCAATGTGCACTCAAAGGCGGAGGCAATCCGGGTGCCCATCGACAGACCAGAGCTTATTCTGTCATACAAAGCAATGGCACTCTGATGTGTGTTACAGCACAAGTGAACCTTGAAAAATTTGTGCCAGGTGAAATAACCCAGATCCAAAAGAATAAAAATTGTATGGTTGCACTTCTATGAGGGACCTAAGATAGGCAAAATCACTGGGGTAGAAAGTAGAATGGGAGCTGAGAAGCTGGAGGAGAGCTTGCTCTTGGCTGGGAGGAGGGAGGAAATGAGTTGACGTTGGAGACAGAGGCTGTCTGGGATGATGGAAACTGGAAATGGGTAGTGGTGCTGGTTGCTCAACACCGCGAGTGTTCGTGGCGTGGCTGTCTTTTCATTTGGGCTGTTGTTCAAATGTCACTCTCTCAATGAGGCTGCTCCTTTCGCCTTGATTATTTTTTATAAAGATTTATTTATTTACTTGAAAGGCAGACTGATAGGATGGGGCGGGGGAGAGAGAGAGAGAACGAATGAATGAAGGTCTTCCATCCACTGGTTCACTCCCCAAATGGCTGCAACAGCCAGAGCTGGTCCAGGCTGGAGCCAGGAGCCAAGAGCCAGGAGTTTCTTTTGAATCTCCCATGTGGGTGGTAGGGGTCCAAGCACTTGGGCCATGTTCCACTGCTTTCCCAGCGCAGCCAGGACATGAACAGGCAGGTCTATCTGGGACGCTGGTGCTGCGGAGGCAGTGAACCTGCCAGGTCTCGATGCTGGCCCTCTCTTTATTTCAGGTTGCAACTCCTCCCCTGTCTTGCAGGAGCCTTGCTTCGCTTTCATTTTTCCTATGTATTTTTTTTTTTTTTTAGATTTTAAAGCAAAATGTATTAGAGTCAAAGACCTCCAGCCAGAGTGGCATGGAGGGGGCTCCAAGAGAGGCAAAACCCAAAGGGGCCAGTGGGACTGGGGTTTTGAAACACAATTTTGGGGAAGAAAAAGACTTTACATGCTGTTACCTGATTTGCAATATTTTATCCTATCTGGCTTGCTCATGATAAAACAAAAAGAGCCATCATAGGGTGGGATGTCTACTTTGGTTTTTCCTGTGCATCTTTTTATTTTATTTTATTTTATTTTATTTTATTTTATTTTATTTTATTTTGACAGGCAGAGTGGACAGTGAGAGAGAGAGACAGAGAAAAAGGTCTTCCTTTTGCCATTGGTTCACCCTCCAATGGCCGCCGTGGCCGGCACACTGGGCTGATCGGATGGCAGGAGCCAGGTGCTTTTCCTGGTCTCCCCTGGGGTGCAGGGCCCAAGCACTTGGGCCATCCTCCACTGCCCTCCCTGGCCACAGCAGAGAGCTGGCCTGGAAGAGGGGCAACCGGGACAGAATCCGGCGCCCCGACCGGGACTAGAACCTGGTGTGCCGGCGCCGCAAGGCGGAGGATTAGCCTAGTGAGCCGCGGCGCCAGCCTTATTTTTTATTTTTGACAGGCAGAGTGGACAGTGAGAGAGACAGAGACAGAGAGAAAGGTCTTCCTTTTGCCGTTGGTTCACCCTCCAATGGTCACCATGGCCAGGCGCGCTGATCCAAAGCCAGGAGTCAGGCGCTTCCTCCTGGTCTCCCATGCAGGTGCAGGGCCCAAGCACTTGGGCCATCCTCCACTGCACTCCCTGGCCACAGCAGAGAGCTGGCCTGGAAGAGGGGCAACCAGGACTAGAACCCTGTGTGCTGGCGCTGCAAGGCGGAGGATTAGCCTATTGAGCCACGGCGCCGGCCTTTCCTGTGCATCCCACTGCAGCCTGAGTCCCATGGAGTCGGGGCTTTTCGCGTGATTTATTTCCTGCTGTATCCCCAACACCTAAAATAATTTCAAACTAATAACAGACACTCAACAAATGTTTGTCAAATGAGTGAATGAAGTCTAATGAGGTCTTCCCATTCCTATGAAAACAATAATTTTAATCCCTGTATTTCTCATTTAAAAAAAAAATTATTTGAAAGGTAGAGTTACACACACACACACACACACACACACAGAGAGAGAGAGAGAGAGAGAGAGAGAGAGATCTTCCATCCCCTGGATCACTCCCCAGATGGCTGCATCCACTGGGACTGGGCCAGGCCGAAGCCAGGAGCCCAGGAGTTTTTTCTGGGTCTCCCACATGGGTGCAGGGACCCAAGCACTTGGGCCAACTTCCACTACTTCAGGCACATTAACAGAGAGTTGGATCAGAAGTGGAGCAGCTGGGACTCAAACCCATGTCCCAAGAGATGCCAGCACCACAGGCAGCAACTTTACCTGCTATGCCACAGCATCGGCCCTGTCTCATTTGTCTCTTAAGTGGCTTTTATAGATGTGTTTTAATATTCAGAGAATAGATTATCAAAGACCTATCCAAGGCCAGGTACCGTGCAAGACACTGAGGGTTGTTGCCTCATGGAGTGTGTGTGTGTGTGTGTGTGTGTGTGTGGCAGAGGGAGGTAAGTATAGGGGAGAGGGAAAAATCTAAATATTAAGTTGACAAGAAGCATAGACAATTTTTTAAAGATTTGTTTATTTATTTGAAAGTCAGTTACATACAGAGAGAAGGAGAGGCAAAGAGAGAGGGAGAGAGGTCTTCCATCCGCTGCTTCACTCCTCATTTGGCCTCAATGGCCAGAGCTGAGCTGATATGAAGCCAGGAGCCAGGAGCTTCCTCCAGATCTTCCCATGTGGGTGCAGGGGCCCAAGAATTTGGGTCACCTTCTACTGCTTTCCCAGGCCATAGCAAAGAGCTGGATTGGAAGTGGAGCAGCCGGGACTCGAACCAGCGCCCATACGGGATGCCGGCACTGTGTGCAGCAGCTTTACCCACTACACCACAGCACTGGCCCTAAGCATAGTCAATTTTATAAAAAAGCTATTATTACAAGCTGAACTAAGATAAAGCCAAAGGAAAGACATGGGGGCCTATTTTATTGCATTTCCAGGACAAGGTGTTTGTCTTCTTGGAACTCAGAGCCACGGCTTGAGGCACCGTTGTACTGGTCCTCCTGTGTTACTGTGAAGAAACACCTGAAGCCGGCAGGCTGTGAAGAGAGGAGACAGATTTAGCTCGCGGTTTTGGAGGCTGACGTTGCAAACAGCGCAGTACAGGCTTTGGTGAGAGCCGTGTTAGCCGGATCATCTCATAGTGGGTAGTTCTCCTCTGGCAGTCCTAAGGCAGCACTGGGTAGGAGACAAGGAATGCATGTGTCTTTTTGGTCTCTTTCTGTCCCTCTGCTTTTTTTTTTTAAGATTTATTTATTTATTTGAAAGTCAGAGAGAGAGAGAGAGTCTTCCGTCCACTGGTTCTCTCTCTGCCGGAGCTGCGCCAATCCGAAGCCAGGAGTAAGGAGCTTCTTCCCGGTCTCCCACGTGGGTGTAGGGGCCCAAGGACTTGGGCCATCTTCTACTGCTTTCCCAGGCCATAGCAGAGAGCTGGATCAGAAGTGGAGCAGCCGGGACTAGAACCAGCACCCATATGGGATGCTGGCACTTTAGGCCAGGGGGTTAACTTGCTGCACCACAGCGCCCTCCCTGTCTTTCTGCTTTTAAAGTCATTGGAATTCAAATAAGGGTGCGCCACCCCAAGGGCCTCAACCAATCTTAATCACTTCCCATAGGTCCACCTCGAACCCCACAGTCATCCAATTTCCTCATGGCGGGGACTGAACTCCAACACAAGAAGCCTTGGGGGATCCTCAGCTTTGTCCAAACCAGAGTGACAGATAACAAGTACATGTTTTTCACCAATTTTGAAAGACTGATGTTCATCTTTGTAAGATTTTCCAGTCCAACAACTATAATAATTATATCAAATACCCACATAGAGCAGGAAACTGGACCATTGTGGGTATTTGCTGACATTCAAAATTATATTTATCTATTTAATTTGAAAGGCAGAGAGGAGAGGAGAGAGAGAAAGATAGAGATATCTTCCATTTGGTGGTTCACGCCTACAACAACTGAGGCTGGGTTGGGCTGAAATCAGGACCTCAATCCAGGTCTCCCACATGGGTGGCAGGGACTCAAGTACTTGAGCCATCGCCTGCTGCCTCCCAGGGTGCACATTAACAGAAAACTGAGATTGGAAGAGGAGCTACGACTTGAGCTGTGGTACTGTGGTATGGGATATGGGTGTTCCAAGTTGTGCCTTAACCACTATGCCAAACATGTACACTGATGATTTTTTTTTAACTTACAGGTGCCTGAGTTTCTTGTATTATAAATAAACTGAGGATTATAAAAAAATTCCTGGGGCCAGTGTTGTGGCAGCAGTGTTAAGCCAGTACTTGACATAGTGTCATCCTATGTCAGAGTGCTGGTTAGAGTCCCAGCTGTTCTACTTACAATCCAGTTGCCTGCTAATGTGCCTGAGAAAGCAGTGGAAGATGACCCAAGTGCTTAGGCCCCTGCCACCCACGTGGGAGACCAGGATGGAGTTCCTGGCTCCTGGCTTCAGCCTGGCCCAGCCCTGGCTGCTGATGCCATCTGGGGAGTGAACCAGTGAATGGAATTCCACTCTGTCTCTCTTTTGCTCTTTGTCTGTCTTTCAAATTAATAAAATAAAGTAATGTTAAAAAAAACTACTTCTAAAGTTAGTGAACTGAAGGATTAGAGATATATTTTACAACTTACAACATTTCTGTAGAAATACAATTAACTGACATGCCCAAGCATTGTAGAAAAATTGCCTAGAATCAAATGGCAGGGAAACTAATTGCCATTTAATTGAGCTTTGAAAATTTAACTTTCCTTTTTAAAAGCTTTATATAAGGAAGGTCAAAGAAGGAATGAAAAAACATAGACAGGAAATCTTTCATTCAGATTTGTGAGAAAACATTCAGAAAGTGATGAGGTCAGAATGAAGTTTCCAACAATCCATTAAAAAATTTAAAATCTGGAAAATGTATTTTGGTGAGTTTGTGAGCTCTGCTGCTTTAAATAAATGAAGTACAACCAGCCCTCAGAAAAGTCATGGAAATGTGTATTATGAAAAAAACTGCATGGATTTCAAAAACTTTTTTGCACCAAAATAAGCTTATCTTTTTTAAAAAATTTATTTTTAAAGGTTTATTTATTTATTTGAGAGGCAGAGTTACAGAGAAAGGGAGAGATGGAGAGAAAGATCTTCCATCTGCTGGATCACTCCACAAATGCTCGCAATGGCAGGAGCTGAGCCACTCTGGAAGCCAGGAGCCAGGAGCTTCTTCTGGGTCTCTCACGCAGGTGCAGAGGCCCTAGTACTTGGGCCATCTTCTACTGCTTTCCCAAGCCATAGCAGAGAGTTGGTTTGGAAGTGGAGCAGCTGGGTCTTGAACCGGCGCCCCTATGGGATGCCAGTACCGCAGGCGGAGGCTTAGCCTACTATACCACAGCATCATCTCCTAAACTTATCTTTAAATTCCATTTTCCACAAACTATTTGAGATAGCCTGGGATCTCCAGTATACTCATAGAGGGGTTTCCTGTGGTAAGAGTTACAACAGGATGGTGTTGTCTCCTGGGAGACATTGGGCAGTGTTTGGAGACACGGTTTGTCACAATGAGGGATGTATGCTAGTGGGTGGAGGCCGGGGGACTGTAACACACAGCACATAGCCTCCACTGTGAATTATCTGGCTCCAAATGTCTGTAGCATCAAGGGTTTCATGTTGGCTGAAATGACAAATGCTGACCATACCCAAAACATCACTCATGCCATTGCCGGTCACTTCTCATCCCTCCATCTTCCCAACCTCTGGCTACCCCTCCTTTGCCTTTGTCCTCCGGACACTTCATGTGGATGGGGTCATACAATGTGTGGCCGTGTGCATCTGAATTCTTACACGGAGCATACTGCTTCATGCACGTGATAGCATGCCTCTGGGGGCTCATATTTTTTTTTTAAGATTTTATTTATTTGAAAGGCAGAGTTAGAGAGAGAGAGAGACAGACAGACAGACAGAGACAGAGACAGAGACAGAGAGAGAGAGAGAGATCTTCCATCCCCTGGTTCACTCCCCAAATGGTCACATCCATTGGGGCTGGGCCAGGCTGAAGCTAGGAGCCAGGAACTTCTTCTGGGTCTCCCACATGGGCAGCAGGGGCTCAATTACTTGGGCCACTCTCCACTGCTTTCCCAGGCAGATTAGCAAGAGCTGGATAGGAAGTGGAGCAGCTGGGACTCAACCGGTGCCCATATGGGATGCTGGTACTGCAGGTGGCAGCTTAACCTGCTAAGTGGTAACACCGCCCCCCCCTTTTTTTAAGATTTATTTATTTATTTGAAAGAGTTATGCAGAGAGAGGAGAGGAGACGAAAGGGAGGGAGAGAAAGAGAGAGAGAGAGAGAGAGAGAGAGAGAGAGAGAGAGAAAGAGAGAGAAGTCTTCTATCTGCTGGTTCACGCCCCAGTTGGCTGCAACAGCTAGAGCTGTGCCGATCCAAAGCCAGGAGCCAGGAGCTTCTTCCAGGTCTCCCATGCAGGTACAGGGGCCCAAGAACTTGGGCCATCTTCTACTGCTTTCCCAAGCCATAGAAGAGAGCTGGATGGAAAGTGGAGCGGCTGGGTCTTGAACCAGCGCCAACATGGAATGCCGGTACTTCAGGCCAGGGTGTTAACCTGCAGAGCCACAGTGCTGGCCCCTGTTCATTCCTTTTTTTAAAATTTTTTTATTTTTTAATTTTGACAGAGTTATAGACAGTGAGAGAGAGAGAGAGAGAGAGACAGAGAGAAAGGTCTTCCCTCTGTTGGTTCACTCCCCAAATGGCTGCTACAGCTGGCGCTGCACCGGCCCGAAGCCAGGAGCCAGGTGCTTCTACCTTGTTTCCCATGCAGGTGCAGGGGCCCAAGCACTTGGGCCATCCTCCACTGCCCTCCTGGCCACAGCAGAGAGCTAGAGTGGAAGAGGAGCAACCAGGACTAGAACCCAGCACCCATATGGGATGCTGGCACCGCAGTGGAGGATTAACCAAGTTAGCCATGGCGCCGGTCCCCCGTTCATTCCTTTTTATGGTCAAATAATATCCCATTGCATGGATACTACAACTTTTGTTTATCCATTCACTAGTTGATGGACATTTGGGTGTTTTCCACTTTTTGGCTATAGTGAATCAGGCTGTAAGGAACATTTGTGTACAGGCTTTTGTGTGGCTATGAGGGAGCTTCAAACAATTTGTGGGAAAATGGAATTAAAAGATAATGTTGGCGTGTGCATTTGGTGCAGTGGCTAAGACCTCACTTGGGATGCCTGCACTCCATATCAGAGTGCCTGGCTTTGAGTTCCTGACTCTTTCCAATTCTAGCTTCCTGATAACATATACCCTGGGAGGAGCAGGTGACGGCTCAGTACTTGGGTCCCCACCATTCACACTGGGAGATCTGCACTGGGTTCTGCAATCCTGGCTTTAACCCGTCTCTGCAGTAGTTGTTGTGGGCATCTGGGGAATGAACAACTGGATGCAAAATTTCTCACTTAAATATCTTCGTCTCTATCTTTCAAATAATTAAAAATGAATTGAAGGAGCCAGTGTAGAATTAGAATCAAAATGGAGTGAGTGTGGCTAAAAGCTAATTGCAGATCTCTTGCTTCTGTACATATTAGCTTTGCTTGCTAACGGCTAAGGGTGTATATTGTGAAACTATGTGGGCCCAAATTCCCAGGAGCTAGGTTGACAGAAATGTGTCCTTCACTGTTATCTTACAACCATATCTTGGATCTGTTATTGGGTTTGTTATTGTTAGCTGTTATCTTACAACCATATTCTAGTTTTCTTTTTATTGTTCACTGCATACCAGGGGCCTGCTTAGAAATTGTGAGCCCTAGTGGACAGAATACTATAAAAAGCTGTGTAATCCACTTTGGGGGCTGCACTCTGGTAAGGAGTGCCGGTCCCGATTGGTGGCCAGTTCCAATAAGTTGCCTTGCCTCTCATTAGCCTCTCATTTTCAATAAAATTCATGTGTGACTGTCACTGGTTTTTGTAATATTCCATTTTAGCTGACGAGTGGATGCAACACCGGCATTGTGGTATAGTGGGTAAAGCTGCCACCTGCAGTGTTGGCATTCCAAATGGGTGCCAATTTGAGTCTCTGCTTCTCCTCTTCCAATCCAGGTCTCTGCTTATGGCCTGAGAAAGCAGCAGGAAATGGCCCAAGTGTTTGGGTCCCTGCACCCATGTGGGAGACTCAGAAGAACCTCTGGGCTCCTGGCTTCAGATCTGCTCAGCTCAGCTCCGGCCATTGCGGCCATTTGGGAAGTGAACCAGCAGATGGAAGACCTCTCTCTTCATCTCTCCCTCTGTCTGTAACTCTACCTCTCAAATGAATAAATTAATTTTAAAAATAATGGAAATTTTCATAAACTTTTCAAAGCATGCTGAGCTGTTTTCATTTTCTTGGGGCAGATACCTGGAGGTGAAACTGTGGGGTCATATGGTTACTTTACGTTTAACTTTTGGAGGAAATGTCAAACTGTTTTCCAAAGTGGTTGCATTGTTTGTTTGTTTGTTTTTAAAGATTTTATTTATTTATTTGAGAGGTAAAGTTCCAGGCAGAGACAGGCCCCAAATGGCCACAACAGCTGGAGCTGATCTGATCTGAAGCCAGGAGCCAGGAGTCTCTTCTGGGTCTCCCCTATGGGTGCACGGACCCAAGCACTTGGGCCATCCTCCTCTGCTTTCCCAGGCTATTGCGGAGAGCTGAATTGGAAGAGGAGCAGCTGGGACTAGAACCAGTGCTAACATGGAATGCTGGCACTGTAGGTGGGGGCCTAGCCCCCTGCATTACAGCACCAGCCCCTGTTATTGCATTGTTTTACATTCTCCCCAGTCATGCAGGAGGGTTCAATCTTCTCATACCCGGAGCCACACTTATTCTCGTCTGATTACAGCCATTGTAGGGGATATGAAGTGTTATTTTGGTTTTGATTTCCATTTCCCTAATGGCTAATGATGTCGAGCGTCTTTTCATGTGCTTATTGGCTATTTGCATATCTTCTTTGGAAAAATTTCTATCTTTTGATGATTTTTAAATTGGGTTATTTGTCTTTTTATTGTGTAATTCTAAGAATTCTTTATATGTTCTGGATACCGGCCTCTTACCAGAGATGTGATTTACAAATATTTGCTCCCAGTCTGAGTTGCTGGCTTTAGATTTTACAAAGCATTTTTAAAATCTCATAGCTCTTAAATCTCATAATACTCATAGCTAGACATGAATTTAGGTTGAACCAGGTTAAATGAAATTTGTGGGATCATAATTTATGAATTTCTAGGCTCTGCATTAGCAGGAAGCTGGATGCAGGAACTGGGGGTGGGATTCTAACCCAGGTACTGACAGGGGATGCAGGTGTCTTATATACCATATACTTACATACGCCAGTTTAATTTTTTTTTTAATTTATTTGACAGTGAAAGAGACAGAGAGAAAGGTCTTCCTTCCGTTGGTTCACCCCACAAATGGCTGCTACGGCCTGAGCTACGCCGATCCGAAGCCAGGAGCCAGGTGCTTCCTCCTGGTCTCCCATGCGGGTGCAGGGCCCAAGCACTTGGGCCATCCTCCACTGCCCTCCTGGGCCACAGCAGAGAGCTGGACTGGAAGAGGAGCAACCAGGACTAGAATCCAGCGCTCATATGGGATGCCGGCGCCGCAGGCGGAGGATTAACCAAGTGAGCCACGGCACCAGCCCCTGCCAGTCTAATTTTAATGACAGTTCATTTTTCTTGGTGTTTTCTGCCTTTAGTATTGGAACAAACACACGGTCACTTCTTATTCTCTGTCCCCATAAACCTTTTGCACAGTTACTATTCCTGAAAAGAAACTTGGTAGAGTTCACATGGCTTTTGCTTCATGTTTTTAAAGTTCATTTTATTTTTTGTTTATTCTCTGTCTTGTTTCACAAAAGCCAGTAATTGTTCTAGTGGGAAATCAGTAGGCTATCTAGGTTGGATTCAGGCAGTGCAGTTAACACCACATTCTAATTTGGGATGAACATGTCCCAAGATTCTGATAAAGGCTTCTGTTTGAGATGCCTGGAAACGAACATATTTGGCTAGACAAGAAAAATCAGCAGAAGCATCAATCAGATCAACACCCAGCTTTTCTGAGATCCTTCATGCCACACCGACAGTTGCATTCGGTAGCCTGCTTCACATCGCCCCTTCTTTTGCCACCATGAACTTTGGCTTAATCTCCTGTCATTAAACATTTTTCATTTTTACACTTTTTTTTTTCTAGACCAGGCCAGCCCTTGCAATATGACAGAAACAGAGGCTGGAAGAACTCTGATGCCATTGGAGAGGTAGGTTTTGTGCAGAGGGAAGGTTCTGGAATCGATCCAGAAGTACAGCACCCAGCTCTACCACCTGAAGCGGCAAGACCCAGGATTAGTTGTTCTCTCATCTTCACTGCTCCCATCTATAAGATGTGGATTAGAGTTCCTCCCTCCCAGGGCTGTGGGATGGATTAACTGAGACAAGGTATTTGATTAAAAAGGGTGGGGACATGATATATTTATACTGCTCTCTAGGCATTTGGCATAGCAGTTAACATGCTGCCTGGGACACCCACATCCCATATCCAAGTGCCTAGCTCAAGTAGTTGGGTCCCTGCCACCCATGTGGGAAACCAGGACTGAGTTCCTGGCTCCTGGTTTCAGTCTGGTTCAGACCTAGTTGTTGCGATCATCTGGGGAGTGAAGGAACCAGTGGATGGGAGCTCTGTCTCTCAAATAAATAAAATAAAATAAAATAAAAAAGCTACTATTATTGTCCTGGAAACAAAAAGCAACATATTCCTGTTTGGAAAACCCATGCATTAAGTAACTCTATAGTCTTGGTTTTGTGCTAATGCTTGTGTGGGGTGGGGGGGTGGGGGTGAGAGACAGGGAAAGAGAACAAATCTCTAGTTCTACCTCATGTAGGCATCCGGAGTCTGGCAAGGACTGCCTCCCTCCTTTAAGACTTTCTGCACACACAGATAGAACACACACACATGCCCAGAATTCGATGACCGTGAAGTAGCATCCACGTTATTGGCACCCAGGTTAAGTCGTCACGGCAACACCCGGCACCCTGAAAGGCTCCACTTGAACTGCAGGCACTTGCCATCTTCACTCCTGCTGTCTTGTTTTCCCACCCGCAGGTGCACCCCTCCCTAAAGCACTTTGCTTTGTTGTCCCTGCTTCTGCCACTCCTGCTAATGGAATCATAATTTGCCTAGCTTCCTTCCCTCGGCATTGTGCTGGGGCTCATCACGTTTCTTTTCATCGCCTGTGAAAGCACTACAGTGTCAACGTTTGTCCTTTCCACCGCTGATGCACGTTGGGGTTGCTCCCTGTTGTTTTTTGTTTGTTTTTAACGTTAGCCATTATGTTCTACAACACTATTCACTATTGTGTAGTCTTCCTGGTCTATGAGGGGACCTCAAAAAGTTCATGAAAAACAGAAACAAAAAATAAACCTTTACAAAACAAACCAACAAAAGCCAAGTTTACGTCGGTGCAGAAAGTTTTGCAATCCGGGGCTGGTGCTGTGGTGTCCTGGGTTAAGCCTCTGCCTGCAGCACCAGCATCTCATGTGGGCGCCGGTTCAAGTTCCAGCTGCGCCATTCCGATCCAGCTCCCTGCTCATGGTCTGGGAAAGCAGCAGAAGGTGGCCCAAGTGCTTGGACCCCTGCACTCACACGGGAGACCCGGAAGAAGCTCCCGGCTTCTGGTTTCAGCCTGGCCCAGCCCCAGTGATTATGGTCATCTGGGGAGTGAACCAGCAGCTGGACGACCTTTCTCTTTGTAACTCTGCCTCTCAAATAAACCAACCTTGGGGCAGGTGCTGTGGCCCTAGCAGGAAAAGCTGCTGCCTGCAGCGCCGGCATCCCTCATTGGCACGGGTTCGAGTCCTGGCTGCTTCACTTCCTATCCAGCTCTCTGCTATGGCCTGGGAAAGCAGTGGAAGATGGCCCAAGTCTTTGGGCCCCTGCACCCGCGTGGGAGACCCGGAAGAAGCTCCTGGCTCCGGATCAGCGCAGCTGCAGCCCTTGCAGCCATTTGGGGAGTGAACCAGCGGATGAAAGACCTCTCTCTGAAACTCTTTCAAATAAATAAATCTTTTAAAAGTATATAAGTAAATGAATAAACTATTTTTCAAAAGAGGCATTTCCCACGCACTCTAGGCAGCTCTCCTGCGAGTATCCTTGCACGTTCCTCCTGAGAAGCTGCGCCGGGAGCGGTCAGGGGTCGCACAGATGCGAAGGGGGGCGGCCGGGAGCAGTCAGGGGTCGCACAGACGCGGGGTGGGGGGAAGGGGGGCGGCCAGGGACAGTCAGGGGTCACACAGACGCGGTGGGGGGGTGGCCGGGGGCAGTCAGGGGTCGCACAGACGCGGGGGGGGGCAGCCGGGGGTAGTCAGGGGTCGCACAGACGCGGGCGGAGGGCGGCCGGGAGCAGTCAGGGGTCGCACAGACGCGGGGTGGGGGCGGCCGGGAGCAGTCAGGGGTCGCACAGACGCGGGCGGAGGGCGGCCGAGAGCGGTCAGGGGTCGCACAGTCGCGGATGGGGCAGCCGGGGGCAGTCAGGGGTCGCACAGACGCCGGGTAGGGGGGCGGCCGGGAGCAGTCAGGGGTCGCACAGACGCGGGCGGAGGGCGGCCGGGAGCAGTCAGGGGTCGCACAGACGCGGGCGGAGGGCGGCCGGGAGCGGTCAGGGGTCGCACAGTCGCGGGGGGGGGGGGGCGGCCGGGAGCAGTCAGGGGTCGCACAGACGCCGGGTAGGGGGGCGGCCGGGAGCAGTCAGGGGTCGCACAGACGCGGGGGGGGGGGGCGGCCGGGAGCAGTCAGGGGTCGCACAGTCGCGGATGGGGCGGCTGGGGGCGGTCAGGGGTCGCACTGACGTCGGGGGGGGGGCGACCGGGAGCGGTCAGGGGTCGCACAGTCGCGGGGGGGGGCGGCTGGGGGCGGTCAGGGGTCACACAGACGCCGGGGGGGGGGGCGGCCGCGAGCGGTCAGGGGTCGCACAGACGTCGGGGGGGGGGGCGGCCGGGAGCGGTCAGGGGTCGCACAGTCGCGGGGGGGGGCGGCTGGGGGCGGTCAGGGGTCGCACAGACGCCGGGGGCGGCCGCTGTGACTGGCTGTGAAGGCGGCTTCACCCCTCCACAGCCCCGTCAGCCGCCCGCTCCGCTCGGCTGTGGGCCCCTGCCACGCGTCCGCTGGTCGCTTGGGTTTCTTCGTTGGCGCCTGACCCGCTTCAGGATCTCGCCTTTTTCTGGAAATGTCCTTCCCGACGGGCTCCGTGGCCTGCGCCAAGCCGCCGCGGGCCGGTGGGCCGCGAGGTGGGGGAACCAGCGCCTGCTTCCTCAGCCGCGGCACAGACCCGGTGGTCTGCCCAAAGTCACAGAGGACGGAGACCAGGCCGCTGGCCGTGAGAGCGGCCGACAGCGCCCCGGCGACACCCCGACGCGGCCCCACACCAGGCAACCAGCGTAACCGCCGAATTCAAACTCCCGAGGCCTGCCCTGCCGGGTTTGTTCTCTTCCTTTCCCCATTGGTCGCGCGTCCAAGGGAGCAGCAATTTGATTGGCTCTTCTCCTCACTTCCTCCGTCCCTTCTTAAAGGGACTTGGGCAGGTCCTGACCGAGACGCGGATGTCTATCATAGGAGCGGGCCTGCTGATTGGCCCAGATACGGCTGAGCCCCGCCCACGCCTGGTTCAAACGCGACGGCGGGAGGCGCGGGGGTGGTGCGGAACGCAGCTTGTCGGGTCTGCTGAGCGTGAGTCTGGGCCCCACAACCCCGAATCTCCGCCACCCGGCTGTGTCAGGGCCGGGGAAGGGCCGGCTCCAGGCACCCCAGTCCCGGCTTTCCCTCCTGCAGCGCGCAGGGGCGGCGATTTCTCCCCCTGTGCGGGCGGCGCGCGCCCACCCTGCCCGGGAGCCGGCCGGCGGGCCTCGGAGGGTGGTGCCTGGGGCAGGAGGATTTGATCCTGGTTTATTACCGGGCCGAGCGCTCTGTCTGCCTGGCCTTGCCTCCTGCCAGCGTTGCCTGCGGCATCCGCCTGCCTTTTCTCCGTGTGGCCCTCGCTGTCTGCCCAGTGTCTTCGTCCTGGTGCCCAGCCCATCACCTCCTGCTCCCCGTTCCCACCTCTCTGGTCTCCCACAGCTGGGAGACGTCAGGTCCCGCCCCAGGAGCTGTGTCCAGGCTGCTGTGCCTCTCGTCCCCCCACTCATCAGCAACACTTGCTGTCACCTGCTTCCGCTCCTGGTTCAGAGGTCAGCTTCTCAGATCTGCTCCCTCTGCCGCGCCCTGGTTGGTCTTACCTTACCCAGACCCCACTCCCCTCGAAGCACTAATCACCTTCTCACGTGCTGTGCAGTGTGCTTGGTTTATTATTTTTTCATAGATGTATTTATTCGAAAGGCAGAGCGTCAGAGGGAGAGAGAGAGAGAGAGAGAGGGAGAGGGAAGGAGGGAGGTCTTCCATCCACTGGTTCACTCCCCAAATGGCCGCAACAACCAGGGCTGGGCCAGGCCACAGTCAGGAGCCAGGAGCTCCATTCAGGTCTCCGGTGTGGCTGGCAGGGACCCAGGCCCTTGGACCACCCTCTGCTGCTTTACCAGGGAGCTTGATCGGAAGTGGAGCAGCCAGGACTCTGACATGGGATGGCTGCGTGGCAGACAGTGGCTTAATCTGCACCGCAGTTCCAGCCCTGTGCTTGTTCATTTTAGTCATTCATTCAATAACTATTTATTCACACTGACCACGTGCCAGGCTACGCGTGCCCCCACTACGTGAGGACAAAGCCCCTGCCCTTGTGGGGTGTATATTCTAAGGGGCCGGAAGAGCAGGTAATAAGTACATCCGTGAGTCAGACAGTAGGTAACTGTATCATTCCTGGTGGAGTGAGTTTCACACCTGATTTTTAATTCCCGCAGCCAGACTGAGCTTCCTAAAACCTAGTTGCTGGCCGATGTCATCCTGTCCTTGATACTAGAGGGAAGGCAGGATCTCGCAAGCCCTCTCTGCTCAAAATGTCAGACACACTTGACCTTTTCCCGTATCCCTTCAGCACAGGGGGAGATGCTGAAGTTCAAGTATGGAGCGCGGCACCCACCGGACGCTGCTGCTGCTGCGGAGCCCATCGCCAGCCGGGCCTCCAGGCTGCATCATTTCTTCCAGGTAACAGCTGCCCTGCCTGTGGCTCACTGGTGTTTGCTTCTCTGGACTCGCCTTGCTGTTCACTTTGCCCTTATATAGGATGAAGACTAATATTGTAGTGGAAATCCTATTGGGTGGTTTTTTTTTTTTTTAAGATTTATTTTTGGGCCGGCGCTGCGGCTCCCTAGGCTAATCCTCCGCCTAGCGGCGCCGGCACACCAGGTTCTAGTCCCGGTCGGGGGGCCGGATTCTGTCCCGGTTGCCCCTCTTCCAGGCCAGCTCTCTGCTGTGGCCAGGGAGTGCAGTGGAGGATGGCCCAAGTGCTTGGGCCCTGCACCCCATGGGAGACCAGAAGTACCTGGCTCCTGCCATCAGATCAGCGCAGTGCACCGGCCGCAGCGCGCCAGCCGCGGCGGCCATTGGAGGGTGAACCAACGGCAAAGGAAGACCTTTCTCTCTGTCTCTCTCTCTCACTGTCCACTCTGCCTGTCAAAAAAAAAAAAAAAAAGATTTATTTTTATTTATTAGAGAGGCAGAGTCAGAGAGGGAGAGGGAGAGGGAGAGGGAGGGAGGGGGAGAGAGAGAGAGAGAGAGAGAGAGGTCTTCATCCACTGGTTCACTCTCTAGACAGCTGCAACAGCCAGAGCTGTGCCGATCTGAAGCCAGGAGCCAGGAGCCTTCTGTGGGCCTCCCACGTGGGTGCAGGAGCCCAGGGACTTAGGCCATCCTCCACTGCTTTCCCAGGCCACAGCAGAGAGCAGGATTGGAAATGGAGCAGCCAGGACTTGAACTGGCACCCATGTGGGATGCTTTACTACCTACACCACAGCATCAGCCCCAGTTATTTTATTTTATTTTTTTTGGTGGGGGGATTTATTTATTTATTTTGAAAGAGTTACACACAGATAAAGAAGAAGAGACAAAGACAGAGCTCTTCCATCCACTGGTTCACTCCCCAAATGGCTGCAACCTCCAGGGCTGGGCCAGGCCGAAGCCAGGATCTTGGAGCTTCTTCTGGATCTCCTATGTGGGTTCAGGGGCTCAAACACTTGGACCGTCTTCCACTGCCTTCCCAAGCACATTAGCAGGGAGCTGGATAGGAAGTGGAGCATCCAGGACTCGAACCGGCACCTATATGGGATGCTGATGTTGCATGTGGCAGCTTAACCTACTATA
Organism: Oryctolagus cuniculus; assembly: GCF_051225735.1. Taxonomy (NCBI): domain Eukaryota; kingdom Metazoa; phylum Chordata; class Mammalia; order Lagomorpha; family Leporidae; genus Oryctolagus; species Oryctolagus cuniculus. The sequence goes on along the minus strand of NC_142887.1, from coordinate 19,989,613 downwards.
CCACTATGCCGGCCCTGTATTTGGTGTTTTATGTGCCCTGACTGAATTGGAAAAAGGAGTATTGTTCAGACAGGAGTAGATACTTTGCCCCTTGAAGGGAGATCTTGTCATTTCTTACTTTTTTCACATCTATACTAAAGTTTGTTTTTTTTTTTTAATCCAAGAAAGAAAAACAAAGATGCCTTTTTTTGAGATTTATTTTTTATTTGAAAGGCAAAGTGACAGAGAGAGGGAGAGATCCTCCATCTGCAAATTCCTTCTCCAACGGCTGTGACAGCCAAGCTGGGCTAGGCCAAAGCCAGGATCCAGGAACTCCGTCCAGGCCACCCACATGGGTGGATTGGATCCATGTGCTTGAGTCAGCCTCTGCATTAGCAGGAAGCAGGATTGGAATTGGAGCAGTAGCGGGACTCGAACTGGTACTCATATGGAAGAGGCAGCGGCTGTGCTGGGACGCTGCCCTTATTTGCTAATCTTCAAGTAGAGGTTGAAATAGCTAATTCATGGGGTCGTGAGGAAGATTAAGTGAGATAATCCATATATAAAGCACTTCGCACCTTGGCTGGCTCTTGGTAAGCCAGGTTTTTACAGCTAATACCAAGTATAGGATAGAATTATTTATAGTCATGATAAACTTCTGGTTACTTAGCACTAATTGTATTTAGGAAGGCATTTCTTTAGGATACCTGTATTATGATTCCTAGTCATATGTTCTTGGGAACATTTACTTCATGATATTGGTATTGGGGGTGTTCCAACAGATCCGCGTGCAAACAAACGGAAAACTCGAGTTGTGCTGTGGCGCCATCCGCACCATCATTTTATGTCACAAGATATTTTTCACAAGCGAATTGTCTCTAACCTTAGCTGGCTGGGTTGCTGCCACTTTCTAGCCCCTTTATCATTTTACTTCAAACATCTCCAACCTAGAACAAAATAACTAGGGATTTTATTAAGGGCTTATCATGTACTGGTTACATAATAGCTACGGCTTCCAATGCACTGGGCTCAGAATCAGCATACTCCTAATGATCTCATTTCATCACAGAGGTGAGAACTATTCCTTTTTTAAGGATTTGTTTATTTTTACTTGAAAGAGTTACACAGAGAGAGGAGAGGCAGAGAGAGAGAGGTCTTCCACCCGCTGGTTCACTCTCTAATTGGCCATGCAGCTGCAGCTGCACTGATTTGAAGCCAGGAGCCAGGAGCTTCTTCCAGGTCTCCCATGCAGTTCAGGGGCCAAAGGACTTGGGCCATCTTCTACTGCTTTCCCAGGCCAAAGCAGAGAGCTGGATTGGAAGTGGAGCAGCCGGGACTTGAACCGGTGCCCATATGGGATGCCACCACTATAGGTGGCAGCTCTACCCACTACGCCACAGCTCTGGCCCCGTGAGAACTCTTCTTATTTGCACTTTAAATAGGTGTAGGAGGACACAGGTGGAGAGGTGGGCAGGGAGTTGCCCGAGATTGTGCAGCTGGTAAATGGCAGAGCCAGACTCCATCTCTGGCCCAGTTCCTAGGGTTGGCCATGCAACTCCTGGACCACTCAGCCACCTGTGTCAGAGTTTTTTCAATGCACCTTACAGTTAATTTTGTTATTATGGGGAGGATTGTAGGCCAGCCCCCAGTTCATGGTGTTTTAGTGATTGGTATCTCAGTCCATTTTGTGTTGCTATAACAAAATACTTGAGACTGGGTACCTTATGAAGAAGAGAGGTTTATTTACTCACAGTTGTGGGGTTCCAGAGCATGGCGCTGGCAGCTGCTGGGTTCTGGTGAGGGCCTCCTGATGGATGCGTCACCATGGTAGGAAGGGCTTACGGAAGAGATGCTACAGTGAGACAGGAGGCAAGAGACCCGAGCGGCCAGGCTTGCTTTTTTTCTTTTTTTAGGATTTATTGAATTTATTTGGAAAGCAGAGTTACAGAGAGAGAGGGAAAGACAGAAAGAGATCTTCCATTCACCGGTTCACTCCCCAAATGGCTGCAGTGACCAGGGCTGAATCAGACCAAAGCCAGGAGCTAGGAGCTTCTTCTGGGTCTCCCACGTAGGTGCAGGATTGGGCCATCTTCCACTGCTTTCCCAGGCACATTATTAGCAGGAGCTGGATGGGAAGTGGAGCAGCTGGGACTCAAACTGGCGCCCATATGGATGCTGGAGCTGCAGGCTGCAGCTTGCTTGCTTTCTTTCTTTCTTTCTTTCTTTCTTTCTTTCTTTCTTTCTTTCTTTCTTTCTTTTTAAAGATTTATTTATTTTGAAAGTCAGAGTTACACAGAGAGAGAAGGAAAGGCGGGGGGGGGGGGGACTTCCATCCGTTGGTTCACTCCTCAGATGGCCACAACGGCCGCAGCTGTGCCGATCTGAAGCCAGGAGCCAGGAGCTTCTGGGTCTCCCATGTGGGTGCAGGGGACCAAGGACTTGAGCCATCTTCCACTGCTTTCCCAGGCCACAGCAGAGAGCTGGATTGGAAATGGAGCAGCAGGGATTTGAATTGGCGCCCATATGGGATACCAGTACTGCAGGTGGCGGCTTTACCTGCTATGCCACAGTGCTGGCCCCAATAACAACATTATCTCTTGAGAAAAACAATAATCCCTCTTAAAGACCTGATTATATTCCACTAGGCCCTACCCCTTAAAGATTACTCCACCTCAGCATTGCCATACGAGACCAAGTCTGTAGCACTTGAACCCTTGGGGGCAAACCATCTCCAAACTGTAGTAATAAGATCCACTTCTGTCCCTAGAAAAGCTATCACTGGGTGTTTAGTATACACCAAACATTTGCCTTGTGTGGTCAGGTGAGGATACTGTTCTCCCAACAGTGTTATTTTGCTGAAGTTTAGATACAGTAGCAATTTTGTTTTCCATCCTGATAAGTATTTCACCAGGTCTCAGTTTGTGTTTGTCCTTTTGACTCAACAGTAGTTCCCGGTGTATTCTAGGTTAGTGGTTGGCAGACTTCCAGAGCCAGCAAAATTATAAATTGGGGAGGGCTTTGTCACACAGCTGGTTAATCTGCTGCTTGAGACACTGGCATCCCATATCAGAGTGCTGGTCCAAGTACTGGCTGCTCTGCTTCTTCCAGACCAGCCACTAATGCATTTGGGAAAGCAGCAGAAGATGGATCAAGTTCCTGTTACCCATGTGGGAGACCCAGAAGGAGCTCCTGGCTCCCGGCTTCCGGCTGGCCCAGGCATAGCTCTTGCAGTCATTTGAGGAGTGAACCAGTAGTTGGCAGATCTCTTTCTCTGTACCACTCTGGCTTTCAAATAAATAAATACTTTAATCTTTGACCAAAGTTTCACAAATTGCTGGGCACACATAGATTTGCCACTTTATATTTTGCCAAATAAAGATAGAAAAGTAATAAAAAAGAAAAATCTATTATCTTCTGCCCTTTTATTTGATAAAGAAAGGACATTTTAGGCACACCAAGAGAGGAAGTACATCCTTTCAGCATAAAGGACCGTTTTAAAATTTAAATACATTTGGCTTTATAAAATAGATATGGTGTGGTGTTCATTTTTTTCTCATTTTACTGCAGGCTGTTGAAAACTTTGTTAAGAATCAGTGCTATATTTGGAAACTCCTGCTGTAGCTGATCTAAACTCATTGAAGAAGAGAAGAAACCAAGAATCTTATTTTTCTGAGTCAGTGGCAACTATTACCAAAGTGACAGGGTGACTTGTGACCCTGTGCTTGGAAAACCCACTGAAGTTTCAGTCTTTTGTGGGAACTGAATGATAAAAAAGATTCTAAGATATAATCTGGAGAATTCTATATATTTTTAAAGACAATTTATTTGAAAGGCAGAGTCTCAGAGAGTGGGGGAGAGAAAGATCTTCCATCTGCTGGTTCACTCCCTAGATGGCTGCAGTAGCCAGATCTGAGCCAGGCTGAAGTGGGTGCAGGGACCCAAGCACTTGGACCATCTTCCATCATCTTCCCAGGCCGTTAGCAGAAGGCTGGATAAGAAGCTGAGCAGCTGAATTCTAACAGGCACTGTGCTATGGGAGGCTGTCAGTGCAGGTGGCTTAACTGCTGGGCCACAATGTGGGCCCCTGATGGGGAGAATTCTGATTCAGTAGGTAGGAAAGAGGACCAGAGAATCTGTGTGTGTGTGTGTGTGTGTGTGTGAAGTTCTCCAAATGTAACCAGTCTGCTTATGTTATCCAGTGTTGGATTAACAAACCACTCACAAAGCAGTAGTGATTTGTTTTTTCCTAGGATTCTGTGGGTTGGCTGGACGCACCTAGGTGCTCTAACGCCTCACCCTGAGGCATCTGTGGGGTCACTCCGGAGCCACACTTAGCTGTGATTGTGTTTGGGACTGGAACCTCTGGAAGCCCACCGCTGCCTGCGGCCCTCAGTCTTCCTCCTTGAGGCCTCTCTGCTCCAGCGGGTCTCTCATCACTCAGTGTTCTTAGCCCAGAGCTTGTGTTTTTTTGTAGATAATAAATATTTTGGGCCGGTGCCGCGACTCAATAGGCTAATCCTCCGCCTGCGGCGCCAGCACACCGGGTTCTAGTCCCGGTCGGGGCGCTGGATTCTGTCCCGGTTGCCCCTCTTCCAGGCCAGCTCTCTGCTGTGGCCCGGGAAGGCAGTGGAGGATGGCCCAAGTGCTTGGGCCCTGCACCCCATGGGAGACCAGGAGAAGCACCTGGCTCCTGCCTTCGGATCAGCGTGGTGCACCGGCCGCAGTGGCCATTGCGGGGTGAACGAACAGCAAAAGGAAGACCTTTCTCTCTGTCTCTCTTTCTCTCTCACTGTCCACTCTGCCTGTCATAAATAAATAAATAAATAAATATTTTGGCTTTTCTGGATCATGTAGTTCTGCTTGCCACTACTCAGCTCTGCCGTTGGAGCACAGAAGCAGCCTTAAACAATGTGTAAATGAATGGGTGCAGCTGTATTCCAATAAAACTTTATTTATAAAGACATGCCGAGCTGGATTTGGCCCATGGGCTATAGTTTTCTGACTCCTGGTCTAGCTGAAGCTTCTTTCAGATTCCCAGAAAAGCCAAAGCAGATGGGGCCAGGCTTCCTAAGGGCTCTGCCCTGACCTGGCACAGGGTCACTTTGGTGACGTTCTGATGACTGACACAAGTATCAGCACAGATTCAGGGGGAGGAGACATCTCCAGAACTGCGGAAGTGCTGCGGCCGTGTTTGCTGAGGGACTGTGCTGCAGTCCGTGGCCCAGCCCATGGAGTTCTAACTCCAGACCGGGGGCTGCAGGTGCATGTTGTCAGGGGCCCCGCAGACACGTGAGCCAGGTAGGAGCCTGGGAGTCAGGTCTTCGGTGAGCTCAGGGACACACCTGCTGCCAAGAGGGGAGCCGTGCCCAGTGTCGCCAGGCAGCCACGGGGATGGCGCTGTTGGGGACAGTGCTGTTAGAGCCACTGCTGTGGTGAGGGAAGCCAGACATTTCACTTTCATTTTTTTTATTTTGGTGAAATCTTCTGATTTTTAAATATTGGCAGATAATTCAAATTATTTAAAACACTACAGGCCAAACAAAACATGTCTGTGGGCTAGACACAGTCTGCCAGTTTGTAACTGTGGCTCCAAATCATGAATAAATTTGGCTTGATGATAGTCACTCCATCCACACTGTTTAGATGGTCCCAACGAATTCAAGAAACTGAAGTGATATCAACAAGCCTGTGGTCACACACAAAATAAGTGACCATCATGGTTTCGCAGTGTGGACATGGGGTAACATGTCAGACCCAAGGGTCCAAGGAAACAGTACACGAACCTCAGACCATCAAGAATGAAGGACATTGTCTTTTTTTTTTTTTTTTTTAATTTTTGACAGGTAGAGTGGACAGTGAGAGATGAGAGAAAGGTCTTCCTTTTGCCGTTGGTTCACCCTCCAATGGCCGCCGTGGCCAGTGTGCTGTGCTGATCCGAAGCCAGGAGCCAGGTGCTTCTCCTGGTCTCCCATGCGGGTGCAGGGCCCAAGCACTTGGGCCATTGTTCTCTGCACTCCCGGGCCATAGCAGAGAGCTGGCCTGGAAGAGGGGCAACCGGGACAGAATCTGGTGCCCCGACCGGGACTAGAACCCGGTGTGCCGGCGCCGCAAGGTGGAGGATTAGCCTATTGAGCTGCGGCGCCGGCCCAGGACATTGTCTTATTAATGGGCTGCTTGTGGAGTTTGCTTCCCAAGCACTGGAGGCAGAAACCCATGCTAATGGCAGTGATCGACGTTGCCACGGAATTGTGCTGTGAGGGTGTCGTGATCAGTGAGCGAGTTGGTGGCTTGTAATTTACGCTGCGTGGATGTTATTGATCAAAGCTTATCATTATTGACAGTGCCTCCATCTGCTGCTTGCTGTTTTTAGGGGAAGCCACCCTTCATGACTCAGCAGCAGATGTCTCCTCTTTCCCGAGAAGGGATATTGGATGCCCTCTTTGTTCTCTTTGAAGAATGCAGTCAGCCTGCTCTCATGAAAATTAAGCACGTGAGCAACTTCGTCCGGAAGTGTAAGTTCGGGACCTTTTTCTTTCTTGGACACTGTCCCAGGAGAGAAAACGAGAAGGATGGGAAAGGCGGAGTGGGTTAGTGGTGGTGGTAGAGGGTAAGGACACTGGTCTAAACGAGACAGACCAGGTTCATGTTCACATTCAGGTTGCATCTGCTGTAGCTTAGAGACCAAGGCTTCTTGGTTACAAGCAACAGAAACTCAGTTTGAAGAATGAATGTATTTGGGCCATGAAACCGAGAAGTCCAGGAACGTCTGGTCCCAGGAACACACGGATCCTCCAACCCCATCCTTACACTCACCCAGGGCAGGCTTATCTTTAGGTACAATCAGCACAGTGCTTAGGGACCCCACAATATTTAATTTTAATGAATATAACTTGTTTTTAATTAGCTTCATTGATTCTGAATTATAGCTGTCTTGATAATGTTAAGTGTAACATTAAGCATAATTTTTGATTTTTTTTTTAAATGGGGGAAGGAGTTAACGAAGGGAAGAGCATCTAGGGCTCTGGGAGTTTCAAGCTGGCCCTGTCCTCATGATGGTTCTGGCTTTGCTTGCCTCCCGCGTGGTGGGTGCTTGGCTCTTTCCACTCACACGCACGTTTCCCAGCCAGTGGTGTTTTGGGCCCTGGAGAAGCCCGAGAACGTCTGGGGACATTTTCAGTCGTCACACAAGCGCGGGAAAGGGCTGCTGATGTCTGAAAGGTGAGACCAGAGAGGCCCCTAAACTCTTACAATGCACAGCATAGTCCTCCACACATAGAATCATCTGGGCCAAAGACAGACACTGGGCAGACGGGGTATGTCCGTGCCCAACATGACCTTGCTGTGTAGCCTGCCCCAAGCCCCAGCTTAAATGGCTTAGAGCAGTAGTCCTGGTGTTACCTCCCATGAGTGCGAGGGCTGGCTGGACTCCTCTGCTGTGTGAGACCTTGACCGAGGCTGGAGTCCTCTGGGGCTCCCCTGGCTGGAGTGTCTGAGGTCATAGGTTTCTCAGTGTCCAGTGCTGTGTCTGGAAGGCTGGGAGTGGGGCGACGGCCCCTCTGTCCCCCTTCATGAGGCCTCAGGACCTTTTCCTCCCCACCTGGCTTCTCGGTGTGGCCTCTGTGCCTCCAGGGTCAGGGAGCTTCGGCCTGTGATGCCTGTTTTATAAAGTTTTCCTGGCACGCAGCTACACCCATTTGTTTACGCATGGCCCATGGCTGCTGTCACACTGCAGCAGTGTCTAGGTAGTTGTCACTGAGATCATATGGCCCACAGAGCCTAAAATATTTACCATCTGGTCCTTTAAGACAGGGCTTGGGGACCCCTGATCTACCTGGTCTCTCTGGCAGGAGAGCCGGACTTCCTATGTGGCCTCTCAGGGTTTCTAAAACCAGAAGGAGCCATTCCTGCGTAGAGTTTTATCCTAGAAGGGACACAGGGTCTCTTTAGCTCTGTTCCATTGTTGGAAGCAAGTCAAGGTGTCTCCCCACCTGGCCATGCCCAGGCTCCATGTGAGGGAAATGCACAGCGGGTGGATCCCAAGGGCTGTGCTTCGTGGGGTACCGCTTTCTGAGACTGGTCTGTACCTGCTGCCCAGCATTTGTCTCCCCTTACCTGGAGTACACAGTCCCAAGGAAGATTCCGATTGGCTCTGCTTTGGGTCATTTGACTATCGGGAGATTGAGGATTGTAATTGATTGGTCTCATCTGAGTCCCCAAAGGGTCAGGGCACTGTGATGATTAGGCCTTCCTGGTGCAAGGTGTGTGCAGTTACCCAAAGGAGCTGGGGATGTCCAGGAAGCAAAATCAGCAAATCTGCCCTATAGTGGCCTCTGAGAGGGAGAGAGAGAGAGAGGCAGAGATCCCAGCTGCTGCTTCACTCTCCAAATGCCTGCAATGGCCAGGGTTGAGGCAGGCTGAAGTGGGGGGCTGGGAACTCAATTTGTGTCTCCTACTCCAGGGCCCCCTGTGTGAGTGGAAGGGTCCCAGCCACTTGAGTCCTTGCCTGCTGCTTCTCAGGGTGTACATCAGCAGGAAGCTGGAACTGTAGTGGGGCTGGGACTCAAACTCGGGCACTCCGATACGGCTATGTGAGCAGCTCAACCAGTGGCTTAGCTGCTAGGCCAAACACCCAGCCGCTGACCTTCAGTATTTTCTATATACCCTGACCGTTTGCAGTGAGGAGAATGGATGTCTAATAAGACCATGTGGGAACCGAGTGAGTTAATGCACAGGTGAGGCTTATCCTGTTGCCGGGCGCAAAGCACTCAGAATGCGTTACCTAATAATGATAACTGTAAGTCTCAACCACATTTAATGTATTGTGTACCTTTACCATGTACTTGGGGTATTTGTTTGAATAAGCCCTCACCTTGTCTCATTGAATATTTAAATTCTCAAGTGGGGAGCGAGAAGGGAAGGAGATTACGTGACAAGACTGGTTTTTCCTGAGCCCGCCTCAGGCCCCTTCGTTAGCCTTGAAGCTGCCCTCGGCCTACTTAGCAGCAGTCAGTCATTGGAATTGTTCAGTAATCAGGGGGCTAGGTGTAGTGGAAGGTAGATTTTTTCCTAATAGGCTGTCTTGCCGGGAACTGTTTCATATTTCTGAAGAGGCTTCCTGGGGAGCACTGTTAAGAGGCCATGATTGAAAACGAGTGATTGCATTAGTATGGACTCTTTTTTTTTTTGTTTCTGGTTGGGAATGTAGGCTTTGCTTTTCTGTGTGCTGGAGAGCCCATCAGATGCTACTAGCCCGAGTTTCTAGGGTCTTCCTGTAGGGACGGCAGTTTTCTTTGGGGACCATTGGAGGAAATGGAACAAGGCGTGTAGCTCTGATTTGGTGCCTCCAGTAAAAATGCCCCTAACCTGGGGTTCAGTGGGGCAGGGATTTTTTCTTTTTTTTTTTTTAAGATTTTATTTATTTATTTGAAAGTCAGAGTTACAAAGAGAGAGAAGAGAGGCAGAGAGAGAGAAAAGTCTTCCATCCGACGGTTCACTCCCCAATTGTCTGCAATGGCTGGAGCTGTGCTGATCTGAAGCCAGGAGCTAGGTCTCCCACACGGGTGCAGGGGCCCAAGAAGTTGGCCATCTTCTGTTGCTTTTCCAGGCCATAGCAGAGAGCTGGATGGAAAGTAGAACAGCCAGAACTCGAACCGGTGCCTATATGGGATGCTGGCACTGCAGGCCAGGTGTTAACCCGCTGCACCACAGCGCTGGCCTCAGATTTTGTCTGTCTTAAGCGAGCTATTATCACCAGTGTCTGGAAAATTTTAGGCACTTAATAAATATTTGTTGAATGAGTATATTGCCACATAAACAAAAATAAGTGGTAACCACTATGCACAGTATTATGTAATTTGTGTAGAAAATAGGTGTGGCATTAAAATATGCATGGAAAAGTGTTGTTAGTCAATGAAGCTGGACTGTTCTTGGAGATTTGACAGCAGCTAAAGTCCTGTCATCTTTCCATTATATTTACTGTATGCAAAATCTTCTGTAAGTTCACAGCTTTTATACTTATTGGGCAAATGATGACCTTTGAGAATTTTTTTTTTTTTTTTTGACAGGCAGAGTGGACAGTGAGAGAGACAGAGAGAAAGGTCTTCCTTTTGCCGTTGGTTCACCCTCCAATGGCCGCCGCGGCCAGCATGCTGCGGCCGGCGCATCGCGCTGATCCGAAGCCAGGAGCCAGGTGCTTCTCCTGGTCTCCCATGCGGGTGCAGGGTCCAAGGACTTGGGCCATCCTCCACTGCACTCCCAGGCCACAGCAGAGAGCTGGCCTGGAAGAGGGACAACCGGGACAGAATCCGGCGCCCCAACCAGGACTAGGACCCGGTGTGCCGGCGCCGCAAGGCGGAGGATTAGCCTATTGAGCCACGGTGCTGGCCGACCTTTGAGAATTTTTGAAACCATTTCTAATTACAAATGTCAGATAAAGGTAAACATAAAATACTGAAGAAGATCATATTTGAAAAATTTATTTATTTTACTTGAAAGACACAGTTAAAGAGAGAGAAAGATCTTTCATCCACTGGCACACTCCCTAGACCATAACAATCTGGGCTGGGCCAGACCAAAGCCAGGAGACCAGAACTCCATCTGCATCTTCTACCTGGTGGCAGGGACCCAAGTACTTGGCCCATCCTCTGTTGTTTTACCAGGTGTATTAGCAGGGAGCTGGATTGGAAGTGGAGCATTTGGGACTCGGACTGGTGCTTGTATGGGGTGTCAGTGTCACAGGTGGTGGCTTAGCTCACTTCACAACAATGCCGGCCCCTGGCACTGATCCCACTCATGAAAGTGGAGCCCTCATGGCTTAATCATGTCCCCAGGGGCCCCCTGAGTGCCCCCCCCTTTAATACTGTCACACTAGGTATTAAGTTTCAACATATGTGTTTTAGGGACATAAGCGTTCAGACCACAACACATCACATTCACAGTACTGAGCAGAAAGTCCCCCAGAAGCGCACCTGACTCAGGTAACCACTGTCCATCGTTTGGTGCACAGTATTCTAATTTTTTTTCTGCACTTTGAAAATACAGACTATGGAAAACTTCCAGACGTACCCACTGGCAAGGAGAATAGCGTGATGATTCTCTGTGTACCGATCTCCTCACTGCAGCAGCTTCTGCCTGCTCTGCCATCACTCTTGTTTACTTTTACACAAAAATAGGTCACACGTGTATAATGGTTGGCGCTAGTCGTGCCCACTTAGCGGTGTACTGACAGAATAGATGTGTAGTGGACACTTTCCCTATGTGCCAGTTTCCACTGGAGGTACTGTGTTACAGCAGTGATCAAGACCGACCAAAATCCTTGCCCATTAATAATACGAGGGGTCTTTGGAAGCCAGAGCTGTGCCGATCCAAAACCAGGAGCCAGAAGCTTCTTCCAGGTCTCCCATGTGGGTGCAGGGGCCCAAGGACTTGGGCCATCTTTCACTGCTTTCCCAGACCATAGCAGAGATTGGAAATGGAGCAGCTGGGACTTGAACTGGTGCCCATATAGGATGCCGGCACTGCAGGTGGTGGTTTTATCCCCTGTGCCACAGTGCCGGACCCTGGGTTATTTCTGATTGCTTTTCTGTTATGACTGTTTTCATTATAAGCTGATTTTTCTCTTAAATATATGTTTTTGGAAGTATTTATTTTTATTTATTTGAAAACAAAGGCATAGATAGATAGATAGATATCTTCCACCCACTGGTTTACTTCCCAGATGCCTGTGATAGCCAGGGCTGGGCTAGATTGAAGCCAGGGGCCCAGAACTCCATCCAGGTCTCCCATATGAATACTTGAGCCATCACCTCTTGCCTCCCAGGATTTGCATGAGCAGGGAGCTGGAAATGGAGATGGAGCTGTGACTTGAACCCAGGCACTCCAGCATGGCACGCGAGCTTCCCAAGCTGCATCTTCACCCCTGTGCCAAACGCCCACTCCTGTATTGTTTTCAGCACAGGAGTGAGGGTGACTGTGAAGGGTGGGTTCCTGGAGGCTGAGATGTTGGATTACTAAGGTTCAAGATAGACTCAGCTGTGGTGGCTTCTGCCTCCTTGACAGCATTTTCATTATAGTGCTTTGGGTCCTTATCTCCACCTCAATATTCAGTACCCACTGAACCCTCAAACACTGCCACTGAAAGTGCTTGAGGATGAAGGGTGACATGGCTTTGGGGTCACAGAGGCAACTGATAGGGAGAGGAGTTGTGAAGGATTTTTTTTTTTTTTCATAGTCGCAGGTTTGAGTTTAGTATCTCACCTGTTCACCTTAATAATCCAAAAGCTTTGGGATGGGAAAAAGAAAAAAAGGAGACTTGAAATGGTATCTTAAAATTCTGAGCGAGTGCTGTGGTGGTTTTGCCTGCAAAGCAGTTTGTCTGCTCGTGTGATGGAGATGCCTGGTCCTCTCCAGCGACAGATCCAAAGTTATTAAGTTGGACGATGCCGTAAGCAACTTCGGGCCCAAGGTCTGGTAGAGAATTAAGACAGATTGGCCTTGTGCGTGAACAGTGATGAAATCAGGCCTCAACCTAGAAAGTTGCAAGCCAGCGTTATTTGGCAAATGATAATTCAAAACTCAAATACTTGAACTGAGCGAAGCTGGAAGAGGACGGGAAAGGAAGACAGGGCTTGGCACAGGGTGTCATAGCAAGAGCAAAGTGCCATGTGGCTTTCAGCTTTGCGTCTGCATGGCGGTCCCGTGTGGGCGCTCCAGACGTACTTTTTTCCAGTGGTCACGGTGAACTCAGTGAACACAGTGATGCTGTCTTTGGGATGACTGGCTGAAGTGAGAGGTGTGGTCTGGGGTGGAGGGCTGGGGAAGACCCTCTCTCTGAGAGAATTGGACCTCACCCTTGCAGCAAGGAAAGAGGATGGGTAATGACAATTGAAACCGCCTTGGCGAACTCATCAAAATGCCATTCATCAACTCGGCATGAAATGGCTTTTCCGTTTGCCGGACTCAGTCCCTCTTATTGTGTGGATGACTTGAGCAGAGTGTGACTCTGGAATGTTCGGTCTTGATATTCTCAGGAGATCGGTTCCAGGACCCTCCTTGGATATCCAAGTCTGGGAGTGCTCAGGTCCCTCACATAAAATGGTATATATATTAAATGCCCCCTATCCTGTAAAAAGGATGATGCCAGCTTTGGTGGGGGCAGTAGCCCCACCTTCCTCATGAAGAGAGGTTGTCCACACCATGCATCTTCCTTCCAATAAATCTTCCTTCCGTCTCCCCTTATCTGCCTCTCCCCTTGGATTCTTTTTTTGTGTGGAGACAAGAACTTGGAACAGGAGGGGGCCAAGTTTCCCACAGCATAATGAAAAAAATCATGGACATTTCCACGAACTTTTTGAAAACCTCTAATTTATTGGATTCCAAATCTGCCATCCATTTAGTCTGTGTTTTGTACTTTGAGGCTCTTTGAGAAATTGGACTTGGAAAAGGAGATCCAAGGAAAAGAAAAAGACAGTGACAAACCCAACCCTGCAGAATAAATATCAGGGCTCCATTTGGTTCTCTGGGCTAAATCCCCCCATCCCTGTGTTTTAAGCGTTGTGCACATTAGGTAGGGAAAGACCTTGTCATTACTGACACAATCCAAGGGATATAAAACATGGGCTGGTGGGATAACACTGAACAGAGTGCATGCAGTTAGAATGGAATGATCTGGAAGCCAGTTCCAAGCTGATTGAAATGGGAACCGTGTTGCTTTATGTCATGTTACAAACCAGTCCAAATGCTGATAAGCCTGTTTGACCACACACTGCCCGGCAGCCTTCAGAGGGGCGGAAGAAAAGCATGGTTTTTATCCTGCCTCCTATTTCCTAGTCTACATGATGCGAATCATAGCTGCCATGGAAACTGTACTTTGGAATTTCTGGAGCCCTTAATTTTAACTTAACATATAAAAACACTTTTGTGCTGATTTTATAATTATTCATGATGGATGAGAAACTGACTAACTGTCTTTTGACAGCGAGGAGAGACATAAGAACACATTTTCTTCCCTTCTGGTTTTCACAAAGCTGCATGTACCTGGAGCGCCTTGTTTACCTGCGACTAACCCTTCCATCTCCTGCAGACTCCGACACCATCGCTGAGTTACAGGAGCTCCAGCCTTCGGTGAGAGACTTTGAAGTCAGAAGTCTTGTAGGTTGTGGGCACTTTGCTGAAGTGCAGGTGGTGAGAGAGAGAGCAACCGGGGACATCTATGCCATGAAAGTCATGAAGAAGAAGGCCTTGTTGGCCCAGGAACAGGTAGGAGCATGTTCACATCTCGCCCTCCCCTTTCTGTTCCAGAATGTTCACTGAAGAGACGACAGGGTTTCCTCTGTGCCTCTGGTTAATTATTGCTGCATGAAAGGTCTCTCGTGTTCTGAGCTCTGCTCCTTGAGTCCATGTTGGCTAATTTTGAAGGCTCACCAAATTCCCCTTTATTGTTATTTTTTAAATCATGATTCTACAGTTGTATTTTATTTCAGAATCAAGTTGGCCTTTTAACTAATGGAGATATCTTTCATGGCCATCAGTTGGGGACCCAGGGATGTGTGTATTGTGGGGCGAATCGAGTAGCAATTGCTTTTGTCCACCTTTTAGATGTTTATGTCGTGGGCATGTCTATCTGATTTTAAAACAGGCCATTGAAAGAGTTAAAGAAAATTGCTTGTTATGTGGTGAGGGTGTAGCTTGTTTGAGAACAGGTGAAGAAGTTAGCCTTTGGCTTGTATTGTTCTTTCCTTGGGAATGAGGCTGTGTCTCCAGTTGTATGGATTCGTTTGCTGTGTTTGAGAGAGACGTCCGTCAGCCTTAGAGTTCAGAGACTCATTTCTTAGTTACACACATCCTTGTGCACATCCTGTATCTGATAATGTACCCTGCCCTGCAGGGAGCCTGCAAGCAGGATCGAACTGCCACGGCTGTGACTGTGAGGGCTTAGAGACAACCTTGGAAAGCGGAGGAAAAATGCAAATCTGGAGAGCAGGCACTCACTAGCTAAGCATCGCAGAGGGGGAGAGCAATTAGGAAATTCATTAGCATCGATGTGCGGGAGGGGTTGTGGGTGAGCCGGGGACAGTGAGGGAGAGGTGAAATGTGGGTTCTGGGCAGAGAGAAGGGGTGGGAATGGGCAGGCACAGGTGTGGCTGTGTGTGCTGTTCTGGTGGTCTGTGTACTAGAACGTGGTGTGCGTGTGTGTGTTGTGGCTTAGAACAGACTGGGAAATGGGGCAAAATAAGGACATCTGGGAGGTGAGGGGTGTGTAAGTCAGCTTCCTGTTGCTTTTAAAATACTGGAGAGGAGCTTGTTGGAAGCTTGTAGTTTAGAGGTTTGAGAGTGGGAGACCCTGTTAGTCTTGCGGTTTAAGACTGGGTGGCCTCCCCAGTCTGGTGTCCGGTGGAGGCTGGCTGTGCGGAGTGGGTGTGGAGGGAGGGTCACGTGGCAAGGCAGGAAGCAGAGACGGGGGAACACAAGCTTCTTTCACCCTCTCTGTGGTCTCTCCTTCTAACGCCATCAGGACTGGATCCTGTCCTCCGCCTTAGCCACCTAGTCCTGTCCACTCACGTCCCCAGGCCCCAGCTTCAACTTCCACAAGTGGATCCAGCCCCCAGCCTAATCCACCAGCCATCAGCATGAACGCATTACCAGCTGACGTGAGACGTTGACATTCAAACATCTGCCTGAGTCTGGGGAGTCCAGTCCTGTTCGATCCATAACGGGGTGATTGGTGGGAAATCTCAAGAACCTTTTTTTTTTTTTTTGTGATAAAATATACATGGCATGTACTTTGCTATTTTTACCATTTTCACATGTACGGTTCAGTAGTATTAAGAGCATTTCCAGTGTTGTGCAACCACGGCCAACATCCACGTCTAGAACTTTTTCATCGCCCCAGACAGAAACTCTGTACCCGTCATCTGATAACTCCTCATGCCTCCAAGAACTGCTTTTTTGGGGTTGCAATTTAATTTATGAAATGGGTGAGGCTTATTTTGGCTTTTGGAAGAGAGAAGTTGGAATCAGAGTCTAGGTCTCTGTGGACATCACTGATTTTGTGTGGCCTCCAATCAGAGAAACAGCACGGAAACAGCTGTCAGAACCCAAGAAAGATGTGGCTTGTATTTAGGAAAGAAATGTGAGCAACATCAAAGAAAGGAAAAATGACAGGGCCTTGGAAATAATTTAGAAGAGAGGCACGGAAGGCGCTCACTCAGCCTCTGACACTCTGGAAGCACCATCTATCATCGGCACACACCAGGTGTTCAGTGTATTTCTAGGTCCTAGAGATAGCCCGGAACTTGTGATGCTTGTGTGTTAAATGGGAAATAGCACACACACACACACAAGAATGTGATAATATCATACTACAGGCATACAACAGGCGTGCCTTCCTCCAGGCCAGGGGTGGGGAGCATTGTTTCTGCCGAGGGCCATTTGGATATTTAGAACGTCATTCACAAGCTTTACAAAATTATCAACTTAAAAATTAGCCTGCTACAGTTGTATTGAATTTCGAGTCCCACCTGTGGTTGGTTGCCTTGGCAGGGCCAGACCAGATGATTTCGTGGGCCTTCTACGACCTGCGGGCAAGATGTGCCCCACCCTGGCTAGGCAAATGACCTGCAGTGACCATGTGTCTCGTGGGGAGAGTGGTTGCAAATCATACTCATGCAGCAGCTCACAGGAGCCATCCATCCAAACCTTCGTTAAGAAGGTGAACCTAAGACAAGTAGAGCCATGGTGAGAATTTGGAATTTAAGGGTGTGAGGAGAGAGGCCAGCATTGGGAGAGAGGAAAAGTCGGGAGAGGCAGTGTCCTGCAAACAAGGCCTGTCCCCCAGGCGGGGCTGCACACTTGCCCAGAGTTCTGTGACAGCCGGGAGAGGTCTCTAGGGACTGCTTACTCTAACAGAAGCTCCAGGAGTCAAAGAGCCAGTGGGGAGCAAGGAAAAGCGGGGGCTGTTGGATTCAGCTGACCTCCACTAAATGCCTCTTGTGGGCCAGGACAGGGGAGGGTCAGCACTCCTGGGCGGGAAATTACTGGGGCTGGGCTGGTGGCTCCCAAATGTGTTAGACCGGACGCAGGGAGTGGGTGAGATGATTTTAGGCAGTACATGGTCAAACTGTTTAAAAACATTTAATAGTTTAATATTAACAAGAGTATCAGAACTTAGGACTTTGACAGTTACCAGTGTTAGAGTGAATCAGCAAAAAGTACATTTAAAATTTTTAAAAATTTGAAATAATCATAAATTTAAAGAAAAGTAGCACATATAGCCTGTCAAGATTCCTTACAGAGATGGAGCAAGAAGCATGTATATGAGGGGACTTCAAAAAGTTTATGGAAGGCCGGTGCTGTGGCTCACTAGGCTAATTCTCCGCCTGTGGCGCCGGCACACCAGGTTCTAGTCCCGGTTGGGGCGCCGGATTCTGTCCCGGTTGCCCCTCTTCCAGGCCAGCTCTCTGCTGTGGCCTGGGAGTGCAGTGGAGGATGGCCCAAGTGCTTGGGCCGTGCACCCGCATGGGAGACCAGGAGAAGCACCTGGCTCCTGCCATCGGATCAGCGCGGTGCACTGGCCGCAGCGGCCATTGGAGGGTGAACCAACAGAAAAGGAAGACCTTTCTCTCTCTCTCTCACTGTCCACTCTGCCTGTCCAAAAAAAAAAAAAAAAAAAAAGTTTATGGAAAATGGAATTAAAAGATAAATGTATTTAGGTGCAAAAATTGAAATTCACACGTATGGTTGGTATGTGTGTATGTGTTCTATTCAAACACTGATCTAGGGTTGGGCGTTGCACAGTGGTTGGGGTGCCACTTGAGATGCATGCACCCCATTTTGGTGTGCCTGGGGTCCAGTTCCGGCTCTGCTCCTAATTACAGCTTCCTGCTAATGCACACCCCTGGAGGCAGCAGGTGATGGCCCCAGTGCCTGGGTCTCTGCCACCCCATGGGAGATCCAGATTCAGTTCTAGGCTTCTGGCTTCAGCCTTGGTCCAGCCCCAGCTATTGCAGGCATTTGGGGAGGGAGCAAGTTGAATGAAGATCTCTCTGTCTCTCTGACTTTCAAATACAATGGAAAAAAAAAAAAGGTCAAGTTCAGGATCACACATGACATTTAGTAGTTTTGTCTCTAGTTTCCTTCAGTCTGAAACAATTCCTTAATGTTTCCTGACACTCATGACCTTGATGATTCTGAAAGTTACAGACCACTTAATTTTATAAAATTTAAGATTTATTCAGGCCGGCGCTGCGGCTCACTAGGCTAATCCTCCGCCTTGCAGCGCCGGCACACCGGGTTCTAGTCCCGGTCGGGGCGCCGGATTCTGTCCCGGTTGCCCCTCTTCCAGGCCAGCTCTCTGCTGTGGCCAGGGAGTGCAGTAGAGGATGGCCCAAGTGTTTGGGCCCTATACCCCATGGAAGACCAGGAGAAGCACCTGGCTCCTGCTATCGGATCAGCGTGGTGCGCCGGCTGCGGCGGCCATTGGAGGGTGAACCAATGGCAAAGGAAGACCTTTCTCTCTGTCTCTCTCTCTCACTGTCCACTCTGCCTGTCATAAAAAAAATAAAAAAAAATTTATTCAGTGTTGCCCATGTTTCTACAAGGAGCCCTGTTCTTTTTGGGGAAAATGTTGTTTAGAGGCCAAGATCTGGGCAGTGAGCGTTCTCATTGCTACTGGGGTATCACTGCATGTGAACAGTACTAAGAGATAAATGTGTGTGAATACAGTGTACCTGCCTGCACATGTGTACACACACACACAGCACATACCTTATTCATTTCTGTGTCTCTCTGTATTGAAAATCAGTGATTTCACACTGATACCTCTAATTCTCAACTTCTTAAAGTTCATTTTACTTTGCACCCTTTCTGTAATTATATCTTTAATAATCTTATTTATTTTACACATCTGTATGCATCCAGTCTTCTGTCCTCTCCTTGGTGGGCTCACATCACCTGCTATAGGCCAGCCCTGCAAAGTGGACACATTCCTTACCCTGCAGGGAGCTGCCTGCACACTTGGCTGTCCTCCTGCCTCCCTCTGCTTGGGCCTGGCATGCTGTTCTGTCTTCCTAGCCCTGGCAGGGGTGCTCACTTTGTTCTGCTCTACTGAATGGCTTAGGACTGAATTGTTTAAAGAAAGTGAATTGACATAGAAGAAAGATGTGAAATAAGTAACTGGGCAGGTAATACATGGATCTGGCAAAAAAACTGTGAGCAAAGTAAGCAAATGACTAAGATTTGTAGAGTGCTATGCTAAGTGATGGCTTTCTGTTGTTAGTTTTTAAATTGTTATCATTTGTAAGTGTGTATTTATTTTCATCTCCTTGAATGGCAGAGTGATGCTGGGAAACAGAGAGGTGTCTTCCTTTTGCTGGTTTCCTCCCCAAATGCCCACAGTAGCCAAGGGCTGGGTCAGGCCCAAGCCAGGAGCCCAAAACTCCACCCAGGTCTCCCATGTGAGTGGCAGGGACTCCAACACTTGGGTCATCATCTGGTGCCTCCCAGGATGCGTTACCAGGGAGCTGGATCTGACGTGCAGTAGCTGGGACTCCAACTGGTGTGCTGATAGGTGACTCAGGCATCCCAAGCAGTGGCTTAACCTGCTGCACCATGTTGCCCGCCCCTGTTCTTTTTTTAAGCCAGAAACATCAGTTTAGAAAGACAGAGGAGGGGCTGGCACCGTGGTACAGCGGGTTAATCTGCCTGCAGCGCTGGCATCCCATATGGTTGCCGGTTCTAGTCCTGGCTGCTCCTTTTCCAATTCAGCTCTCTGCTGTGGCCTGGGAAAGCAGTAGAAGATGGCCCAAGTGCTTGGGCCCCTGTACCGGCATGGGAGACCCAGAAGAAGCTCCTGGCTCCTGGCTTCAGATCAGCACAGCTCCAGCAGTTGTGACCATCTGGGGAGTGAACCAACAGAAGGAAGACCTTGCTGTCTCTCCCTCTCACCATCTGTAACTCTACCTCTCAAATAAACAAATAAAATCTTAAAAAAAGACAGAGGAAGGGACTCCTCACCCCCTCCCCCCATCTTAGTTCTTTATATTAAAATTGTCTAAAAGGTTTCTTTTTTCCCCAGGTTTCATTTTTTGAAGAAGAACGAAACATACTATCTCGGAGCACAAGTCCCTGGATCCCCCAGTTGCAGTATGCCTTCCAGGACAAAGATAACCTTTACCTGGTGAGTGAGTCTGTGCGCCCACCTCTTCAGCACTCCTATTCTCAGAGGCCACAGTCACAGGCCTGAATGTGGTTCTTGCTCCTGGGGTCCACGAAGCCTCTGATTCGTTTGGCTGCTTTCCTGGCTTGCAGCTGTCTTGCTGCTCTCCCGTGTTAAAGATTAAGAGCCAGCCCATTTAGAAACAATCTCATTATTGTGTCGGGTATTGGAGCTGCAGCTTAAAGGGCAATAATGAGAAATAATTCGTTTGGGAATAGTCTGCCTTTACCTTTCATAGGATCTTGCTTTAATTTTTGAAAGTTGAGAGAATAGTGCGTGATCGATAGAAGAAAATGTAGCCTTTCTTCCTCATATGTGGAAGGTAATCAAGTTATCTCCTAGAAGCACAGAGTAGAATAGCAGTTACCAGAGACTGGGAGTGGCAGGGGTATGTGGGGAGACAGAGGGGCTGGTTAGTGGTTGGACAGGAGGCCTGAGTTCCTGTGGCCTGTGCACAGCAGGGTTAACAGTTTAGTTTTAATTAACACTTGATTGTGTGTTTCAGAATAGCTTGTTCACTCCCCAGTGGCTACAACCACTGGAGCTGGGCCAGTCCAAAGCCAGGAGCCAGGAGCTTCTTCTGGGTCTCCCACATGGGTGCGGGGACCCAAGCACTTGGGCCATCTTCTGTTGCTTTCCCAGGCCATAGCAGAGAGCTGGATCAGAAGTGGAGCAGCTGGGACTCAAACCAGCGCCCATATGGGATGCTGGCACTGCAGTGGTGGCTATACCAGCTATGCCAGAGCACCAGCCCCTATATATATACTTTTACTGAGCCTTGACTATGCCCTAAAGGAAAAATATTTCTATATACTCATTATATACAGTTTGTTTTACAGAAATGGCTCACTGCTTTCCCTGGCTATTCAGCTTGCTTTTGCCTTCCTTCTGCAGTTTGTCCCGGACGTCTTCCCATGTCAGTGCATTCTGATCCACTTCATTCTTCGTGATGACGTAGTTTTCCCACATGTGCATCTAGCATAACTTATTTTAAGGCCTTGTTTAGCTTCTTGGTGGATTGGATATGTAAATTTAAAAGTGTATTCTAGAAATAATTTTCGTTCCTGGTTTAGCCCTTCAAACAGAAGTGGGGGACCTTTTTCCTACCAAGGGTCATTTTGAATATTGTCACATCATTTGTGGGCCATACTAAATCATCCAACTTAAAAATGAGTCTGCTACAGGTGTACTGAATTTCTAGTTCTGCTTGTGGTTGCCTTGGAAGGGCCAGACCAAATGATCTTTCGGGTCTTATATGGCCTGTGGGCTGGACGTTCCCCACCCCTGCCTTAAAACAAGACTATCCTGTTACCTTGAAGGGAGACGAGCTGTCACAGAGGCTCACGTAGGAGGAAAGGGTGAGGGAGAGGTGGCATCCTGTCTGGTTTTGCCTTCTGCTGGGCACTGGGCACTTGTGGGGGACCCAACTGCCTTCATTTCTGAAGTGGGATTAAAGAGTGTCTGCCTGGGTTTGCTATCAGTTGAGAACCCCATGCCTGTTGAGAGTTCTCTCCAGCCTCACTCGACCTTCAGAGCGACGGCCTTCTCGGAGGAACGAACCGGGAGGCTGACCTTGCACGGAGCAGGTGCTCCTTTGGAACCAGAGCCAGGCCGAAGCTTTCTTTCCTTGGCTGTTGTCTTGGAAGCTTTCCTTCCTTGCGAGCTGAGATGTGGAGCCCTCACCTTCACAAATGACTGTGTTTTTTTTCCCTCCAACTCAATATTTTATTTATATTTGAGATAACGTATTTTTAATTTATTATATCGTCAAAGACTTCCTAACTCTACTAAATAAAGAGTTCAAATAAAAAGACCATAGTCCAGCAAGAAAATAAGGAGGAGCCTATAAAACAAGAATCAAATGGCAGACATTCACCTTCACTCAGATAAAGTAAGTTCAAAACTAGCCATGCAGTCGTCGAAGCTGTAATGGTGTATAATTGCTCTCAGTTTGCTTGACAAAGACACAAATGACTTAGTCGTGTTTCTCGGGTCGCTGGTCCAGGCTGTGCAGCATCTGCTGTATTCTCTTGGCAGCGCCCCTCCTGTTTGCATGCGCAGTCACGCGCCACCCAACGAGGCTTTGATCAATGGTGGACTACAGAGACAGAAGTGGCCCCGTGAGATTAGAACGTAGCTGAGAAACTCCCGTTGCCTAGCATTCCTGCTGTACTTTTCCGATGTTAAGATACACAAATCCTCCCCACCATGTCACGATTGTCTGTGGCATCCAGGGCAGTGACGTGTCGGACAGGGCTGTGGCCCAGGAGCAGGGGGCGGGGTTCACGTCGCTACACTCCATGCTGGCGTGATGACCACACCACCGACTGCTCAGAGGCACGGCGTGGCCGTGTGAGCCGCGGCCTCTTCACCAGCCTTCTGGAAGGAAGTTCCCCTGCAACAGCAGGGTTTTGTTTGTTTTGTCAGGATTCTTGTTTATCTTCTTTATTGTTGTTTTGGATTTTTTAATTAGAGTTCTGCGAGAGAGGGAGAGTGCCAGCTTGTGAGGATAAACTTCATTTTCCAGGCAGCACAGAGCACAAGGCAGCCTGGAGCTGGGAGGGGCTCTGATTTCTTTTTTGTCAGGAGTTGAGAGTGCACAGTTTTCCTGTCGGCCTTACAGTGTTTTGTAAACTCATATTTCTTGTCCTCTGGGTGGAACAGCTCAGCTTCTTTTCTCCCATGTGGGTGGCAGGGGCGCAAGCACTTGGGCCTTTCTCCTATGCTTTCCCAGGTGTTTAGCAAGGAGCTAGATCGGAAGTGGAACAGCCAGGACTCGAACTGGCATTCGTATGGGATGCCGGCACTGCAGGCAGCAGTTTACCCCACATGCCACAACTCTAACCTCAGGAGCTCACCTTCTTAATGTCCATTCTCATGGTAGCTGCTGCTTCTCCAAAGTGAGCATTGCTGGGATGCTTTGGTATTTTCACACCAGCAGCATCAGTTTTGGTAGAGGTAGTGATGACAAATTTCCAGTGTTCTCTGCAAAAACACAGTAGAGGACCCAGGAGTCCAAGCTCTTGAGGCAAACAACCGTGCAGTTGCTTCAGGGCCACCCTACTTGCCTCCCCTGTGGCCGGAGGTGATGGTCGAGGGGCCCTGGCGTGAGCCTCAGTCGCAGGTTCTTACGTGCTGCCTGTAATGCTTTTTTTCTTGTAGCTCGGCGGTTTTCAGACCACACGTTCAGGAGGGTGCTTTCTAGACGTTTTGAGAGTTTCCCGAGTTAGTGGCTGCTGCTTTACCACCAGCTGACTTTGTCGCAGAGGAAAGAGCCTTCCTTTTCTTTTTCTTCCCTGTGGATTTGGCAGAAGGGGGCCTGTGCATGGAGATGGGCTTCCTGGAAGTGCTCTTGGAGTGGGAGTCTCTGTCGGCTCCTCTGCGGGTCGGGCTCCTGGCTACTGTGGGCTGTCTTGGGCCTTTTGGCTGTGAGACTTTTCTCTTGATTTCTTTTTTGCCTTTTTTTTTTTTCTCAGATTTATTTATTTATTTGAAAGGCAGGGTTACAGAGAGAGAGAGAGGAGAGAGAGAATCTTTCATTTGCTGGTTCATTCCCCAAATGGCCAGGGCTTGGCCAGGCCAAAGCCAGTAGCCAGGAGCTTCTGGGTCTCCATGTGGTTGCAGGGGCCCAAGCAATTGGGCCATCTTCCACCGCCTTCCCAGGAGCATTAGCAGGGAGCTGGATTGGAAGTTGAACATAAGACTTGAAATGGAGCCCATATGGAATGCTGGTGCTGCAGACCATGGCTTTAACCGACTGTGCCACAGCACCGGCCCCTCCTTCTTGATTTTTTTTTTCTAAGATTTATTTATTTTATTTGAAAGGCTGAGGCTGAAAGAGAGAGAGAGAGAGAGAGGAGTCTTCCATCCGCTGTTTTATTCCCAAATGGCTGCAATAGCTGGAGCCACACCGATCCAAAGCCAGGAGCCAGGAAATTCCTCTGGGTCTCCCATGGGGGTGCAGGGGCTCAAGGAGTTGGGCCATCTTCCACTGCTTTCCTGACCATAGTAGAGAGCTGGATTGGAAGAGGAGCAGCCGGGACTTGAACCAGTGCCCATGTGGGATGCTGAGACTGCAGGTGGCCGCTTTACCTGCTACGCCATAGTGCCGGCTTCCTCTCTTGCTCTTGATGTCAGCATCCTTAGCTTCTCAGTGTTCCTGCCTGCCACCTTGCAAGATGGAGAAGATCCTGAAACATCTGGTCTCTAGAGTTCTGTTGCTTTAGTATGTCGATATTTGGGTTCAGTGACATTTTGCAGCCTTTTTGAGTAGCTCAGTCAGGTATCACTGATGGGATCTTGCAGTTATTTCCTGGTCTGCGTTTTTTTCTCAAGTCCTTTGATACCTGGCAATAAAATGCTTGCTAAGGATAGAGTGTTCATATAAAAATCCACACTAAGCACGGGAATTAATACAGAATCGCAGGTCCACCATCCCTTATCTGTAATTCTGAAGTACCCAGAGCTCGGAAGGACCGCCAGTTTTTTAATTACATGTATAGCAGCAAAATCCTACTTGAACTTGGTTTGTAGCAAAGCCTGATCCGAGCTCTATTAAAGCTATTTACAGTATTCATTCCTGTTAGCATGATATTCACACATCTCCCTGCAAAGTGTTTGATCATGAAGTGATGTTTCAGGACCACCTGAAGGTTTTATGTAATGTGAATACATGCATCACATTGTTTTTCTAAAATCAGGAAGATTCTGAGTGCAGAAACACTCTAGTGCAGGATCTGTCTCTGTGCTGTCAAGCCCTGAGATTCCTTTTTACCCATCGACCACTTATAGATCACGGAAGCTTTGAAGTCTGCGGAGACTTCCGTGTCATGGAAAGCTCTCCGGGCAGTTGAACACTAATTTGTGATGCGAACGTGGTATAATGGAAGATGCATTTTAATGAAAAAAGAGGTAGGATTCTTCCCCCATCTCCGTCCCTTGGCTGTGCCTTCTCTCCAGTTCTGCCTCTACTGCGTGAGTTCAGGCCTGTGTCTTCTCTTGCCTGCATCGCTGCATTAGCCCCCTGAGCGCTCTGTCTGCCATCAGTGTGGTCCTTTCTGCAGCTCGTCCTCCGATGCCACCGAGTCACTTCACCACTGAAACTTCCAGTCTCCCTCCTGGCTGCTGGATGCGGTCCAGATTCTGCGTGGGGCTTCCAAGGCCTCTGTGGCATGTGTCTCCAGCCTGGGGGCTTTCTCCTCTCTCTCTCTCTCTCTCTTTTTCCCTCTCTCCTTTCATTCCTTTGGTTCTTTGACCTTGCCTTTGACTTTGCCATGTGCTGTTTCCTCATCCCCTGTTTGGCCTGGCCAACTCTTCTTTTTCCTTCTGGGCTTGGATTAGATGCTGCTGCTTCTAGAACGTCCTCCTGGAGCCTGTGCTTCTGGGATGGACCTCTTCTGCTATGCCCATATCACGCTGTGCTTCCTCTTCAAGAGCAGGTGTTGGTCCTGCCCGCTAGTCTGCTTCTTCCACAGGGGAGCAATTATGTCGCTGTCGCTCCCAGTAGAGCTTTACTAGGTAAACAGCTTAAGAAATATTTATTGAATAAATGCATGATTAATTTCATAGGGATTTTTAAAAAAGATTTATTTATTAATTTGAAAGGCAGAGTTACAGAGAAGCAGAGGCAAAGATAGGAAAAGAGAGGTCTTCCATCCACTGGTTCACTCCCTAGATGGCCGCAGCAGCCAGAGCTGCGCCAATCCAAAGCCAGGAGCCAGGAGTCTCCTCCAGGTCTCCTATACAGGCGTAGGAGCCCAAGGACTTGGGCCATCTTCTACTGCTTTCCCAGGCCATAGCAGAGAGCTGGATCAGAAGTGGAGCAACTGAGACTCGAACTGGCGCCCAAATGGGATACTGGCACTGCAGGCAGTGGCTTTACCTGCTACAAACAGTGCCAGCCCCCAAAGGGATTTAACTTACATAAAAATTTACTTATTATGTTATAGAAATCATATTATGTGTCGGCCGGCACCGCGGCTCACTAGGCTAATCCTCCGCCTTGAGGCGCTGGCACACCGGGTTCTAGTCCCGGTCGGGGCACCGGATTCTGTCCCGGTTGCCCCTCTTCCAGGCCAGCTCTCTGCTGTGGCCAGGGACTGCAGTGGAGAATGGCCCAAGCACTTGGGCCCTACACCCCATGGGAGACCAGGAGAAGCACCTAGCTCCTGCCATCGGATCAGCGCGGTGCGCCGGCCGCAGCGCGCCGGCTGTGGCAGCCATTGGAGGGTGAACCAATGGCAAAGGAAGACTGTTCTCAAAAAAAAAAAAAAAAAGAAAAGAAATATTATGTGAGCTGTGAGTTTTTTGCTCTCTTATGTATATAATTCAAGACAGACCCAGTGAGATACAGTAGAAAGAAATTTACCTTGGATCCTACTGGATTTTTTGATGGTTAAAAATTTCCCGTTTGCAGCGACATACCAACGAGCATGGCTTACCATTTTCTAGTGTATAGAAGGTCGTAGCAAACACCACTGTGTCATCTGGTTCTATATAACAAAGCCAGGGCCGTATTCTGGCAGGTTGCCCAGGGAAACGGTGCTTCGTTTATATGGTTCATGAAGAAATCTGTTGAATTCTGTAGAACAGATGCCTTCCAAAGTGCCCTTCCACGAACGAGTGAACTTCTCAAAGCATCGTTTTGCAGCTCAGCACGTGTAGTTCTGATGCGTCTGAGTTCTTTGTGAGATTCCTGCTGTTGGTGTTTTTTGTGTTATCGACCTCTTCAGGCTGCCCTGGTTTTCAGCCTGTAACCGACCTCCTTCCCCAGCTGAGACTTACGTTGTCTTCTCTCTGCTCGTTCCAAAGCTGTTTCCCAGTTGCGTGTGGAGATGTGTCAGTTAAGGTGCAGGCTTGGCTGCTGTGACCTACAGTCTGGATTGGTGGAGCATTTCTGTGTGTGCAGTAATTCAGGGACCCAGGTTCTTTCCATGTGTGGTGCTCCCATTCCTTAGGGAGTTGATCTCCTCTACGTGGTTGAGCCAGTTTCTGTCTTTGTTCTTGCAGGCTAATAGGAGAAAAGAGCAGAAATCCAGAGCCAGCAAATTCCTTTCATATAGAATGGTGCGCAAGTTGGACGCATCACTTCCTTGCACATCTTATTGGCCAGAACTTAGTCACGTGACTGCAAAGCTAGCTGTGAAGGAGACTTGGTTGTGTGCTGTATGGCTGCATGGTCTATATTCTGTTAAAATTCTTACTACTGTGGGGCCTGGTGCTATAGTGTAGTGGGTAAAGCTGCCACCTGCAGTGCCGGCATCTCATATGGGTGCCGGTTCGAGTGCCGGCTGCTCCACTTCTGATCCATCTCTCTGCTGTGGCCTGGGAAAGCAGTAGAAGATGGCCCAGGTCCTTGGGCCCCTGTACCCTGGCTCCTGGCTTTGGATTGGTGCAGCTCCAGTCGTTGCAGCCCATTGGAGAGTGAACCAGTGGATGGAAGACCTTTTCTCTCTCTCTCTTCCTCTCCTTCTCTGTGTAACTCTGACTTTCAAATAAATAAATAAATCTTTTTTTAAAAATTCCTACTACTATGAAAAAGAGAAGGGTGGATTTGGGGCAAGGGGGACTAATCTGCCTCAGAAGTTCTGACAGCTACTTTTGTAGGTAATAAAAGGTTGAGCTGGGATTTGAAGCTAGACTCCATATTCTTTTTAAAAAAATTTTTTTAAGATTTATTTATTTATTTGAAACTCAGAGTTACACAGAGAGAAGGAGAGGCAGAGAGAGAGAGGTCTTCTATCTACTCCCCAAATGGCCACAACAGCCGGAGCTGTGCCAATCTGAAGCCAGGAGCCAGGAGCTTCCTCTGGGTCTCACGTGGGTGCAGGGGCCCAAACACTTGGACCATCTTCTACTGCTTTCCCAGGCCACAGCAGAGAGCTGCATCAGAAGTGGAGTAGCCGGGACTCAACCGGCGCCCATATGGGATGCTGGCTCTTCAGGCCAGGGCATTAACCCGCTGCGCCACAGTGCCGGCCCCAGGGCCCCATATTCTTACTCATGACAGTCTATGAAGGTACTCCAAAAAGTCTGTGGGAAAATGGGATTGAACAGTAAGTTTACTTTGGTGCAAAATTGTAGAGACATCCCTGTATAGTTTTCACATAACACTTACTTTTCATGAACTTTTTGAAGACCCCTCATAATACTCATCCCGAGCACTGCCAATAAGGACCCTGATTCCCATGTGCTGTTTGGGATTAGCTCTTTGTGTTTGCTGTCTGATTTTCAGTCCACACTCGTGCAGTTTCGTGGGCAGTGTTTCTTTCCTGTAGAGGAACAACTTGGAAGTGGACATTGACCCCAGGGCCTCCGTGAGCCCCCGCCTCTGCTGTCACGGGGAGTCTGGAGGGAACTAATGATGGCAGCTCTTCATTGTTTACTGCCGTGCAGCATGGCAGCTTAGGATAGTTTTGACAACGAGACATGTGCTGTTTTGATCTCTTGGCTCAGATGATCCAGCTTTTCAGGCATGTCTCAAAGCTCTCCAGGCGTGTGTTCACGTGTTGCCTCTTCAGAAGCCAGAGTTTGGGAGCCAGATGCCCATCAGATTGGGGTGTTCCCTAGCATATCAGTATTTTTTTTTAAGGATTTTTATTTATTTATTTGAGAAGCAGAGTTAAGAGAAAGGGAGAGACGGAGAGAGAGAGGGGTCTTCCATCCTCTGATTCACTCTCTAAATGGCTGCAACAGTGAAGCTGAGCCAATTTGAAGCCAGGAGCCAGGAGCTTCTTCTGGGTCTCCCATGTGGGTGCAGTTGGCTCAAGGACTTGGGCCATCCTCCACCGCTTTCCCAGGCCATAGCAGAGAGCTGGATTGGAAGAGGAGCAGCTGGAACTTGAACTGGCGCCCATATGGGTTGCTGGCACCACAGGCTGAGGCTTAACCCACTATGCCACAGCACTGGCCCCCTAGCATTTTAGTTCTTGTTTCATCTGTCCCTCGTTGGGTCTCTTCAGAGTCATTGGCCTTTTTGGCAAAACGAGGCATCAATACCCCTTATTGACCCCAATTGAATTGCTGAGCATGGTGCTGCCTTGGTGACTGCATTTAGAGTTTTCCATTTTAGGAGTCACAATTTGATTCTCCTGTCCCAGTGTATCTGGTCCTATACTCAGAGTTTTTGATTTAGTAGGTCTAGGATAGGACCCAGGAATTTGTATTTTTAATTTGAGAAGCAGATAGACAACGAGACACGGAGAGAGAGAGAGGCCTGCCATTTGCTGGTTAGCTTCCCAAATGCCCACCAGGGCTGGGGCCTTGAGCGAGGAGCTAGGAACCTGATCCATGTCTCCCATGTGGATGTCATGGACCTAAACCCTTGAGACATCACCCATTCTCTTCCAGGGTGTGCATTAGCTGGAAGCTGGAGCCAGGCTTGAACCCAGGTCCTCCCATATAAGACGTAAGCATCCTATTCAGCCGTCTTAACAGCTTAGGCCAAACACCTACTCCAGACTTGCATCTCTTTCTTTCCTTTTTATTTATTTGAAAGGCAGAGTGAGGCAGGGGAGAAGAGAATGTGAACGCTGTCTTCCATTCTCTGGTTTATTCCTCAGATGCCGGTAACAGCCAGAGCTGGGCCGGGCTGGGCTGTAGCCAGGAACTCCATCTGGGTCTCCCACATGAATAGCAGGACGCCCAGTACTTGGGCCATCATCTACTGCTTCCCAGGTGTATTAGCTGGGAGCCGGGTTGGACTTGGAGGCAGGCCTGAATCCCAGGCACTCCGATATGGGATGTGGGGATTTCAAGTGGTAGCTTAACCCACTGTGCCACATCACCCTCCCCTGCATTTCTAGTAAGTTCCCGACAATGCTGTTTTGCCTGGTCTGGGGACTCATTTGAGAACCGATGTCCTCCAGTTGTCATTTCTGGGGATTGCTTCTTCCCTTTGTCCCATCACGGTAGTACACACATCTGAAATCCCTCCCCTCCTTCTCTCCGGCCACGGACTGTTCCCCTGCTCTTGCTGGCTGTGGAGTGTGCTCATCAGCTCATGTTTATTTCTTGTAACCTAACTGGAAGCTTTGTAAACAGCCCCTTTATTAGGTAACGTCCTCAATTACCTGGTTGGAGGCTGCTGTTTCTTGCTTTGACTGTGAATGATTCAATTCTCAATAAGGCTTTTTTCAACAGATGAATGAGTCAGGCTGCATTCATATTTTCTGAGATAAATGGCCTTTTCTCTTTTTCTCACGGTCACCTTGCCCTTCAGGAAGGATAATTGAGGTTCTCTGCCGGGGGCCACTGTTTAGAGGAGTCCTCCCTCCTCCCCTGTGCCAGGGATCAGGAACGCTGGGCAGATAATGACGCTGGTGGCATCATTCCATCTTTTCGCGGCACTTTCAGTCATGCTGAATGTGCAGGCATTTCAAGGAGACATTTCTAAGAGGCGGCTAGTACTGCTTGCTTCTAATGATGCCCTATGCAAATTGGAGTGGAGCTATTTGTCTTAATCTGTTTTCTGTTGCTGTAACGCAACACCTGTGACTGGTTAATTTAGATGGAGCAGAAGTTTATTTGGCTTACAGTTCTGGAGGGTGGGAATTCTATGAACAAGATGCTGGTGTTGTCCCAGTGTGGGACAACAGCCTTCTTGCTACACCATAACATAGAAGCGGAGCAGAGCAAGTGTGTTAACTTCAGGTTCATCTTTTTAAAAAATATTTATTTCTTTATTTGAAAGGCAGAGTTACAGAGAGGCAGAGGCAGAGAGAGAGGGAGAGAGAGAGAGAGAGAGAGATCTGGGGCCTTCGCCGTGGAGCACTAGGTTAATCCTCCGCCTGCAGCGCCGGTATCCCACATGGGCGCCAGGTTCTAGTCCCAGTTGCTCCTCTTCCAGTCCAGCTCTCTGCTGTGGCCCGGGAGGGCAGTGGAGGATGGCCCAAGTGCTTGGGCCCTGCACCCACATGGGAGACTAGGAGGAAGCACCTGGCTCCTGGCTTCGGATTGGTGCAGCGCCGGCTGTAGCAGCCATTTGGGAGGTGAACCAATGGAAGGAAGACCTTTCTCTCTGTCTCTCTCTCTCTGTCTAACTGTCCAACTCTCTCTCACTGTCTAACTCTGCCTGTCAAATAAATAAATAAAAAAGAGATCTTCCATCTGCTGGTTCGCTCCCTAAACGGCCACAGTGGCTGGAGCTGGGCTGACCCAAAGCCAAGGGCATTGAGCTTCTTCCAGGTTTCCCACGTGGGTGCAGGGGCCCAAGGACTTGGGCCGTCTTCTACTCCTTTCCCAGGCCATAGCAGAGAGCTGAATTGGAAGTGGAGCAGCTGGAACTTGAACCGGTGCCCATATGGGATGTTGGCAGTGCGGATGGCAGCTTTACCTGCTACGCCACAGTGCCGGCCCCTCATCCTCTTCTTAAAAAGCCACTGATGCCATCATGAGGGCTCCATTCTGTGACCTCATCTAACCCCAATTATATACAAAGGCCGTGGTTCCAAATACCATTGCTATATCAATTTGTGCTTTATATTTTCAACATATGACCTTTTAGGGGACACAGTCTTACCATAGCAGGACTAAAGGACTATTACATATTCACCCCCCTCCCATATTTGTGTGCACATGCATTTGATCATGCATGTGGGTAAATGTGCATACATGTGCATGCCTGAGCACACACATGCGCAAACACACACGATATTTTGTCCTTCATTTCAAATGCAATAGAAAAGGTGGAAATTGTCATCCTAGTTCAAGGGGTTTAGATGCAAACACCAGTAGAGAGGCAGCCGCTCCTTCCAAACTGAACACATGTAAGATTTGCCCTTTAATTAGCATCTGCAGCTGCTGCCATCAGAAGGGGCTGTCTCTGTTGGCCTAGAAGTCTTTGCTTTAAAAGAGCAAGTCCGTTATAGCTCCAAGCCAGGCTCGTCTGTCAGCTGCTGAGCGTTCTCTGTGGTCGGTGGGGTTGCCGCATTGTTTAGCGCTGTTTCACTGAAGGGCTCTTCCCTGGCTCCTGTCTCCCCAGCCTTTGGTTTCTACGCCTTGGTGGCCACCACTGCAGTGACCCACAGCTGTTCCCCCTGTGCATCTCCGGTCCTTGCAAAGATGCAGGATCATTCCTTCAGTGCTGATGGGCTGGTTCTTTTCCAGCCTTTTGTTGTCCGTGATCTTGTCTTGATATTCAGAAAGGCTGCAGGTAGTCACTGAAGCAACACAGGCAGCAGCAGCAGCAGCGAGGGCTGTTTTATTAAAGCCGAGCTTCGTTCAAGGACACCTCTGTTGTGGAAACCTTGCGTTCAGCTGGAGTGGGAGCCACACTGGCCCCACGGCCTCACCAACTGTGGGTCTCAGTGCAGCGCGAGCCTAGCTGCATAGGAAGCAGTGGCTCCTTAAAATGCAGATTCCTGGGCCCTACTTATAGAGCTTGACCCATGAAGTCTGGGGTCAGTCTCTGGAATCCATATTTCTCTCTCTCTTTTCTTTTACCCCTCCCCTTTTTTTTAGATTTATTTATTTATGTGGAAGTCAGAGTTACAGAGAAGGAGGGCCAGAGAGAGAGAGAGAGAGATCAACTGACATTGGTTCACTCCTCAAATGGCCGCAACGGCTGGGGCTGGGCCAAGCTGAAGCCAGGAGCCAGGAGCTTCTTCTGGGTTTCCCATGTGGGTGCAGGGGCCCAAGGATGTAGACCATCTTCTGCTGCTTTCTAAGGCACATTAGCAGGGAGCTGGATGGGAAGTGGAGCAGCTGGGACTTGAACCGGCACCCATATGGGATGCTGGTGCTGCAAGCGGAGGCTTAATCTTCTATGCCACAGCATCAGCCCTTAGAATCCATATTTCTAAGAAGCTCCCTAAAGAGGTGGCATAAGAAGGAGATATAGCTGACTCTTTTATACTGCATATTGTTATTTATTTTTGAGTTTTTTGTTTGAGAGGCAGTGAGACACACACACACACACACACACATATATATATAGAGAGAGAACAAATGTGCTCCCCCATCTGCTGGTTCACTTTTTAGGTGCCCACAACGGCCAAAGCTGGGCCAGGGCTGGAACCAGGAGCTGAGAACTCCACCTCCCAGCATCTGCATTAACAGGAAGCTGGAATCAGGAGCCAGAGCCAGGAATTGAACCCAGGCATTTTGACTCTTAACTACTAGGCTAAATGCCTGCACTATTTATTATAATTTAAAATAATTTTCTTTTTCATTCCACTATAATGCTGGCTCCTTGAAGGTAGCAATTTTCCTGTTTTGTTTGCTGTAGTTTTCCTAATATCTAGAACAGTGCCTGACACTCAGATATTTATTTGGGTGAATGTGTCTTACCATTTTTTAGAAAAGCACTTCTTCCAGGGCTTCTGATGGGCAGGCAGGCCTGGGAAACCCTTACAGCCTTCCTGGGTTAGAAGTCGCATTTTGGGGGATCAACACCTCCCAGCCCTCTCTGAGTGGTAAGAGTCAAGGATAGAGCTCCAGTTTTGGACAAGTTTGGTTGGAGCAGATGAACCCTCTGACACAACCTGGGTGGCCTCTGTCGTCCTTGATTAGTTCAGTGTTCTGCTGACCCCGGTCTTTGGTTCACAACAAGTCATCTGGTACCAAGACTTGAAGACTTAGCTTGCAACTTTCAACATTGCTTCTGGAGCCACATGATTTGGTGTCGTTTTAACAGTCTCAAACTGTCTTCTGAAAGCCCTCAAGTCTTGGTGCTTTATTATCTCTTTAAGCTCAACAGCATGCTATTGGTTGAGACTGGTTTGGTGTATTATTCAGATTTCTGTTACTATAATGAAATACCCGAGACTGGAACTTTAGAATAAAGAGATTTACTTAGCTCATAGTTTTGGAGGCAAGAAGTCCAAATAGCGTGGCACCAGCTCCATGGGCCCAGGGGCCCCTGGCTCCATCACCTCCTGGTAAATAGCATCATGGTAGGCAAGACAGGAAACCCGAGAGCAGGGAGGGGCCAGGCTTACAACTTACCACTAGGCCTCGCCTCTTGCACGTCCCACTGTTTTTCAACATTGCCATGTGGATGGCCAAGTTCCCAACACATGAAGCCTTGGAGAGAACACATTCAAACCATACCCAAACCCATAGCTGTTGACCGCACACGAGCCGTCTTCCCTATACCAAAATGAGCAACTCTTCTCCAATGGTATATTTTTGGGATATGGATAATGTCTTGGGATAGCCAAGTTTACTCATAAATGTGCAAACTAAGTTCCCCTCCTGGTGCTCACTGGAATTTTTAGTACAGTAATCTGGAATTGTGTTCGTGGGCAAGTTTGATTAGTTTCTTTGACAAGGCCTGTTCTATTTAGAGGTCTATCATTTGATGTGTCTATTTTGGCCCCGTGATGTGGAACCCATGGCTAGCAGCTGTTGTAATTTGGGTTGCTTGTTTTCTCACCCAACCCTGGTTCTTGAAGAAATGCAGAGTTGTTTGACTCACAGAGAAGACTAGTTTGGGCTGGGATCTTTGAATAGGAACAAAGGGTACGTATCTTTCTGCCCTTTTATTTTCAGAACAATTCAACTGGACAAAACAAATAGAATTCTCTGGAGTAGCTGGTGTGTACTTAGCAGGGGTCAGTGGTGACCTCCTAGTGGTTGCAGTGGCTGCCTCGCATGCAGCTCTCAGACTCACAAACCATCCTGCTTTCTCACACCATTAATAGAGCCACAGGAACTTTATAGCTGTGACTTGTCATAAATATGTATTGTTCTTATTTTAAGACATTTCAGTTCTAAAAGTATGAGTACTTCTGTTATTATCTGTGAAAATTTTTTTTTGATGTTTAAGACCTTTTTAATGGCAACATATATTTAAAACAGACGTACAGATTAGCATCACCCACGTACCCGGGGCCTGTGGAGAACCAGGTTGGGATGAGTGGGTGAGCTGTAGGCAGCCAGGTGGCTCCAGGACTGGGACGAGCGACTGACGTCAGCTGTGACTTTGGGGGAGCTGAAGATGCATGGTGGCTGCTGCCCCTTCTAGTCTTGCTCCTCTTATTCATTCATGAATCCATCTGTTTTCAGCAATCACAGTGCAGACGGAGCCTTATTCTTCCTGTGCGGTTGTCCAGTGTCTGCTGTGTGTGAGAAGCCGTGGGAAGGGGGTGGAATCGCAGGTTGCGAGGGGCCCTGGAGGAGGATGTGCAAGGCAGCTTCCCCACTGACTTGGGTCTCGGGTTCAAGGGGGACTGGTGCGGGGCCAACTTCTGGGGCCTTTAGGGTTATGTGTAGATGCTCCATGTCTGATCTGTCTGGAGCGTTCTTCTAATTCTGGACTAAAACCAAGCAGGAGTTGGGAGGATGCTGTTGAGATTTCACGTCCCAGATGTGGATTGTGGACTATGCTTGTGGAGTGCAGTAGTTTGGTAGATTTAGTGTTTTTTTTTTTTTTGAAATTTTTTAGGATTATATCCAGGTATTGTTTTTTTCCAGAAAAAGATTTGAGACCACTTAGAATAAAAGGCATTCATAGTATGGCTAATAACCGGAGAACTGTGGAAGAGTTAACACTGACAGTGAAATTGGGTCCCAGCTTCTTGCCAGCCAGAGCAGAAAGGACCAAGCAGTGAAGGGCCAGGACGGCAGCTGAGGGCCTCCCACTGGTCCAGGCCTCTGCTAGGGGATTGGTCTTAGCCCTGTTCTACCGAGGGTGGACCTGAAAGGCAGAGGGAGGACCCTGCTGGGGTCTGAGACCACCCAGGCTGTGTGGTCTGGGGCCAGGTGTGATTCCTGGGCATCTCCTCCGGTTATCATCAAAAGGTGGAAGGATTTCAGTTCCTTGTGGCAGAAACCAATTTTTTTTCTTGCTAATCACAGAGTTTTATCTCAGGCCTCATAGTCTGTATTTTTTCCCCATATACACACTGATAAATATTATAACTCACTGTTTTTGTTACAAAAAGGGGGTTATGCTGTACTTTGCCCTGTAGAGGATATCACTTTACAAAACATTCTTGAAGGAAGGGGATGAAAAGGATGCACATTTTCCACAAACTTTTTTAAACTCCTGCCCATATTATCTTGGACAGATTCCCACTGCTGTATGAATAGATGGAGCCCATTTATCTTCAATATCTGCATCATATCCCATTATTTAGATGTATCATATTTTAGCCAGTCTCTTATTGATGGCTATTTGGATGACTTCCAAGTTTTTGTGTGTGTGTGTTACAACTCTGCAGTGAATCTATTTTTCTCTCTCTCTGTTTATCAGAAAACTATTGTACCTGTAAAATAAATTGGTAGAAGTGGAGTTATGAGGCCAGAGGTTCTATATTTCACATATAAATTTTTAATAGAGACTGTCGATTGCTTCCTAAGCCAACTGTAAGGGAAATGATTGTACCACATTTTCTGCATGCCTCCTGTAATCTGATGGCTGCTGAAGGGAGTGCAAAGAGGATGCCAGGGAGTTTGCTGCCCTGCAGGAAAATCCATCCATGCTGTGTACCTGCTCCTGGGGAATGTCTGGGTGTCGATCTGGGTGCATGGGGGAGTGGGTGGATTTAATTCAGCTGTTCAAGCTTGCCTTGCAAACGTGCCTGGTGTCTGGGACTAGGCTTTCATTCTGTTGATTCTCTCAGGGGAACGGATGTAATTTCCCTAGGGCAGGGACCTCATTCCATGTCTCACAATATGTCTCACGTGTCTGCATCGTAACTGCAACACGTCAGGTAGTATCTGAGGATCCTATTGAAGTGTTCCCTTTCTTGGTTGTGTGAAAAATTAACAATGTCGGCATTCTCTACAGGTCATGGAATATCAGCCAGGAGGGGATTTGCTGTCACTTTTGAATAGATATGAGGACCAATTAGATGAAAACATGATTCAGTTCTACTTGGCTGAACTGATCTTGGCTGTCCACAGCGTTCATCAGATGGGATATGTACATCGGTAAGTAGGACTTTTTGGTAGCATACCGAGAATTTATCTGTATCACATAAGAGTTCCTGTGTGGTAATGAACAAATCACTTCAGGATCAAAATAATGCTTTTTCCAATTTGTAGCCATTCCCATTTGGAACTGGCGGGAGGGAAGCTTTCCAAAGTGGCAGACACCTCAGCTTGCCCGTTCAGCAGTGACATAGGCCTGGAATTGTGATGTTCCCAGTGTTCTGGAGAGCAAGCCCTGTGAATGTAGCTAAGACCAGGAACTCTTGCACGGCTCTTTGGGCTTTATGATGGACAGGCTGAATGTGATTTACAGAAGGAACTGGCATGCACACAGGAGTAGAAGCCATGGGGTTGTCCTCCTGGCCGTGCCTGTTAGTGACAGACGGAGGTATCTCCCACATCCTCAGTGATGAGTGTTCTTCCCATGCTCACTCGTCCGGTGTTTCGCGGAGGGGACGCCAGGATGGCTAGACCACAAAACATGGAATCTGCAGCAGAGCCTTTGTCTTTCTGTCAGCCAGCTGCATGACCCTGGACAACTTCCTCAGCTTCTTTTGGCCTTAGTTTGTTTTCTTTACTTTTTTCCCCTTACAATTATTATTATTTTTTATTTGAGAGGAAGAGAGAGTACATGCACGAGCAAGCATGTGCGTGAGCTCACCCATCTGCTGACCTACTCCCCAAATGCTCGGAGGCCAAGGCTGGGAGCCAGGAACTCTCTCCAGTCTCCCACTCCAACCATCTCCACTGCCTCCTTGAGTCTGCGTTAGCAGGAGGTTGGAGTGAGGAGCCAGAGCCGATAGTGAATCCCAGCACCCTGGTCAGGGCACCTCAACTGTGTCTTGGTGGCTGTGCTCCCGCCCTGGCCTAAGTTTTTGTAATGTAAAATGTGTATCTCTGGGAGAAATAGCCCGACTAATAAATATTTGCTTCCTTCTCTTTCTTCCTTCCTCCTTTCCTTCTTTTTAATATACGCTAGTTATTTACATCCATCGACAGAGGAGGTCTGTGTAGGGGAAGCTAAGATTCTTGGCTGAGTTGAGATCCTAGGTTAGCAGTTGCCTGCTGATTGGCACGGAGAGCACAGCACGGCTTCATTGTCCCAATTCCCTTACAGAGACATCAAGCCCGAGAACATTCTCATTGACCGAACAGGACACATCAAGCTGGTGGATTTTGGATCGGCTGCTAAGATGAATTCAAATAAGATGGTAAAAAAATGGAATGAAGTACCCTGAGCAGAGTTTGTACTGCAGAGCATTCTGGGGTCTTGAGAAGTTTGAGAAGTATTGGGGTAGAATGGGGAGCCGCATTTTGGAGCCTTCACCTGGGGAGTGAGTGTGGACGCATGAGCCAGTTCCCAGATCATGGTACCCTTTTATGTGTAGCCCTGTTAATACCCTAAAAAACAGCTTTAGGAACATTCTTACACTGCGGTTAAAAAGACAAGACAATACGTATTTTGTTTTCCTTGCCTGTTATAGACTGTCTTCTGTTATATCATCTTTTCTACTTTTAAAATATTTTGATGAAATGTAACCCTCTTTTGCTCAAATCTTCTATTTCCTATGCAGCAAAATTGGAATTAATTACTGGAGCATTTCAGCCAGATATCCTTAAGTGCTAAGAACCTAGTGCTCAGAATATCATTTTTAAGTCTTAAACCTTGGTAAAAATTAAACTGTATCCCACATGCTAATTAGGGAGGCAAGAGGGCAGCTGTTGAGATCCAGGGGGAGACTTCTTTAAAAGAGAAATGACAAAGTAAAAAAGGAGTTAAAAAAAAACCTTCTAATAAATTTTGCGTGTGCCGCAATGTGAATTATGCAAAAAAGGATAGGCCTAGGAGAAAATTGACTTAGGTTTTGAAGACTTGCTTCATGACTGAGCCATTTGGTGACCTTGATGAACCACTAAGAACTGGCCTTTCATTCTGTCTCCAGAAAATGCTGGTTTTAGAAGGATGCAAAAATTAAGAGGTTGGAGAACCCAATCTTCAAAATACTGCCCAAGCTGAGAATTCAGTTCTTGGTAAAAAGGACAGTATGTAAAATTGCATTTTTTCCTTTAAATTCCTTGGAGGAAATGTGGGTAGTATTAGACAGAGGACAAGGCTTGGCGGGTAGTATTAGATGGAGGAAAAGGCTTGGCGCGGCATTGTCTTTGCACCTCCTACCTGTTCTTAAGACCTGAGACCTACTGGAGGTAATTCACCTCGCGTTCAGGTTCTTGGACAGACTCCCCATGCTGTCCAAGGTGGGATTTGTCACCCTCAGCACTGTCATTTCTTTCAGGCTATGTTCTTAGAACCTATTCACCTGATCATTACATTAGTCCTTGGCCTTCTGGCTAAGATCAAGTGAAGAATTGGAGAATCAAAGCATCTATGTTTAAAAATTTATATGTAATTCAGAAACAGATATGAAAACTTAGGTATCGAGTTTAGGGGAATAAAGCACAGAAAAATAATTAAATAATGCAAAGCTTTATTATCTAGGATTCAGAAACTTTATGTTACATTGGTGACATTATTAGACACCTGCATTTAGACAGAAACTGTCGTACAGGCCCGTGGTCTGACAATAGAACCCCAGCACTACTGACATTGTGGTCTGGATAATTGTTGTAGCAGACTATCCTGGCTGTAACAGGATGTTTAGGGGTGTCCCTGGCCCCTACTCTCTAGATATCATTAGCAGCATTTCCCACAGTTGTGAAAACAAAAACTTCTCCAGATGTTGCCAAATGTCCCTGGGAAACAGGGTTAGGGTTAGGAAGAGGTTGGTCAAATTAGTCCCGGCTGAGATGCCTGCAAGTAGATGGAGAAGCATCAGAAATCTAATTACTACAGCCAGGAATATGTGTTTGCAGTAAGGAAACCTACTCAGAAAACTAGTTTAGGACACAAAGTCATTGCTTGGTAAATAAATGGGAATTGAGAATAAGGCCCAATCTCCGCGTCCCTGCCTTCAGAGCCCTCAGGGGACAGAAAGGGCTCCTGTTCGTGTTGAGTTCTGTTTTTCAGAGCTTCCACTGCCCTTTTGAGTTCCTCTGATTGCAGCAACCTTCACTGCAGGCCAGGAGCCTCTCAGAGACTCTTGGGTTTATTTGCAACTCCAGGCTCAGCCTCTGATTATTTTGGTCAAGGAGGTATGGCCCTTTGTGCACCTGCTTGAGAGTATAGTCCCTCCTTTCGCTTGTGCTCATACGGCCAGGATGTGACAAGCAGTTAAGGGATTTTTTTTTTTTTTTTTGCATCATTTTAAGTGCAGAGGCCCTTTTATTACAGGAGAACAATAATCTGCACTCTAGATCAAGTCAGATGTAGATTCCATAGAATTATAATTTTTTAAAAAATATTTTTGATCAATGGTGGTGGGCTAAACATGTGTCTCCTTTAAATAGAATGTTTTACAGGCCTATGGCAAGTTCTCAGTGTTTG
The DNA here is from genome assembly GCF_051225735.1 of Oryctolagus cuniculus. Taxonomy (NCBI): domain Eukaryota; kingdom Metazoa; phylum Chordata; class Mammalia; order Lagomorpha; family Leporidae; genus Oryctolagus; species Oryctolagus cuniculus. Next base: position 19,949,105 of record NC_142887.1, on the reverse strand, counting down.
CTATGCTCAAAAGGTACCATACAAAATACAGCCCACATTTCCTGGAATGACTGTGTGTTACCCCAAATCAACCCATCCTCCTTCCTATCACCCCCAGAATATCATCTATGTGTTTTGGCTATTTGTGAGTCTTGGATCTGTTGAGTATTCCATCACCCATTATCTCTTCTTAAGAACGTTTCTTTGGAGTCTTTATGTTAGTAAACACAGAATGAGGGCCTAGCAACCGTAAGACCTGCTGTGTGGCTTAGGCTGCCCACTTCGCCTTATTGGAGCCTCAAAGAGCAGCATGGCAAACAGCCAGCCACTCCAACCTGTATCTGAGCTCTAGTGAACACAGCTGTGAGGAGCTTGTAATGGAAGTGCGTCGTAGCATGGTAAGGGGCTCTTGGCCCCTGTTAGCTGGTGGAGACTCCTGTAGGAGTGAAGAGATTGTATTTCTTTTCTGCACAGGAATAACATAGACTTCCTTTCCCTGTTTGTGCAGATGTAGGTTTTTTTTTTTTTTTTTTTTTTTTGACAGGCAGAGTTAGTGAGAGAGAGACAAGAGAAAGGTCTTCCTTCCGTTGGTTCACCTCCCAAATGGCCACAGATCGGCACTGTGCCAATCTGAAGCCAGGAGCCAGGTGCTTCCTCCTGGTCTCCCATGCAGGTGCAGGGCCCAAGCACTTGGGCCATCCTGCACAGCCTTCCCGGGCCACAGCAGAGAGCTGGACTGGAAGAGGAGCAACCGGGACAGAATCTGGCTCCCCAACCAGGACTAGAACCTGGGGTGCTGGCGCTACAGGTGGAGAATTAGCCTAGTGAGCCGTGGCACTGGCCCAAGTGTAGGTTTAATGCCCTGGGCAGCTGGATAGGGAAAGTTAGGTAAATAATTTTATGGTTTTTTTTTTTTTAAAGATTTGTTTATTTATTTGGAAGTTAAGAGTTATACAGAAAGAGGAGAGGCAGAGAGAGAGAGAGAGAGGTATTCCATCCAATGGTTCATTCCTGAAGCCAGGAGCCAGAAGCTTCCTCTGGGTCTCCCACGCGGGTGCAGGGGCCCAAGGACTTGGGCCATCTTTTACTGCTTTTCCAGGACATAGCAGAGAGCTAGATCGGAAGTGGAGCAGCCGGGTCTCAAACTTGGGTCCATATGGAATGCCGGTGCTTCAGGCCAGGGTGTTAACCCACTGAGCCATAGCGCTGGCCCCACAATTTTATGTTTAAGTAAATTCTCCTGTTAAAGAATCTGCTAAGTTGACCCTTTTCTCCTTCCCTCCCTCCTCTCCCAGCTTCTTTTCTTCCCCATTAATATGATGAAAATTAACCATGGTTTTATACTCCTGGGGCGCTGTCAGATGGTACATTGTGGACAGGCTGGACTCCTAGCACATGTTCACTTTTAGTGCCTCACTGGATTAGCTGGATTAATCGCCACAGGAGGAGAGAAAAAGCATGTTGGAAGGCCTTGGTAGGATGTGAGATTATATGTTGGACAGGTTTAATGTCCGTGGAGGTCAGTGACTAATGGAGACTGAGTAATCATTAATTATCATTAAAAACCATTATTAATCATGATTAGGCACTATTGTGGGAGATGTACAAAGAGTGAGTCAGCTTGTATTTCTCCTTTCATATCTTTTTGGTACCAATTAATAATAGAATTTAGAAAATTGTTGGATATAAATGTATGTAATCACAATCGCATTCTGAGGCAAGGATTACTTTGGGGAATTATTTGCCTGTCTTCTCTAAGTCTGGTCATTAGTTTGGAAATGAGGCATTGACAATTTGTGCTCTTTGGCTGGGTCACCCTGATACATATGACCCCATCAAGTTCCTTTTAACTCTTTGGTTGTGAACAAGCAGCTGTGCCCTGCGAGCTGTAAACAAGGAGAACGGAATATTCCTGAACAACTTGTGTTCAACAAGTACAGCGAGAGCTCATGATGAATATCTGACAGTTGTGTAGTTAGGGTCCTGCAAAGTAATTAGGCATAAAGAGTAAGCATTTAAAAAAAAAATGATACAGGTACATTATCATTAGCTAGCCAAACCACAGTGTTAGAGTTTTTCTTGTTATTTATTTAAAAATATCTATTGCTCATTGTCAGTATTGTGGTCACAACCAAAACCCTATAGTTTGGCCCTAATTCTGTGCTGAGCTCTTTAACACTTGTGCTAACAGTAAAAGGCTTAGAAGTCTTGGCCCAGACATCCCAACATTAAGGCTTCCCCTCGATGGTGTCACTTTCGGTCTTCAAGCTTGAGTCAGCCCGTGTCTCAGCCTAGACTCAGTATTTCCCCACTGTGTGCCCAGAGCCCAGGCTGAGCAGTGTGAACGATAGCAATGCTCCACTGCTGTCTAGGTTGTGGGCCTGAAGAAAGGGCTGAACCTTGTTGTGAAAAGGGAGGGGATGGGGGGCCAGCGCTATGGTGAAGCAGGTTAAGCCTTTGCCTCCAGTGCTGGCATCTCACGGGGGCGTGAGTTCAAGTGCCAGCTGCTCCACTTCTGATCCAGCTCTCTGCTATGGCCTGGGAAAGCAGTGGAGGATGGTCCAGGTGCTTGGGCCCCTGCAACCACATGGGAGACCCGGAAGAAGCTCCTGGCTGCTGGCTTCTAATCGGCTGCAGCCATTGAAGCCATCTGGGGAGTGAGCCAGCAGGTGGAAGATCTCTTTGTCTCCCCTGCTCGCTCTCTCTAACTCTGCATTTCAAATAAATAAAAATTTCTTTAAAGGGAGGAGATTAGGAGAATGAGAGGAAATCTCGTTTCTTGTAATGACAGGGTCTTGCGCAGAGGGATGACAAAGTTGTGGGCTGGAAGAGCTCCATCCAGCTTCATTCTGGGCGAAAGGAGACCTGGCGGTGTCCTCTCTGAACTTTTCCTTTCTCCCTTAATGACTAATTAAAGCAAAGTGAAGCAAATCTACTTCCTTGATATAAGGCCCAGCCCTAAAGGTATGTAGCCATACCCACAAAATCTTCAGGGGCACTTAACATCCTTGAATGGAAAGAAAATTGGTTTGCACTGTACCTGCTGACCCAAGAGCAGCCCACTGGTTTATGATGTAGTATTATAGGACAACTGGTCAACATGATGTATGACTAATGTCAGGGTCTCTGTTGGGATAGGGAGGAAGGTGAAAGAGGCTATCCCTTCGACTTCCAATTTCATGGCTCAGTAAAACTTCAAAACAATTTTGAAGACCAAAGGGGCTGCCTACGTTGCCTAGTAGGGGGGTGGGAGTGAGGGGCAGAAAACGTAATTTTTTCATCAGCATGATTTCAAGCAATGAAGGATATTTAAACATGGAACAGTCAGAAGGACAAGTTCTCAGGAATAAAGGACAGTTCTTTAAATGGAATACACTGAGCTTTATAACAAAAGGCCTCCTACATTGTGCTAATCTAACTTTGCCAAGGTCAGATGCTTGGGGCCATTGGATTGGAGGGCCCTGGGTTTCTGAACAGTGGGGAAGGATCAGAGGAAAAGGAACTCATTAATGTTTGGCCCTGGTGGAAGTTATTTATCATGTCTTGCCCTGAGGGCAGGCCAGGATAGGGTTGTGGTTTCCAAAAGTGGTCTCCAAATTTTTTAAACTTGAAATATAAAGTACATGTGTAATAGTGTGTTACCTGCTTGCTCTCAGTTTCTCAGTAATGGTTTGGTTCATCTGATGGATCCATCTTTAGCGTCTGTGAACATGTTGCTGATTCTGTAAGTGAGTGAAGTCCTATCCTATCAGAGACTTGTATATGAAAGACACCTTCTGTCCCATGTGTGTGACCCGAGTGTGTGCCATCCACAGCTCTTGCCCCTTTGCCTTTGATTGTGTTAGGTGCTTTCTCTCTTCCTTTCCTTTTAATTGGTACAGTGTTTGCATTTCCTGCCAGTGTGCCACTTGACAGGAGGTTTAAGTGCCTGGGAGCATAGCAGTCTAACAGATCAGCTTGTGTCTGAAATGTGGCTGCTGTCAATCTACTGGAGGATAATTGAAAGTTTGTTGTCTTCATTTTATTTATTGATGGTTTTCTAGGTGAATGCCAGGCTCCCGATTGGGACCCCCGATTACATGGCTCCTGAAGTGCTGACCGTGATGAACGGGGATGGGAAAGGCACCTACAGCCTGGACTGTGACTGGTGGTCGGTGGGAGTCATCGCTTACGAGATGGTTTATGGGAGGTCCCCATTCACGGAGGGAACCTCAGCCAGGACCTTCAATAACATCATGAATTTCCAGGTAAGGACTCTTTAGTAGATTCTTATGAAACATTGAGAAATGTCACTTAAACACCGTGTGAAGGGGTGGTTAGTGTAGTGCTTGGGATACCACTGTCCTGTATCAGAGAGCCTGGTTCAAACACTGCCTATGCTCTCCATTGTAGCTCCTGCCGAAATGCACCATGGGAGCTAGCTAGCTAGCTCACATGACTGGGAACTGCCTCCCATGTGGGAGGCCTAAATTGAGTTCCAGGCTCCTGGCTTTGGCCTGGTCTAGCCCTGGCTGTTGTGAGCATTTGGGGGAGGGGGCGGGTAAACCAGTGGATGGGAGATCTTTTGCTTTCTCTCTGTGCCCCTGCCTTTCAAATAAATAAAGACAAAAATCTTACTGCGTAAGTGAATGCTTATATATAAACTAGCAGTACTACACTGGAAAATAATCATAGCAAATACTTATTTAGCGCTTGCTTCTGTGCCAAAGCTATTTCAAACACTTTATTAATTGTAGTTCATTGAATCTCAGCTGCTAGATGACACACTGCTGCCAATGAATGTATGGTATTTTTATTGATTATAAAATGCATTTTAATTTCTGTGCTGTTGAATGTGAGTGAATGTGAGTCTTAGGATTGATGAAATATAGTTTATTAACCTGATCTTCAAATCACCCTGTGAGGTAGAAACTATCACTATTATTATTTTCATTTATAGATACAGAAACTATAGCACAGAGAAGTTAAGTAGCATTCCCAAAATAATAGACTATTTGGTTCTGAAATCCATGCTCTCTATTTTACATTATTTTCTTCTTAGTACTTAACTAACAGTTGAGTATGGTAGCACAATCAAGTGAGGAAATGAATTAGAAACATGGTAATGTGTGTGTGTGTGTGTGTACACATTGATATATACAAACATATATATATGAGGTTAAACCATTTTCTTTTATTTATTTATTTATTTATTTATTTTTATTTGACAGAATTAGACAGTGAGAGAGAGAGAGAGAGACAGAGAGAAAGGTCTTCCTTCCGTTGGTTCACCCCCTAAATGGCTGCTATGGCCAGAGCTATGCTGATCCAAAGCCAGGAGCCAGGTGCTTCCTCCTGGCCTCCCATGCAGGTGCAGGGGCCCAAGCACTTGGGCCATCCTCCACTGCCCTCCTGGGCCACAGCAGAGAGCTGGACTGGAAGAGGAGCAACCGGGACTAGAACCTGGTACCCATATGGGATGCCAGTGCCACAGGCAGAGGATTAACCAAGTGAGCCATGGTGACGGCCCCACCATTTTCTTTTTTAAAAAAATTTTAAAGATTTTATTTATTTGAAAGAGTTACAGAGAGGCAGAGGTGGGTGGGTTGGTGGGGTGGGGTGGTAGGTCTTCCATCTACTGGTCCACTCCCCAAATGGCTGCAACATCTAGAGCTGAACTGATCTGGAGCCAGGAGCCAGGAGCTTCTTTCAGGTTTCCCATGTGGGCGCAGGTGCCCAAGGACTTGGGCCACCCTCTGCTGCTTTCCCAGGCACGTTAGCAGGGAGCCAGATCAGAAGTGGAGCAGCTAGGACTCAAACTGACATCCATATAGGATGCCAGTTATGCAGGCCAGGGCTTTAACCTGCTTTGCCACTGCACTGGCTTCCTAAACCATTTTCTAATAACTATATTCCCACTATATATTAAGCCTGCTATATAGCTACATATATACATATACACACATATATACATATTTATGTATATATACAGACACATATATATACACACATACATACATATGCATAAATATAGTTTCAACCAAAAGGAAAAAGAGAACTTAATTCTTAGGCCTTAGTATTTCATCCAATTTCCATCTTTCTGGAGTACCTAATACAGTATGTGTACCCATACATTATTTGTTATTTTTTAAAAATATTTATTTATTTTTTTAAAGAAGATACAGATCAGTCTTCTTTTTTATTTATTTATTTATTTGACAGGTAGAGTTACAGTCAGTGAGAGAGAGAGACAGAGAGAAAGGTCTTCCTTCTGTTGGTTCACTCCCCAAATGACCGCTACAGCCAGAGCTGTGCTGATCCAAAGCCAGGAGCCAGGTGCTTCCTCCTGGTCTCCCATGCAGGTACAGGAGCCCAAGCACCTGGGCCATCCTCCACTGCCCTCTCGGGCCACAGCAGAGAGCTGGACTGGAAGAGGAGCAACCAGGACTAGAACCTGGTGCCCATATGGGATGCCGGCACTGCAGGCAGAGGATTAACCAAGTGAGCCACGGCGCCAGCCCCAAAATATTTATTTACTTAACAGGCAGAGAGAGACAGAGATGGACAGAGTTCTCCCATTTGCTGGTTCGCTACTCAAATGCCCACAACACTTGGGAGTTGACCAGGCCATGGCCAGCAGCCTGGAACTCTATCTGTGTTTCCCATGTGGGTTGCAGGGACCTAAGTACTTGAGCCATCACCTGCCATCTCCCAGGGTGTGCATTAGCAGGAGGCTGGGATGGGGAGTGGAGCTAGGACTTGAACCCGGCACTCTGATAGGGGATGCTGGTGTCCTAAGCAGCATCTTAACCACTGCACCAAATACCCACAGCATCATGTGTTATTCCTGGGTCTTTTCTTCATTTAAAATTTCCCCTTAGGTGACTCTTGGGGCTAATTTCTTTCTTTCATTTGATTCACTCATTCAGCATTTAAGTAGTGAGTGAACTGTACCAGGTACTCTAGGGGACCAGTTTTGCAGCAATGAGCAAGAAGGAGAAGACCCTCTCTTCCTTCTTTCTCTGTCATCATTCTGTCTGTGTAAAAGCAGAACACAGAGAGAGCTTGTGGAAGGCAGTGATAGGGCAGAAAAAGCAGCCAGGGCAGGCTGGGTGGGTGGGGAGCGCGTTCTCGGCCGAGAGAACAGCGTGATTTGTTCAGGGAGCTTTAAATAGCCCGTCATTGTTGGGCAGCGAAGAGAGAGACGGGAGCCTGGTGAGATGAGTTGGGAGAGGGGAGCAGGGGTCAGCCATGAGGGTGTTGAACCCCTGCAAAGGAACGAGGCCTATTGATGTGCACAGGCCATTTATTTTGGGAATGTGTCTTTGGTCCAAAGTGAAGAGGGCACAGAACTTCTTCCTTTAAAAAGGCAACTAAAGGGACTTGCATATGTGAGAAATACTTAACTTTGGGACATAACAAACTGATGTACCACTAAGGAAATAATTACTGTATTTCCTTCCTTCCTTTCTTCCTTCCTTCCTTCCTTCCTTCCTTCCTTCCTTCCTTCCTTCCTTCCTTCCTTCCTTCCTTCCTCCTTTCCTTCCTCCCTCCCCTCCTTCCCTCCTCCATTCTTTCTCCCTTTGTTCCTTTCTTTCTTTTTTGAAACAGCGGTTTTTGAAGTTTCCAGAGGACCCCAAAGTCAGCAGTGAATTTCTTGATCTGATTCAAAGTTTGCTGTGTGGCCAGAAAGAGAGACTGAAGTTCGAAGGTCTTTGCTGCCATCCTTTCTTCTCTAAAATTGATTGGAATAAAATACGTGAGTGTAAGTAGAACCCTGCTCCTTAAATTTGGGTTCTGGGATTAAGAAATGCTTAGGAGCGGTCAGAAATTTTGTGGGCCCAGAGAAGCTGGTGTACCCTGCATATTATCTGCAGGACTAGAAGAGGCTAATGATGTAGCCATCTTTGAGTGATAATTCTGCTTTAGAACTGTTTGCATGGAAGTGCGTCATTTATCAAACTCCACGCGTATGCAGTCTAACACATTATCTTGCAGTGGTTTAGAGGCACAGGCTGATGGAGTTTTAAGATTTGACAGAGTTTCTTTCCAAAGAAAAAGGGAACCTCAGAATCCTATTCACAGGTTAGGAAAAAGACTCTGAGGTTAGGTAACATCTCCAGGAAGCTCTGCTCATGACCAAGGCTACTCTGAAACCACTACTCTGCAATGTTCATTTACTTCCCTCTGTAATATTTGTTTTTGCTCGCAAGCATGTGAAATCTTTAATGCAGACATACAGGGGATTCATTCAGATATCACTTTGTGGTCAATTTGCGTGAACTGAGTTAATTCATTAAAAACAAAGACCTGATTTATTATCAACAAAACTAAAATGCTTGGTGATTTACCAATTGGTGCTTTTTTAAAAAACATTTTTTAAAAATTTGAACATGCTGTATACTGAGTGTGATCTGATGAGTTGATGGAGTGACAACAGAGATTAGAGCCAGTAGGAAAGCAATTGGCCTGTTTTTAATTTTTGGTGATGAGAGAGTGAGGAAAAGGAATCTATTTTTATCTTTATTTTTTATTTATTGAGTTAAAAGGCAGAAAGAGAGAGAGACCGACAGAGATGTCACATCTGCTAGTTCATCCCTCAAATGCTCACCACACCTAGGGCTGGGCCAGGAGGAAGCCAGGAGCTAGGACTTCAACCCAAGTCTGCCCCACGTGGCAGGGACCCAGCCACTTGAGCATTCACTCTTAGAATCTGCATTAGCAGGAAGCAGGAATCAGAAGTGGAGCCCGGACTCAAAGCCAGGCTCTCTGATAGGAGAGGTAGGTATCGCATGTGGTGTCTTAACTGCTGGGCCAAACCTCCATCCCCAGAACCCATTTTCAGATGTCAAAACCAGGCTTCTGGGAGTTGTGTTGTGGTTATAACCTCTTGTGGCTTCTGCGGCAGGTGAGTGTGGTAAGATCCAGTGTTGTCCACTTGAAAACAGTTTGGATGGTTTCCCGGACCTCCTCTGAGGTACTTAAGGCTGCCTTTCCCTAGGTCTTCCTTGGTTTTCCTTCTGCTGGAACTACAGTTTCATTTTCTAATCTTTGTAGATCACCCCCAACCCCAAACCTCCAAGGCTCGGACCTTTTAATCAGTAATATATTTTCAGTGTGTTCTTCCTTTTATGCTTTTTAAAAGACCTGATAGAATTTCCTTTAGATGCTATCCAAGTACTTATTATTTTCTTGACATGCCCTTTTATTTCTGTAATCTTCTTGAATAAGCAGTTAATTTTTTTAAACGTATGAATGTGATGATTATGCCTAACAACTTATCTCCACTTAAGTCAGTGAGTGAATGGTGATTAATTACCTGAGTAACCTTATTTTGTGTTTTGGTAAACCCTGATGTTGTTTTTAGTATTATAGTCGTCCCACAATATATGTAGGGGACTTGGTTTCCCCTGGGAATACCACAATTCAGGGATATTGAAGTTTCTTATAAAATGTCATAGTATTTGCGTATCAATGACACAATCCTTCTGTAACTTTTAAATCATGTCTAGATTACTTATATTACCTAATACACTGTACATTCTGTATAGATAGTTGTTGTATTGCTTAGAGATTAATGACCAGAAAAAAAGCTTCAGTACAGAGACAATTTTTTTCCCATGTATTTTCAATTCTCAGTTGAACCTAGAGGTGAGAATTTACAGATATAGGGGGTCAACTATATGTCACAGTTCCCAGATTTAGTTCTAGCTTTTCCTTTCGGGATGTTTACAGGTTTTTTTTTTTTTTAAATTTTATTTATTTATTTTTATTTATTTGACAAAGTTAGAGAGGGAGAGACAGAGAGAAAGGTCTTCCTTCTGTTGGTTCACCTCCCAAATGGCTGCTATGGCTGGAGCTACGCCAATCGGAAGCCAGGAGCCAGGTGCTTCCTCCTGGTCTCCCATGCGGGTACAGGGGCCCAAGCACTTGGGCCATCCTCCACTGACCTCCCGGGCCACAGCAGAGAGCTGGACTGGAAGAGGAGCAACCAGGACTAGAATCCAGTGCCCATAAGGGATGCCAGCACTGCAGGCGGAGGATTAGCCAAGTGAGCCATGGCGCCAGCCCCATTCGGGCTGTTTACAGGTTTTAAGGTTTACTGGATTTGTGAATGTAGTTATTTTTCCTATCATATTAGGTTTTTTTTTTTTTTTTTTTTTTCCACAACAAAAAACCTAAGATAAGCCCAAGACATGGCACACGATTTTGGAGGTTTTCAGGCTAAGATCAGGTAGCCCTGTTGGTTCAGCCGTCTGGCAAGGCTGGGGGATCATAGTGGTGGCCGTGCACAGAGGAAGGATCACATGTGAGACAGATTCGGGCTTACAGAACCAGCCTTTTGAGGGCACACTCCAGTGCCCAAGGGCCTCCAACTGGGCACACCTCCTAAACACGTAATTGTATTAAGTATCCTCCCTGTTAGTGTTGCTAATTTCTGATTTACTGGATTTAACATTCACATGAATTGGGGAGCCAATTCGTTTGCAAACTGCAGCACCTGTCAATCATGCACTGCCTGCAGAGGACACACATCTGAGTAGATGTGGTTCCTGCTGTCCATCCTGAGGCCTGTCCTCTCTGGGAGGAGACTGTCGTCTTGGTCTTTCACACATGTGGCTTCCACAGTTGATTCTTCACGTTGTCCATGGCTTCGTGCTTAATTTTGTCTCATCGTGATAAACGTGGACTTAGTTTTTCTTACCCCTGGCACATTTTCTCTGTAATCATCCCAGCCCTGTTTGTGTGAGGGAGTTCTCCCCCAGCAGCATCCTGATCCTGAAAAACTGAGTTGGTTTTGTTGACTCTCAGCTCCCAGGAGAGTGGCTCTGAAGACTCACACAATGTATTTGCCTTAAAAACATTTCTTTCAGTTGCAGTAACCTTTCCTTTTGGAATAATTTTAGATTAATATAACAGTCATACAGATTGAGATCCCTGCTCACCCTTCACCCAGTTTCCCCCAGTGTTAATCTCTTTCATAACGGTGTCATATTAGTCAAAGTTAAGGTTAAGATTGGTCCATTACTGTTAGCTAAACTTCACACATATTTGGATTTCAGCAGTTTTCCCACTCATGCTTCTTTTATTTTTCTTTAATCTGAAAAGTAAGTAAGACAGAGAGGGATACACACACACACACACACACACACACACACAGAGAGAGAGAGAGAGAGAAAGAAGAGGGGAGAGGGTTAGAGGGAGAGGGAGAGAACATTCTTCAGTCTGCTGATTCACTCCCCAAATTCCTGCTTCAACCAGGCCTGAACCAGGCTGAAACTGGGGACCAGAAATGCAATCCAGGGCTCCCATGTGTGTGGCAGGAACCCAATTACTTGAGCCATCACCTGTTCCTTTCAGGTGCACATTAGCAGGAAGAGGAGTCAGGACTCCAACCCAGGCACTCTGATATGGGACGCAGGTATCCCAGCAGGCAGCTTAACTGCTGGGTCAGCCTCCTGCCCCCTCGTGTACCAATCCAGGGTACCGTTATTGCTCTTGGGGTTTATCTCTGATGATAGTCCTGGCTTAGATACTTCTTGGTAGTTCAGCCAGCAGGTGTGAGCTCCGTGCCCACGGAAGGTTGGTGCTGCCTTGTGACTCTCTGGCATTCCTGGCTCTGCAGAGAGGCACAGTATTAAATTTCAGGGCACCGAGTATCTTTTCCTGTTTTCACAACCCCTGATCCCCACCTATTTGCAATCAACTCGGGCTTTTGTGATCGAAAACATTGCTGGACTATTATTTGAACCCTTTTCTTACTCGGTAATGCTAAGATAAATTATGCCTTTGTCCAGTTCTGCTTTTCATAAGCACATGTTGAGTGACTTTTGTCAACCCAAACACTTGAAGTCATTGAGTTGCCCAAGTTCATAGTTGCTACTTAAATAGTACCATGTGGTTCCAGGCAATTGAATATTTCTGCTCTCACCATCCCTTGGTGAAAGCAACATTAACCTCTCTGCTGTTTCAACCCCTAGTTCTTCTTTTTCTTGTTGTAACCAATGAAAGGAGGTACTGTTTAACACAGCAGGTAATAATCTTATAATGCTCATTATCTCAAGAGGTGGTCCTGGCAGGATATATACATTCAATTTAAGGTGGGTCTTGGTAAATTTATGAATGACAGAGCTGGGAGTGGCTACTGAGAGCAACTAGGATGTGCCTGCACTTTGGTCCTGAGGTCAGGTGAGGAAGTTGCTCTGGGAGGAACCCAGGACTTGGCCCGGTTCAGGCACACTTGCTCTCCTGGTTCACTGTCTGCCTCCTACGAGGGTTTTCAGCTGCTTAATACTATTACCATTCAAGGCTGCTTTCCAAGCTTCAGGAGGGAGTTTCCTAGTGTACTGGCTGAAGAGCCTGTACAGTGCTGGTGGTGTTTCAGGTACCATGAAGGATTCTGGTTGTACCCAGTCTGACTGTTCTGGCCTTCTGGGAGGCTGAAGCCAATCAGAGCTCCTCTTTCATGCCTCTGGGGTCCAGCCTACCTTGGCTGGCATCACGTTCCTGCCCCAGTCGGTGGCAGAGTTCTGTGTCTGGTGCTGTCTTTTTATCACATCTTTTACAGTTCTTTCTCCGAACGCATAGTGACATCAGCAGTACTAGCGCATTTGTACCTTTCATCCAAGACCGCCACGTGTCAACAGTGAGAAACACATTAACACAAGTGGTGATTACAGATCATCCCCCGCAACATTAGTGGACAATTCTCTAGAGAACTTGAATTTCTTGTTATTTATGACATGAGCTTTGCCCCTCTCGAGTCATTCTCCTCTTCACTATTCTCAGAAAGACGTGATTCCCTGCAACGTTATTCTGATTTTTCAGATCCTAGGCATTTGCTAGTGGAGAGTACATTTCATTTTGATGTTGTAGCAACTGAGTGGTTGTCCCACGCTGATGACACATGGCTATCTTCCCCTCTGGTCTAAGTGTCCTTTTTGTTACTGTTGACCGTTGCTCACTGCCTGGCTCCGAATGGCCAGGGTGACACATAAGCACGTAATCTTGTGGTTGCTCAATGGGCCTGAGGGATGATGGCTTTTGGCTTAAAGGAGAGCCAATCCATGCCTTCCTAGCTTTACAAAAAATTCATACATAAATTTGTATGTAGAAATAAACACATGTCATTCACTGGGTTTCTTATTCTAGCCCATTAGTATGATATGAAGTACTGGGTAGAGGGAACCTATCTGTGCCAGCCACTGGGCATTCAAATATATCCCCTTATCCTACTGCAAAGAAAGGATAGTACCCCTTTTGTGGAAGTGGACACGGTGGTAACAAGGCTATACAGCAAGACAGCGAGAGAGGTTGGATTTGGGTCAAAGGTCTGTGTGATTCCACAGTCCATGATCTTTCTACAATAACATTAATGCCTTAGCCTGAGTGATTGCTATTCATGATACTGTTATGTTTATTTATTTATTTTTAAAAAAGATTTATTTATTTGAGAGAGGCAGATATTTTCCATCAACTGGCTCTTCCCCCCCTCCCCCAACCAAGATGGCTGCAATGGCCAGGCCTGGGCCAGCTGAAGCCAGGAGCCGGGAGGATCATCCAGGTGGGTTTCAGGGGCCAGGTACTTGGGCCATCTTCTGCTTTTCCCAGGCCATTAGCAGGGAGCTGGATCAGAAGTAGAGAAGCTGTGATATGAACCAGTGCCCCTCTGGATGCCGGCGTTGCAAGCAGAGGCTTTACCCGCCATGCCACACTGCCAGCCTTCTGTGATATTTATTTTGATAATAAACTATGTCTCACTAGAGAATAATTTAATTTCTGGGTCTATTTAAGGGCACTTAAAATTGCAGTAATTTTTGGAGCCACAGGATTCATTCTGAGACGTGAGTATCCCTGGCATTCTAAGTGCTATGTCAGCTGTAGCATAGCTGTAACACAGCTCCACTGAGGAACCCATGTGAACATGGCTCAGTCTCCACGGAGCTTAGAGTCTAAGCTCCTGGCTGCTCCTTTGCCTGACCAGAGCTGCAGTCCCACTGAGTTTCTGTACCTCACAATGGTAGGACGCTCAATGCTTTACAGGTCTCTCATTTTTTCGCTGAACCACATGTGCTTGTTTTAAAACAAAACTTGGAACACAGACTGTGACCTGGTGACCCCTTCCCGCCAGACAGCATCCTGCTAACCCGCCACCGTCCCCATGTCTCAGATAGAGCCTAGGACAAGACCATGTCGTCTCGGCGGCCTCCTTCTAACATGGGGATTGCTCATCAGGATGAGTTGCGCAGGCTCAGGGAATTCTTGTCTTCTGTTTTTTAAGAACAGGGTTTCTCTGTTTGGTGCTGCTGACTTTGGGGCCAGATCGTTCTTCGCTGCTTGAACTGCAGGATGCTTAGCAGCATCCTTGGCCTTTATCCATAGATGCCAGTAACACCCTGCAGCGGCAACAACCACAAAATGTCCCCAGACATTGCCCAGAGTCCTGGGGGTGGGGGTGGCGGGGACTAGTCCCCATCAAGAGCCATCAACTTAGAAGAATTAGCTGGGTTGTTCCCTTGGAAGCCCTCGGGACTGCCGCTGCTAACCAGCAGTGGAACAGTTGTCGGGTCGGTGGGACCCTGCCACTCAGAGTGTGGTCCCTGGACCGGCCGCATCAGCATCGCCCGGCAGCTTGTTAGCGACACAGAGACTCCGGCGTGCTGAGTTAGAAGCCGCAGTTTAATAAGATCCCCGGGTGATTCCTGTGCACAGGCCGTTGCTGAAGGCCTGCAAGAGCAGGAAACCACAGCGCCAGTCTTGGAGCTTCTTGCTCCTCTCTGTGGGTCTTCCTTGTTCTGTCTCCTGGGCTCAGGGTTTGGGGAAGGCTGCTGAGGATGCTCGTGGGTAGATGGCACTGCTTAGAATCGTAGGATTGGGGCTGGCGCTGTGGCGCAGCGAGTTAACGCCTTGGCCTGAAGCGCCGGCATCCCATATGGGCGCCGGTTTGAGACCTGGCTGCTCCACTTCCCTCCCAGCTCTCTGCTATGGCCTGGGAAAGCAGTAGAGGATGGCCCAAGTCCTTGGGCCCCTGCACCCATGTGGGAGACCTGGAGGAAACTTCTGGCTCCTGGCTTCAGATCGGCACAGCTCCTGCCGTTGCGGCCAGTTGGGGAGTGAACCGTTGGATGGAAGACCTCTCTCCTCTCTTTCTCTCTTTCTTTTTTTTTTTTTTTTTTTGACAGGCAAAGTGGACAGTGAGAGAGAGACAGAGAGAAAGGTCTTCCTTTGCCGTTGGTTCACCCTCCAATGGCCGCCGCGGCCGGCGCGCTGCGGCCGGCGCACCGCGCTGATCCGATGGCAGGAGCCAGGAGCCAGGTGCTTCTCCTGGTCTCCCATGGGGTGCAGGGCCCAAGCACCTGGGCCATCCTCCCCTGCACTCCCTGGCCACAGCAGAGAGCTGGCCTGGAAGAGGGGCAACCGGGACAGAATCCGGCACCCCAACCGGGACTAGAACCCGGTGTGCCGGCGCCACTAGGCGGAGGATTAGCCTAGTGAGCCGCGGCGCCGGCCTCTCTTTCTCTCTTTCTCTTCTGCCTCTCTTCTCTCTGTGTAACTCTGACTTTCGAATAAATAAATAAATCTTAAAAAAAAAAAAAAAAGAATCGTTGGATTTCAGGCTCTACTTTTGAGGAATTTAAAGCTTTTGTCTAGGATAGACTTTACATTTTTCCTCAGCCTGACGACGCTGGTTTAACTTTATCTCTGGCAAAACGGCATTTCCTGTCTCCCCTACCTCCTGTTTTGCTGTTGTCCCATATTTTCCTTTTTATTTTTTTAAAGATTTATTTATTTATTTGAAATGCAGAGTTACAGAGAGGCAGAGGCAAAGAGAGGGAGAGAGAGGTCTTCCATCCATTGGTTCACTCACAGATGGCCACAATGGCCAGAGCTGTGCCAATCCAAAGCCAGGAGCCTCCTCTGGATCTCCCATGCGGGTTTAGGGGCCCAAGGACTTGGGCCATCTTCTACTGCTTTCCCAGGCCATAGCAGAGAATTGGATCGGAAGTGGAGCAGCTGGGTTTGAACTGGTGCCCATATGGGATGCGGCACTGCATGCGGTGGCTTTATCTGCTATGCTGCAGCACCAGCCCCCATATTTACTTTTTTTTTTTTTTTTTTTGGACAGGCAGAGTGGACAGTGAGAGAGAGAGACAGAGAGAAAGGTCTTCCTTTTGCTGTTGGTTCACCCTGCAGCCGGCACACCGCGCTGATCCGATGGCAGGAGCCAGGTGCTTCTCCTGGTCTCCCATGGGGTGTAGGGCCCAAGTACTTGGGCCATCCTCCACTGCACTCCCTGGCCACAGCAGAGAGCTGGCCTGGAAGAGGGGCAACCGGGACAGAATCCGGCGCCCCGACTGGGACTAGAACCCGGTGTGCCGGCGCCGCAAGGTGGAGGATTAGCCTAGTGAGCCGCGGCGCCGGCCCATATTTACTTTTAATTAAGGATGGATTGAGTGTTCTTCGTGAGCACTTTTTATGCATGTATTCGTTGCCCAGGCCATTGATGGAACACCTACTGTGTGTCAGGGGCTCTGCAAGGCAGGTTAAGCGTATTATTGCCCCGTTCACTCCTCCCACGACCCTCTGCGGCAGGTGCTATAATTCGTCCCACAGTGCAGATGAGGACACTGAGGGATGCAGTGCTGAGCCACTTTACCAAGGCCGTGGAGCTGGTGGCTGGCAGTGGTGGGAGTGGGAGTTGATCTCAGATCGCCCTCTTTCTTTTATTTATGTGAAAGAGCAGCACAGTCCATGGTAAGACATTTGTGTTACAGGGAAAAATGTCTCCTTCCCCATCCCCTTTCCCGGAAGTGAATGCCTATTGTCAGTTTCTTGTATAGCTTTCCAAAATGTTCCACGCTAATAGAAACACCCCCACAGCCTATACTCTCAGCAGCATCTTTATTCTGCCTTGCGAGTATCCGAGAGATCTTACTGGAAGGTTAATCTAAACAAAGGAGACGTCTTTATGAGGCCTGACCATGTTCACTCTCTGAACTTGCCACTCTGCCATTGATTTCTGATGAGTAGTAGTCTTTCACCCAATGGAAAACGCTTCAGTTTATTTTAGTGGTCTGCTTTAAGAATAGCATCATTTCAGGGCTGTTCCTTTGTTTTGGGCCTTTGCCAAGTCTGCTCATTTTGGGGGCACCTGCCCAAAGGACAGGTGTCTGGCCATGTTTTGCTTTCTTGGCTTGTGGAGGAGATGGTAGATATACTTCCCTGCTAGGCTGGCTCGGCCCTCAAGTGCATCTCCTTGTCAGACATGCAGTTATCTCAGGGGGCAGGAAGAAGCGGGGAAGAGGAGTGGAGCTGTTTGGGGCGTCAGCGTTGGGAGAGGAGTGTGGTGGCAGAAGTTCAATTTACTAGACCAGGAGCATGTGGACACCGCCTGCTGCACCGTAAAGAAGGAATAATGAGGAGAGAGTAGTGCGTGTGGTTGTGTATGGGATATGCAGGCAAATATTTATGTGTCTCTTGAGAGCTGTTCTGTTTTTAGAGGGTAAGTCACTGATAGGAGAAAATAGGCCAAAAAGAGCTAAATGCTTATGAATTAGGATTATAGGATTTCCCCCTTCTAGTGTGAATTTAGAAGCTATATACAGAGATGTTAAGGGGGCGGGCGTTTGGCGCAGTGGTTAAGATGCCTCTTGGGATGCCCGCATCCCGTATTGGAGTGTCTGCTTTTGAGTCTTGGCTTCGCTCCCGATTCCATCTTCCTGCTGATGTACAACCTGGGAGGCAGTAGGTGACGGCTGAAGTAGCTGGGACCCTGCCACCCACATGGGAGACCTGGTTTGAGCTCCTGGCTCCTAAGCTCCCAGACATTTGGGGAATGAGCCAGCAGATGGGAGATTTCTCTGTCTGTCTCTCAAATAAATTGAATTTTAAAAGATGTGTAATAATCTACCTTATTCTAAGATAAATTGCGCCGGCGCCGTGGCTCACTAGGCTAATCCTCCGCCTTGCGGTGCTGGCACTCTAGGTTCTAGTCCCGGTCAGGGCGCCGGATTCTGTCCTGGTTGCCCCTGTTCCAGGCCAGCTCTCTGCTGTGGCCAGGGAGTGCAGTGGAGGATGGCCCAAGTACTTGGGCCCTGCACTCCATGGGAGACCAGGAGAAGCACCTGGCTCCTGCCATCGGATCAGCGCGGTGCGCCGGCTGCAGCGCGCCGGTCGCAGCGGCCATTGGAGGAAGACCTTTCTCTCTGTCTCTCTCTCTCACTGTCCACTCTGCCTGTCAAAAAAAAAAAAAAAATTGCAAAGGTTTTTCTAGAGATAACTAAAATACTAAGAACATAAAAATAAATAAATGTAGAAATCTGGGTGAAAGAGGAGTGCCAGGGAAATATAGTCAGGGTTGAGAGTGTAGAGAAGTTCCTGTTGCGTCATTAGAGGCAGAATGATTTGGGGCACTAAGCCTCCTAGTGACCGAAGCAGAAAGGAGAACATGGACAGTTACAAGAGCCCCAGTCTAGGAGGAAGAAGTTTGCTCAGAAAAGACTCAGTTTTCTGGGTACTGAGCTTCGAGGAACTTCACTTCTGGATTTCCCATAAGTGAGCCCCCTGAAATGCAGTGGACCACAGCTCTGCAACATGTGCCCTGGTGATTTCCAGGGATGCTCTCAGTATGCTGCTCAATACAAACCAAGCGTGCAGTCCCAAATTCCAGCTGTATATAAATTAGTTAAAGTAATACCTTTCCTAGGGGAAGGTGGGAAATGGGGAATAGGTTATGGAAGAGCCCATAAAATTGGAGTCCCTAACTTTTAAATTTTCACTTGCCAAAAACAAAAACAAAAACAAAACAAAACCCTTCACAAACAAGCAAACTTGGAAACAATCTTGCCGAGGATTCCAAATGATATTCAACATCTGGGGCTCTGCTCAGCTGCCAGCTTTCCAATCAGTCCCGTGAAGTGTGGTGATTGTGCATTTGTGCTCATTTTCTGAGGGCGAAAGTTGCAGAGGACTAACGAGGACGGCTGGCAGGAGTCACCCGCGTGGAAATCTGAGGACAGCGAGTCCCAAGCCCAGGTGGCTCGTGACTGAGGGTCTGGAAATAATTTCCGGTGTTTCGCTTCAGAGAAAATAAATGTGGCCAAGTCTGTTCATCCCTGGTGATGGAATGTTCACGTGCACACTCACAGTTTAGGATCTGAGAGCACCCTTCCTGCTCTTCAACATCAGGACTCACACGGGACACAGGCTCAGAGGTGATGGCTGACGGAGACCAAAGTGCCAACTGTATTCTTGGCAAGGCAAAGGCTCAACAGCCTGGGATGAGGGTCTCTGGTGGATTTACCCCTCCTACTGTGCAGAGGGGAATGCTGTGTCTTCCCTCAAGGACAAAGGAGGCCTTGCCACAGGGGCCTGATGGAAATGAGGAGGACCAGAGCAGTCACTTGGCTGAGTGCCTGCCACGCTCTCAGGCAGTTGGAGGGGGGCTGTTGAGCTCGGCCCTTCAGTTCGGAAGCTTCATAGCCCTACCTCTGGTAACATGTGGCCCAGTGGATGTCCAGTCCTGATGAGGCAGACTAGCTTATGGAAGGAACAAGTAAGAAGGTGATATTAGATGTGTTTATTCAATCCTTCTACTTAAAAGGATGAAGGAGCCTGAGCAGAAGCTCTTTTTTTTTTTTTTTTTTAATTTGACAGGTAGAGTTATAGACAGTGAGAGAGAGAGCAAGAGAAAGGTCTTCCTTCTGTTGGTTCACTCCCTTAATGAACGCTACGGCCGGTGCTGTGCCGATCTGAAGCTAGGAGCCATTCCTCCCATTCTCCCATGCGGGTGCAGGGACCCAGGCACTTGGGCCATCCTCCACTGCCCTCTCGGGCCACAGCAGAGAGCTGGACTGGAAGAGGAGCAACCGGGACTAGAACCCGGCGCCCCAACTGGAACTAGAACCTGCAGCCGGAGGATTAGCCAAGTGAGCCATGGTGCCGGCCAAGCAGAAGCTCTTTAGATCAGAGAAGAACTGGGGACAAATGATTTCCATTGCAACAGTTGGAAACAGCTTTATTGAGGAATAATAGACATACCGATACTTGTAAGCCTCATGTATTTTAAGTGTAGTTGAGTAAACTTTGACGTGTATATGCATCTCAGAAACCATCACCAAACTCAAGGTTATGAACATATCCATCACCCCAAGAGTTTCCTTGTGTCCCTCTGTAACTCCTGTCTTACACTGCTCCTATCCCTTCTCTTGTACCTGGATAATGACTGATCTCCCTTTTGTCACTGTGGTTTAGTTTATACCCACTAAATTTATATAAATTGAATCATGCAAAATGTTCTTATTTTGCCTAGCTTCCTTCACTCACATTATTCTTTTTTTTTTTTTTTTTTTTTTTTTTTGACAGGCAGAGTGGACAGTGAGAGAGAGACAGAGAGAAAGGTCTTCCTTTTGCCGTTGGTTCACCCTCCAATGGCCGCCGCGGCCGGCGCGCTGCGGCCGGCGCACCGCGCTGATCCGATGGCAGGAGCCAGGAGCCAGGTGCTTTTCCTGGTCTCCCATGGGGTGCAGGGCCCAAGCACCTGGGCCATCCTCCACTGCACTCCCTGGCCACAGCAGAGGGCTGGCCTGGAAGAGGGGCAACCGGGACAGAATCCGGCACCCTGACCGGGACTAGAACCCGGTGTGCCGGCGCCGCTAGGCGGAGGATTAGCCTAGTGAGCCGCGGCGCCGGCCCATCACTCACATTATTCTAAGATTTATCCATGCTGAGTGGCATGTATCATAGTTCATTTCTTTTTATCGCTGAGTATTTGTTTATGGATACAGCACAACTTGTTTATCTTGTTACCTGTTGATGGGTATTTGGGCCGCACCAGCTCTTGGCCGGTTAAAGTTGCTTTTCCCACCCATGTATGAATCTGTTGGTACATGCATTCATGTCTCTCTTGGGTAAGTGTCTAGGAATGGGATGGTTCAATCAGGTAGTCGGCCTATCTTTAAGTTTTTAAGAAACTCCCAGGGAGTGGGCGTTTACCTAGTGTTTAAGAGTCCCTTCCGCTCCTGCTTCAGGCTCCTGACTCAGCTTCCCACTAATGCAGACCCTGGAAAGTAGCGGTCTCTCCATAAGGGAGACCTGGATGGCAGTTCTGGCTTTTGGCTTCAGTCCGAGCTGTTGTGGGCATTTGGGAGTCAGTGAATGGTAACACACACTCTTCCTCCCCTGCCCCTTCGCTCCCTCCCTTCCTCTTTCTCTCTTTCTGCCTCTCAAATAAATAAAAAATAATTTAAAAAATTAAAAAGAAGAAATTGCCAAACCTTTCCAAAATGGTATCATTTTATACCCCCACTGATAGCATATAAGTGATCTTCCTTCACATCTTTGCGAACACTCCCAACACTTGGATTTAAAGTTACTTGTATTTGGAATATAAGCTATGGAGATAGGCTTAATTATTTTTCAAATTAAGACGTTAGAAACACTCATATGTGTGTTCATGTGTGTGTGTGTATGTGTGTGTATGTATGAATATATATTAGGGGGCTTCCAAAAGTTCATAGGAACTTACAATGTCTTTTTTAATAACTAAAACAATTTTTAATAGATTTTATTTGAGGCCGGCGCCGTGACTCATTAGGCTAATCCTTCACCTGCGGTGCCGGCACCGTGGGTTCTAGTCCCGGTTGGGGCGCTGGATTCTGTCCTGGTTGCTCCTTTTCCAGTCCAGCTCTCTGCTGTGGCCCGGGAGTGCAGTGGAGGATGGCCCAAGTGCTTGGGCCCTGCACCTGCATGGGAGACCAAGAGGAAGCACCTGGCTCCTGACTTCGGATTGGCGCAGCAAGCCAGTAGCAACACGCCAGCCGTAGCGGCCACTTGGGGGGTGAACCAACGGACAAAGGAAGACCTTTCTCTCTGTCTCTCTCTCTCTCTCTCACTGTCTAACTCTGCCTGTCAAAAAAAAAAAAAAAAAAAAAAGATTTTATTTGAGAGAAAGAGATCTCCTGTCTGCTGGTTTGTTCCCCCAAATGTCCACAATAGCAGGGACTGAGCCAGGTCAAAGCCAGGAGCTGGAAAATCAGTCCAGGTGTCCTACATGGGTGGCAGAGACTCAACTACTTGATTCACCTGACCTGTTGCCTCTTGGGGTGGGGTTAACAGGAAGCTGAAACTAGGGGCACAGTCCAGTCTGGAGCCACATTAGCTTTTAATTCAGTTTTTCTGTGTACTTTTCAAGGCCCATATGTGTAGGCCTTGATGAAGAAGTGAAGCATTGTCCTTTAGAATATCTCCTGCATGTTGGACTTGTCTCTGCCTCCTCACCAGGGAGTGGTGGTGGAGCAGTGGTAGTTTGTACTCGTTCTTCAGGCTCTGTAAATTGGAAGGCAGCTCCAGGGGCTAAAATGGATTCTCATTTGACTTTTTCTGACAAGAATATCTAATATAGGGGCTTCCACTGGCCCGATGGAACAGTTTGAGCATTAAAAAGACTGCAGTGGCCTGAAACGCGTCCAATATATAAAAATTCATGAGTTTGTAATGATACTGAGAAGGAAGTCTCATTGGTCACTCCTGGAGGTTGCTAAGGCCCCAACTCATTACTCTGAATGTTGCTAAATATAGAGAAGGAAACCAAGCATCAATCCTGCCGTCCTGTTTGAATGGTGTGCCAGGGTAACCAAGTTGTTGATGTGCTGATAAATGTAGAAGGGATGATGAGATTAGGAATTGTGCAGCCCTTGATGAAATAATCACTTGGCAGTGATCATTGGTGGCTGCTGAAACCATTAGGTGAAAAACTGAAGGGAGCTCTGTGGTACATGGATCAAGCTAATATCATCAGAAGCCATGGATCATTCTTTTTTTTTTTTTTTGACAGGCAGAGTGGACAGTGAGAGAGACAGAGAGAAAGGTCTTCCTTTGCCGTTGGTTCACCCTCCAATGGCCACCGTGGCTGGCGCGCTGCAGCCGGCGCATCACGCTAATCTGAAGCCAGGTGCAGGGTCCAAGGACTTGGGCCATCCTCCACTGCCTTCCCGGGCCACAGCAGAAAGCTGGCCTGGAAGAGGGGCAACCAGGACAGAATCTGGCGCCCCGACCAGGACCAGAGCCCGGGGTGTCGGCGCCGCAAGGCGGAGGATTAGCCTAGTGAGCCGCGGCGCCGGCCCATGGATCATTCTTAACATCACAAGAAGGGTGACAGGCAGACACCGTGTGCCCCCTAATGTCATGCAGTAGTAAGGAGACAGCACATTCTGGGCAGTGTTCTTGTCTGGAAGGCCCTGGATTTAGCAGCCAGTTTACAGGAAGCAGGGGACAGAGAGACGTGTGAAGTGATGCCGCCAGGGGGCAATCAGCCGCGTACAGAAGGTGGGGAATTTTGTGAGGATGTGTGGTGTAGCTTCTTAACCAATGAATGGCATTTGAGAAGTAAAACAGGAGGGCAGCGTGGCAGGTTAAAGGGGAAACACCAGCCAAGTCAACCGCGTGGATCTCGGTTGGATCCCGATTCAAACAAACCAAGTATATGGAGACGTATTTTGGGCGACTGGAGAAATCAGTTGCAGCCGTGGTATTACACTGTGCTATGAGCTACTGTCAGTTTCTTGTGACCAGCTGTTTGTCAGTCCCCGAACTTCTCTTTGTTCATTCCTGAGACCTCTATTACCAGATATCTTGCTCTTCCTCCCACCGTGGCCTTTTCTTTCGCAGCTGTTTGCATTGTAAGATTTGATAGTCTGGAAGTCTCCCTTCTTGCATCCAGTTCCCACTTCGCCACTCCTTTCTGTGGCCTGGCTCCTGTTCATCATGTCCTCTGTGCTACCCCTTCCTTAGAGTACAGTTTGTCCTGTTGACTTCTGTGGGCGTGCCCTTTATAAAAGGTTTCTAGCACACACCTCTTCCCACTGTCACTGTCCAGAGGATTGTTAGCAGCCCAGGGCTCCATAGCTCTGTCTGGTTATGTGCTGTCAATCCAACCCAGGGCTCCCTCTTCAAGGTCCAACCAAGATTTCACTTTCACTTACTCCGCAGCTCCCTCACTACTCCGGCTTCTGTGGCTTTTCTAAAGTAGCACTTTTCCTCACTCCAGCCCATGAAGATGCCTTTTAAGCAACCCTTGAGATTCAATCACCTCCACGACACTTTGCCACAAGAACACCCAAAACCCCACCACATCCCCCACTGGCAAAACTTGGCCTCGCTCTGTTTACGTGTGCTTTTCACAGCTACACCCTGACCTCTCACGGACATGAATCTCCTCCTCGTCACGTCTTTCACAGGTCTGCCTTCATCATGTAGATCAATATGTTCATGAGAGTGCCTCAGGTTTTAAGGAACTGGAAGACAGCTAATTTTGGGCAATCTTCCTTTAGATTTGAACACAGCACCTGTCGTCCAATTAAGATGTTTTTTAAAGAGGTGCAGTGTTGAAGTAGGTAGGCTGAAGTTGCTGGTGTTTGTCATTTACTATTTTTTTTATTTTAAGGATTTATTTATTTATGTGAAAGGCAGAGTTACAGAGACGCAGAGAGAGAGAGAGAGAGGTCTTCCATCTGCTGGTTCACTCCCCAGTTGGCCTCAATGGCTGGAGCTGTGCCAATCCAAAGCCAGGAGCCAGCAGTCTCCACCAGGTCTCCCATGGGGGTGCAGGAGCCCAAGGACTTAGTCCATCTTCTATTGCTTTCCCAGGCCATAGCAGAGAGCTGGATCAGAAGTGGAGCAGCCGGGACTTGTACAGGCGCCCATATGGGATGCCAACACTGCAGGCCGTGGCTTTATCTGCTACGCTACAGTGCTGGCCCAGTCATTTACTATTAGCAAATGCCCACTGTGCTCCAGGCGTGGTCTTGACTCATGGTGTCATCATACAGTATTTATATGTCCTTGTCCCTTGTTGACAGTGCTGGCTCTTATTCGTATTGTGCTTCTGCTGTGTACGATGCAGCATCAGTGTCTGTAACCCATCGTGATGATTAAAAGAGAGAGAGAGAGAGAGAGAGAGAGAATCTTCCATCTGCTGGTTCTTTTGGGTCTCCTACAAGGGTGCAAGGACCCAAGGACTTGGGCCATCTTATGCTGCTTTCCCAGATGCGTTATCAGGGAGCTGGATTGGAAGTGGAGCAGCCAGGACTGCAGCTATGCCACAGCAGGTTCCTACAATGGCATGTTGCATGGGCTAGCACATTAGGTCTAAAAAATTTACCCCTCATCTGAGGGTCTCATTCTTCATCCATTCCTTTTTTTTTAAAACATTTCAACTCTTTTTTTTTTTTTTGACAGGCAGAGTGGACAGTGAGAGAGAGAGACAGAGAGAAAGGTCTTCCTTTGCCGTTGGTTCACCCTTCAATGGCTGCCGCGGCCAGCGTGCTGCGGCTGGCACACCGCACTAATCCGAAGCCAGGAGCCAGGTACTCACTCATCCTGGTCTCCCATGGGGTGCAGGGCCCAAGCACTTGGGCCATCCTCCACTGCACTCCCTGGCCACAGCAGAGAGCTGGCCTGGAAGAGGGGCAACCGGGACAGAATCCGGTGCCCCGACCGGGACTAGAACCCCGAGTGCCGGCGCCGCAAGGCGGAGGATTAGCCTAGTGAGCCGCGGCGCCAGCCTCATCCATTCCTTTAACAGACAGGTATTAGACATTGAATGACGTCAGCCAGGTAGCATTCTAGGTGTTAGGTATGTGGTGGGGAACACAAGAGTCTCTATCCTCATGGAAATTGTGTTCCGTGAGGAAAGCATACAGTAAACACTGCACCCATGTGGGAGAATCTTTTCTGTTTTTAATATGAATGCTTATCTGGCATGCTGAAAAATTAGAGGTGAGAATGGGGTAACTGTTGCTCCGTGGAACATGTTTGAAGGAAGCAGCGTCAAGAGGACAAAATTGGTTTTTCTTTTTTTAAAAAAATATTTTGAAGATGATAAATTTTTCCCCCAAAGCTTTCCATGAATGTCAGGATTTTTAAAAAAGGAGAAAGAAAGAGAATTTATAGACAAGAAATTAACTATAGCTCCTGAAATAGCTCTTTGTTTCTGAAAGCCTTGTTCTGTCATCTATCTTGTAACTGGGAAAAAAAAAAACCCTTTAAGAAGCAACTTTCGTAGCCTCTGCCACGAAAGAGGATGTGGCCTGCCATCGCCACAGACAGCCTGATTTACTTAGGAATACAGAGGGAAAGGTTTCTTTTCTCCTGTTTTTCTTAGTGGCTTTTGACAACAAACAACAGATCCTAAAATATGACTTATTTGTCCCCAGTGAATGGAGTGGTATATGGCAGTGGGGGGAGCTGATGGTTTCATAATATTCAATCAGAAAATATTAATATAGACACTCATTAACATATTTTTCAGACAGAACAATCTCGACTTTTAAAGCTTCTTCATTTAATTCAAACGTCAATTAGCTTCTTTGTGGCCTGTACCGTGCTAGGTACTATTTTTACAAAACCCATTTCCTAGTCATTTAATTATATATTTGCTCAAAAAATGTTTATTGTGCACCTACTGTGTGACTGGTACTATACTATATACTGGAGAGTCATTGGTACCTCCATCAATATAGACCTCATACCTTTTGTAAAGCTAAAAGAGCAAACTTTACATCTTATGAGAATCAAAAAAGAGCTATTTTTTTATAAGCCACAAGAAATGGGAAAATTAGCTCTCCAGGATAGGGCCTGGTTACCTACCTTGTAGTTTTTATTTATTTATTTATTATTATTATTATTATTATTTTTTGACAGGCAGAGTGGACAGTGAGACAGAGAGACAGAGAAAGGTCTTCCTTTGCCGTTGGTTCACCCTCCAATGGCCGCCGCGGTTTCACACAATACTTTTAAAATGTTGCATCCATATTTATGCTAGTTTTCTACTCTTCCTGGTGCTCCTGTTACACAAATATTGGACCTTTTTAGTCTGTCTTTGTCATTTGACTGCTCAGGTTTTCCGTCTGCTTGTTGGATTCTGTACGAGTACTTCTTGAACTGTGTGTGCCCATGAGTCACCAGGGGCTTGTGTTGGAGTGCAGGTGCTGATCCAGTGGGTATGGGGCAGGCCTGAGATTTTACATTTCTGGCCAGCTCCTGGACAATGCTGATACTGCCCGCTGCAGATCACACTTTGAGTACCATGGATCTATGTGATGATTTCCTTGGATCAAACTGCTAGTTCCCTAAGTTTCTCTTCAGCTGTACCTAATCTATTATTTAACACATCCAGTGAGTTTTTAACTCTACATTCAACAACAGTTCTTTTCTTTTTATAAGTACTGTTTGATTCCTTTTAAATGTGCTGGATTGTTTTCTAAAGTGTCTTGTTTGTCAATTAGATTTGCTACTTATTTACCTTGGTAATACAACTTATCTCATGGTCCGTATTAGGTTATCTTCCATCTGCAGGTTTTGGAGGGCTAGCTCTCCATTTCTGGTGTCTGTTGCTGCTCCTTCACGCTGTCCTTGAGTGGTTTGTTTTTTCCTTGTTACAGGTGGTTGTTGGTTTCTACTTTTTATTTTTTTATTGTGAACTCATTTGTAATAGGGATTGTTTTGTGTGTGTGTGTGTGTGTGTGTGTGAGAGAGAGCGAGCGAGCGAGCGAGTGAGAGAGAGAGACAGACCTGGAGTGAGCCTAGGCCAGTTTGTGTTAATTTCTTGAACTGCAGTTCCCCCGTCCTGAACAGAACACACAGCTGTAGCTGCCCTGCCTGCAGTGACAGTTTCTCACTAGCAGCCCCATTTCTTAGGCATGAAAGGGCCCCGACAGGGGGGAGCATCCTTGCTGTTTTCTGCAGGGTTCCTGCATTTATCTTTTATCCTCAGCTAACACACAGCCCTCAGAAGCCCTTCTTTTCAGAGTTTCCTGTTGCGCTTAACTGATGACCCGTCCAGAGGTCCCTTTTTTTTTTTTTAAACCAAAACTATATTTATTTGAGAAGAAGTAGAACATGTGAGCTCTCATCTGCTGGTTCACGCCTCAAATGTCTATACCAGCTGGGCTGAAACTGGGGCCTTAATCTAGGCCTCCCACGTGGGCGGCAGGGCCCTCCCAGGGTCTGCATTGGCTGGAAGCGGGAGCTGGAGTCAGGAGGAGTCCAGGTCCCCAGCTTTTGATCTGAGGGTGAAGAGTTCACCTGTTAGCGGCTAGAGCATTTCGCGTTGACTCTCCATCCTTTTAGCTTGAAGGTTCTCTGGCTCCTATCCTAACCCTGAGCGGTTAAGCTGGCTTTCAGCGTGGCGGGGTTGTACACATGAACCTTCTTCCATAGGGTGGAACTTTCAAATCAGAGTTATTTCACGGAGGGTGGCTCCTACCTCTCTATGGATCGCAGTCCTCACTCAGAAGTGGAGTTTCTATTCTAGTCTGCTGAAGATGAGGTGAGTGGAGAGCAGACAGGGGGTTAAACTGCTCCTAGGAGCGAAAGGTCGAGCACAAACACGCGTCTGCCGTGCTGTGCGCGTGCGCCTCAGGCAGAACGCACTCGCCGGGTCTCCCTCTCCTCCCCTAACGGAAGAGCTGGCGTGAACCTGCGCCTCGCATGTGCAAGAGTAACAGTGAAAGCCGCTAATCTTTGCGGGGTGTTCACCGGACGCTAAGAGCCGCGCTAAGCACTTTGTAGACTGTTGAAACCCCTCAGCGGCCCTTGGAGGTAGTTGGTCCCTTGTGGAAGCTGAGGCTCAGAGAGTTGGAGTGACTCTCCCGGGATC
Organism: Oryctolagus cuniculus; assembly: GCF_051225735.1. Lineage (NCBI taxonomy): Eukaryota > Metazoa > Chordata > Mammalia > Lagomorpha > Leporidae > Oryctolagus > Oryctolagus cuniculus. Next base: position 19,920,490 of record NC_142887.1, on the reverse strand, counting down.
ACAGAGCTGGCTCATGGTGGAGCCGAGATTCGAACTCAGATTCCAGGGTGTGTGTCCTTGACGGCTGTTTCCATGTTCGTATCAGCCGCACATGGCTCGCCATAAATTTCCTCAGTCTCCAGATGAGTTTTTTTATTATGGGATGGAAAACTTTTCTTTCAGAACCTGACTATATATATATTTCTTTTTTAAAAAACAAGGTGTTAGGGAGTTGGAATCGGGTTGGGGTTGAGCCTGTGCTGGTGGAAGTACACATGGGATTCAATCTAATTTTCCTTTGCATCAGCTGATTTGTAAAGTATTCGGCGGCATGTAGATGTAAATTCCCTTGAGAGAGCTTGGAGGTGCTAAATAGTTCTCCGCGTGCGCTCTTGTTCTTCCGCCCTCCCATCTCACCTGGGTGCACCTGGGGCTCTGAGCCCATTCCTGGGCTCGCTCTCCTCGGGTTCCTTCCCTGCGCCGCCGCCCGGGATGCTGTTGTCATCGGGGAACTTTGCAAACAGCCAGATTCTTTTGAGTCTGTAAGCAGAAAACAGACTGCTGCTCATATGTGGCACCCAGCCTCGTCCAGAACACGAGGAGTTAAGCAAGAAGTGCGGGCCGCCGAGGGCTGTGACAAGTGTCCTAGGGGGAGCTCTAGCGAGCCCTGGCGGGCCGTGACTCATGCTGCTCTGTCACTCAGATCGGCACCGGCCCCTGCCACGCAGCCCCAGCCAGGTGGGGTTACAGCCGGAGCGCGCGCGGTGCCCAAGCGCGAGGCCGAGCCGAGCCGGGAGCAGGCAGCCTGCACTGCGGGGGATGTGATGCTCGGCTCGCCCACTCGCCCTGGCCAGCGCGCCCGGACGCCTCGGCCCGCAGCCATGGTAACGCTTCTGGCCGGAGACGCCCCCGGGAGCCCCCCGCGACGGGCCGCGTCCTGGTGACGGATGGGCCAGTGTCCACCGCCCTGGCCGGGAGAGCTCAGTGGGTCGGCGGGAAGCGGAGAGGATGTGAGGCGCCCCCCGCCGGGAGAGCTGCCCTAGCGAGGTAGGAAGCGTGCCGCAGTTGTGCGCCCCTGCGTTCCGGCCGGCGCGCGCAGGAGAGCTGTAAATCTCCTGCAGGAACTTGACCCGCCCGGAGCCTCCTCGTGCCTACGAAACTGCGGCGGCCGGGGGCGCTACGGCGCCGGGCAGCGGGACCAGGGGACGCAGCGAAGTGGGGCTCAGGTCCCCGAGTGGTCGCGTCCGGAGGCTAAGGAACCAGACTGCAGGGCCACCCAGACCCGAGTTGCAGAGCCACCCCGGCCCGCGCCGCTCTTCCTCCCAGTCCCGTTGAGGCGCAAGAGGTAGAAGTTCCATCTCAGTTAGGCAGCAGTGATTGCCAGTGATGTACACCTGGCTGGGAGAGGGAGCAAATAGGCGCAGGTCGTCCGGCATCCCGGAGTAGCCCGCGGCTGCACCCAGGAAGTCTTCCGGAAAGATCCGCAGCGAGGGGGCTCGCTCCAGCGAGTTGCCCAAGTTCTCTGGGTGCAGCTAGTGACCTGTTTGAGTTGATGCTTCAGTTTACCTCGGCCAGGACGGCGTTCTGTCTGCGGGTTGGTGGCCATGTTGGCAGGGAAGGGGTTAATCTCTTGTTGCTGTAGGAGCCCAGGCTGGGTCTGCCTGAGCGAGGAGGAGCCGGATTGAAAGCAGGCGCTGCAGTGCTGTCGCCAGCGCCGGAGGAGTAAGACGCTGTCTCCGCAACACTGTTGGAGCCCTCTGAATTTTCTCTCCCCCATCTCTTGTTTTTCTTCAACCAGCTCCACCCCCCTTCGTTCCCACCCTCCAGTCTGACGATGACACCTCCAATTTTGATGAACCAGAGAAGAATTCGTGGGCTTCCTCGTCTCCGTGCCAGCTGAGCCCCTCAGGTTTCTCGGGCGAAGAACTGCCGTTCGTGGGGTTTGCGTACAGCAAGGCGCTGGGGATTCTTGGTAGATCTGAGTAAGTGGAAATCAGACTTTTTCAAGGGCCCTGCATTGAGGCAAAGGCATAAGGAGCCGAAGCTGGCGGTGGTGGCTGCTGGCCGCGCCTGGAGGTGGGGAGAGTGCAGGGGAACCTGCATTTGGAAAGCCGGCTACCTGTTTGGGCTTCGGTGCAGGCGGCTGTCGGTATTCTCATTCTGTGATGTGTAGGGTACCTGTTCCTGCCCACCGCATTGTCATTGTCGACTGGGTACTTTGGGTTAGTTTTTCCGTCTTTGCTCTTCTTTAGAGGAGAGGAGATAGTGGGAGATTTCTAGCAGTGCAGCTCCTGGGTGGAAGGAGAAGGGGGCAGGAATTAAGACGAGCTGTCCATCTGTGTATCCTTCGGTGTGTCTGTCTCAGGTGGGTGGATGGTTGCTATCTTGGCTGTATCAGAGAGCCCGGGGTGGGGGAAGGAGGTAATCTGGAAAACCCCGTGTCTCATAAGCTCAAGGTCTCCCGATGGGTTTAACTGAGCTGCAAGTGGCTGAAGCAGAGCTCTCAGAGATGAGCTCGGCTGCTCTCCAAGTATGCTGCAAGATCAGGGATCTGGCAGCCGAGCCTCCCTGAGCCCCGCTGCCGTGAGCCGCCAGGCGGGAGTGTGATGTAGCCGGGGCGAGTCACTGATTCACAGAAACTGGGCTTCGCAGGAAGCAAACAGACCAGCAAACCGGGAGACTGAACGTGGAAATGGAGACGTCCCTCTGAGCCTCCTGACCTGGTGGGTCTCCCTGCATTCTCCTAAAAGCTATTGAACAATGCATTAGCACAGGCGGCGCTTGGGATTGGAGGGTCCTGGCCGCCAGCCCCTTGAAATTTCTGTAAAATGCAGCAGCCTGTACGGATTGGGAGCTCAGGGTATTGCTTCGCTTCCGGCAGGGTACGGTGACATTCTGGTTTCAGCAGAGCAAGTTCCCCAGGAAGGTCTCATCCCCCCGCCGGCCTGGCTGCCTCACTTTGCAGCTCTTGCGGTTAGCATTCAGTGCTTACTTGCTGCCCACTTAGGAGACAGCAGCATTTGATCTCCTTGACAGCTTGCGTTCCCTAGCTGGTGTGCTTGGAGCTTAGACGTGGATTTGAAGGGATGTCTCCTTGGTTCCTGGATGGTGTCTCCCCATGGGTGCTGTTTTGACACTCATGTTCCTGAAAAGGTTCCAGATCGTTGTGGGGAACTGGATATTTGATATGAGATGGGACTGTCGGCTGTGATCAGATGTGAGAGGGGTTTTGATGGTGAGGTAGTCTTGCTTTTCTCCTTTGCCTGCAGTCTGGGTTTACAAGACAGGTTGGATTTTGGTGGTGCTGGATGTGCCTCTGGGGCAGATTTGCCCTAAGAGCCCAAAGCAGTCTGGATGGCTGCAGGAGAGGCAGAAAGCTAAGTAGCTGTTGAATGTGCCATGGGAGGCACTGGAGATGGCCCAGCAGGGCTGGGGGGTTGTGCACTAGCACGAGAGCGGGTGGAAGGAGGTGGAGGCCCGATGCTGAGGGATGCATGGTTGGTTAGTGGGCAGCGTAACCTTGACACACGCAGCACACTGAAGGTCACAGATCAGACAAGATGGAGCTGCATGGGGAGTCCGGTCCTGGTTAGGACTGAGCCAGCAGGGTCAGAATGGGCACTCGCTTAGGTGCCAGTGACCGGCACAGCCAGTGAGGGCTGGGGGGTGGGGGTGGAGGTTAGATTTCAGGGGCACAGGGAGAGTGATGTGGAGGATTTTGGGCACTGCAATTAATCAGAGGCAGTGTGTGATTAATTGCTTATTTTTTGGGAAGACTCTAATTGCATCTTTCTGCTTCTCACAGAGAGCTCAGTTGAGGGAGCTCTCTGACAGGGGCTTCTCAGCTTCTCAGGCCCAGGCACTGGGTAAATATTTGTTGACCTGATTTGCTCATGATCCTTCCCCACCCAAGTGTGTTTAGATTGTTTGCTGCATTTGAAGATTGGCTAGTTCACCTTTGATAGTTCAAACATCTACCTCCAGAGCGTCAGACGAGAGGTGTTCATGCCCCGGCAGAATGTTTAATACGATGCTCACGAAAGCAAGACAAAAAGAAGCCAAAGTCTGTGCAAACAAAACCTTGCTTCCTGCCTGGAAGATGGAAGGAGACTAGTTCTATCTCTGGGGGAACTTCACGGTCTTTCCCATGGCAGTTTGAGGCTGGAGTCAATAAGATTTCTTTTCATCTGGCTGCTTTGTCGCATGATGTCACCGTGGGACTTGGCTACCTCTGCTGTGGGCAAAACCTACAGCGTGGTTGTAGAAATGCACGCCACCTGTTGGATGCCCATGACCCTGGGCGTGTTGGGTTGGGCTAAGTTGGACGCCCGCTCGAAGAGAAGCAGTGATGAGCTTGCTTAGCAGCTCCTGCCGTTCTGTTGACATAGTGGTAAAGTTCATTTGGGTTGGGAAGGGCGTTTTCTGGGCTTCCACCTTTGCCAACGGCGACCTCTGTGTCCTCTTGGGTTTGTCGTTCTCCCACTCCCTGTTTCGGGCATCACAAGTTTTTATGGACACACATTGCTTACCTGAGAAAACTGGGCTGCTACTCACTCTTGACGCCACCGAGGAGACTGCGGATGCTGCTCTGCTAGGCTTGGTAAATTGACCCCAGGCTTGTTACCAGGGAAGTGAATGAAACCTTAAGAGGTGCAGCTGAATGAGTGAGGAATTTCCATAGACTCTGGCAGTGAGAGTGACTTTGGTGATTGTAATCAGACCTCGCCTTCTAGGGTCCTTTATCTTGGGGGATTCCAGACTATTTTTGAGTCAGCCATTGAGTGCATCGTTATTTTAGGCTTTGCAAGAATCTTGAACTCAGTGTTTCAGTGGATGAAGCATAGTGGGAGTTCAATGGTGGAAGCAGGAAAGATTTTAAAGAGCTCAGAGGTTTGGTTGACTTCAGGGTGGGGTTATGGCCAAGGTAGCTTTTTTGGGGAGTACCTGTCCAGTGCCTCTTTCCCTTTTTAACTGATGATAACCCAAGCCAAATCCCCAAGCTCTGACTGCCTGCGTGTTCTCTGAGCCTGTTTGCTTGAACTCTACAATAGTAGGGCAGTAACAAATGAGTGGTTGGAGGTTTAAATCTGGGTGTTCTTCCCTCCCCTGGCAGCATGGGGTGTATTTCTTTAGGTCTCCCCTGCTCCCTGCTAGATTGAGGGGCTGCCCCATTTAAGCACTCAGTGAATGTGGCAATGCATTTCTCCAGACCTTCAGCATAGATGCTGCCAGGGGTAAACCAGTTGTGCTTCTGTCTGTGTTATTTCCTCACATACTGGCCTGGGGCTTTTGGAGAGATTGGGGATCTTGGAGGAACAGTGGGATCTGGGTGAGACAGATTTGTGGGATGGCAGGGTGTGGAGGGGCTGTTTTGGGGGAGGAGGTTCTCTCCTTCGACTCGGGGCTTCCTCCTTTCCTCCTGAGGGGTGTGAGAACGTGGTGATGTAGCCAGCTGTGCAGACTCACTGGAGGAGTGGAGGCTGGGCGCCATCACTGCCTCCCCAGATTTTCAGAGGACCGGTGCTTGGTGCCTCTTCTTTGCTGTTATTGGGGCTTCTTTGCACGACAGTTTTCTCAAAGTGGGATGACAATGACACCTTTCTCATAGGGCTATTGGTGGGGGAGGGGGTTGTGAAGCACTTGGTCTAAAACCTGGCAAATGGAAAAGCCTCGATACACGTTCGCCATTAGTTATCTTGGTTATTGCTGATATGCTAGTCTGTATACATGTGGTGACCTTCTGTGTCTGCCAAGTAGCATGGGAAGGACTCAGGAGTAACTGGGGAGACAAAGTTGTGTCTGGCTCAAAACCCAGCTTCAGCCGGCGCCGCGGCTCAATAGGTTAATCCTCCGCCTGCGGCGCCGGCACCCTGGGTTCTAGTCCCAGTCGGGGCGCCGGAATCTGTCCCGGTTGCTCCTCTTCCTGTCCAGCTCTCTGCTATGGCCCGGGAGTGCAGTGGAGGATGGCCCAAGTGCTTGGGCCCTGCACCCCATGGGAGACCAGGAGAAGCACCTGGCTCCTGGCTTCGGATCAACACGGTGCGCTGGCCACACTGCGCCGGCCGCAGCGGCCATGGGGGGGTGAACCAATGGCAAAAGGAAGACCTTTCTCTCTGTCTCTCTCTCACTGTCCACTCTCTAAAAAAAAACAAAAAAAAACAAAAAAACAAAAAAAACACAGCTTCTAAGGCCCCAGAGTTTCCTTCTAAAGATGCTTATGCATCATCCTGGCCAACCACAGGGGTTGATGTGCAGCTGCCAAATACCTGTTGGCAGAGGTGGTCGCTGGGGAGGCATGAGGGGAGGACAGAAAGAGAAGGCCAGTCCCAGGCTGGGTATCTTCCCATCAAGTTGAGCAAGTCAAAGCAGATGGAGTGAAACAGCTCGGAGAACACGAGCAGACCCCTCTAGGGGAGAATATCCCAGTGTGGACTGGGCGCCGACTGCTGTGGGAGAGGAGAACACAGCAGAGTCTGATGGGGGACACGGAGCGGGCAGTGCTGGTTCAGGGTTCTTGCTGAGCTGCAGGATGATCAGCCATGGCACATCTGTCCAGTCCCTGAAGTTGACTGTGGTCTCTGTGTTGTTTTTTTTTTTTCCCCACAGGCAGAGTGGACAGTGAGAGAGAGAGACAGAGAGAAAGGTCTTCCTTTGCCGTTGGTTCACCCTCCAATGGCTGCCATGGCCAGCGCGCTGCAGCCGGCGCACTGCGCCTATCCGAAGGCAGGAGCCAGGTGCTTCTCCTGGTCTCCCATGGGGTGCAGGGCCCAAGCACTTGGGCCATCCTCCACTGCACTCCCTGGCCACAGCAGAGAGCTGGCCTGGAAGAGGGGCAACCGGGACAGAATCCGGTGCCCCGACCGGGACTAGAACCCGGTGTGCTGGCGCCGCAAGGCGGAGGATTAGCCTACTGAGCTGCGGCACCGGCACTGTGTTGGGTCTTAATCCTGCTGGTTTTCTTGGAACATAGAACATGGTAGGCCCTCAGTAAAGATGTGTGCTGAAACCGAGCTAATGAGTGCACCCATGGGAGGTAATGTTTGGGTTAGCTTTATTGGATTCGGATCAGTGGAGAGAATTTCCAGTCTGCAGAGTGACATGAACAGGTCACCCTTTTGGGGTCCCTGCTCTGCAGCAGACTCTGTTGCAAGATAAGCTCATTTGAACTGCCCAGGAGGAAGCCATCATTCTCTTTGAGAAACTGAGGCATGGAGGAGATTAAGCAACTTGGCCAAGGTCATGTAGCTCTGAGTGGCTCAGCTGGGGGGTGAACCCAGGCACTATAGATCTCTCAGCTGCTATGCTGTGCTGTGCTGCTAAGTATAAATGCCACAGGCAGGAGGAACTAGGACGTTCGTGTCCGGTGCTCAGGTTCATGCGCTTGTCACAAGGGGGGGCCGTTGTGGGGAGTGGTGAGCCGTGAGACTGGGACTGGCCAGGGTTAGAGCTGACAAGGAGGCCTAAGTGCTGGTTTTTGTTTTCAGTCTCTGCAAGTTTCTCAGGCAGTCTTGCCTGGTGCGTGCGTGTCCACACGTAAAGGCACGCAGCTGCCCTCTTCCCCCAGAGTCCTCCTGGGCCAGGGCGTGAGCTTGGCAAGGACAGGAAACTACGTGGGCCTCATTCTCCCCTGTTTCTTGACTGAGCATACACAAGCTGCTGAGTACGCATTTGGTGAAGGGACCCCAGTCATTTTTCTGGCTTCAACTCTGAATTTGTGGGTGACCCCGTGATCCACTTTTGTTCTGCTCTACCTTTTGCCATTCTGGTTGCTTCCTGTCCATCCTGGGATGGCTTGTTCCAGTGGAAGACGGCCTGAACTCTCCTCTTAATTGAAGTGCTTTGGGTGATTGGAGGATCTTCCCTTAAAAATTGTTTGCCTTCCCACATCCAGCCAAAGCCTCGTTGTCATTGTGTCTGCTACCCAGAGCCCTATCGCAAAGAGTCTCATCTGTGATTCAATTTTCTAAGTAGCAACAAAACCAGGATCTTTTCTGGCCCCCGAAGGCGTGCATCTGCTGTATTGCCCAAATGGGGTGAAGACCCTCCGCGGCTCCTGCCCATGGTGACTGCCCTCCGTGCTCTGTGTTCTCTCTGCTCCAGCCGTCCCCTGGATCAGAAGTCTAGCATTCGCCTTTGTGTGTTGTGTGTTCTTCGCTCCTCTCGCTCATCCTTCTTTCTCTTCGGCACGTCTTGTTCTCCTGCTCGCCTTAGTCTGTGCTCTATTTAGACTGTGTGAGCCTGCCTTGCAGCCCTGGCAGGGCCGTTCTGCCGCCTTCTCATTTGTCTGAAAGGTACCTTTAGGAAATCTAATCCAAATGGTCCCAGCCCAGCCCTGAAGACGAGGCTCCCAAAGATCTGGCAAGTGCGTTTTGTGCTGGCCTACACATCTCATTTGCATGGTTGCCTCGGATCCCGTAAGAAGGCAGCCATTGACGGAGCGCTGCTGCGTGTTCTGAGCTCCGCGCCAGTTTGGCAACCCTTGCTTTGCGTCAGTGGGTTTCTCTGAGTTCTTTCTGCTTCCCTTGCCTTTCACCTCCTGACCTCTGACAGACTTCCTGAAAGAATGGCCTGCACTCACCGCCACTTTCTCCTCCCTTACTGCGCCATGCAAACCACCATCTCCAAAGCCACCTGTTAACACCAGCAGCCATCACATCCAGTGGCTTTCGCCTGGCCATGGAGTACCATCGATCCCCGCATTTCTTCTGTAAAACCTCCTGTGTCGCTCTCTTCCACGTTGTGAGCAGTTGGCTTCCCTCCCTCTCCCTTCGGCTGCCATTCTCATTCCTGTGAATGTAGCGCCGTTGAGGAGAGCGTGTGGTCTCCCTTCCACCCATCTATTCCCCAAATGCCCACAACAGCCAGCTGTGGGCCAGGCCAAAATCAGGAGTGGGAAGCTCCATCAGGGTCTCCCACGTGGGTGGCAGGGACCCAATTACTTGAGACGTCATCTGATGTCTCCCAGGGTCTGCATTAGCAGGAAGCTGGAGCCAGGAGCTGGAGCCAGGTGTCAAATCCAGATTCTCTGATATGGGGTGCAGGCATCTTCACCACTAGGCTGAACCCTCACTCCTTCTGTTCCTTGACCTTAACTTTGACTTCTCCATGGCTTCCTCCCCTTGTGCTCCATCGTCACTCGTCTATTTTACTGATTTCTTACCCTTCATCCTCTGTTACCTCTTAACATATGCAGACCTACTTACTCCGTCATAAGCCACTGGGTGCTAGTTTTGCCGCCTTCATTGAAGAAACTACTGTTTGGCCTACCCTTTAAGGCAAGAAAAAAAGCATCCTCAGCTCTTTTGTGCCTCCGTCTTGCATCCCATCAGCTGCCAGATGCTCCAAGTTGTGCCTCTGGGATGACCCTTGCGTGCATGCCCATCTTGCTGTCCTTACCAGCACTCCTCAGGGACTTTTGCCTGGACCCTTGCAGTAGCCTCCTAATCAGTTCCTCTGCCTCTGGGTTTTCCTGGCTGTGCTACATCTTCCACGGAGAGTGGAATTCTTCCAAAGCATAGGTTGGATGACGTAATTCACTTACCGAGACCTTCAGCAGCACTCTGATGTGGACAGAATTAATGGCTGCTCCTGAACTTGGTATTCGAGTCTGCTATGCCAAGACCCCTGCCCCCCTTTTCAGGCATACCTCCTCCTTGCCCCTGTGACTGGCCAACCTATTCATGGCTCATTGAGTCCAGGCCCATGTCTTCCTCCTTTTGCCCGAAACAGCGTCTTGTTCTGCCAGTGAATGTTTGTGGGGTTGAATTAGATCAAAGTAGCCAGGGACTATGTCAGTTCCTCCTTGAACCGTTTACCCAACCACTAGTGGCAGCTGTCACCTACTAGCACTGCCTGTGTGCCCTCAACTATACTGCATGCTTCACACGCATCATTATCTCTCTAAATGCTGGTGGTTTGACCATCACTCCGTGGGGTAGCTGGTATTATCCCTGGTGCACAGATGAGGGTGCTGAGGCTCCGCAAGGTTCAGTTAGCCCGGATCTAAGACTTGGACCCATATCTGGTTGCCTGCAGACCACTGTACGTCCTACCCTGTCTCTAACAGTTATGACTCCTTGGCTGGATTGTAGGACCCAGGGATTTGTTAAGCAATGAAGGCAAAAGAGCTGGCTTCCCTGAGAATTCACCCTGCCCCAGGTGCTGTTTTAAATGCTTGACAAGCGGGCTCATCTGGTCCTAGCAGCACCGCCCCATTTTGCAGATATGGAGACTGATGATCATGAAGCTAGGGTGACTCCTTGTGTTCATGCAGCTCCTCTGTGGCAGGGGGGTGCCAGCTTTCCCAACTTTCAGCTTCAGAGCTGATAACATTCTTAATTTTGGGGGACAAACTATAAAAGTTCAGGCTTTGGAATCCAGCGGACACGCGTTCACCCCTGGGTGCCAGTGCTTGCTAGCGTGTGGACGAGCCATTGAGCGGCTCACAGCCCCGACGCCCTCGTCTGTACAGTCAGTGTCTGTCAGATAAGCTTACTGTGGGGACGTGCAGAGCACTTAGTGTCAGGATGCACAGTGAGCATGCGTTTCATATTGGTTGTTGATATATAGCTGTGAAGATGGGACAGGATGCTTTTGGCTCTCCTTCTCTCCCTGCTTCCGCTTTATAAAGACATCTTGCTGGTTTCTGCCCATTGAGAGAATCTGGCTCCACGTGGGGTGCCTGACAGATGTCCTAATATCACCATCCAATTTTTAAACTCTGACTGTGAGTCCACGATGTGTTGGTTAAACCTGTGCTTTGCCTAAGACACTCTCGAGGCTTCTGGTGGGTTCTGGTTCCAGTGGAAAGAGAGCATGGTGCCCAGCCTAGATGTCACGCACCCCTAGCCACCTTCAAGTGCTTGAGCCTCCCTGGATGGGAGAATGCGTGTGTCATCGTGACGTTGCTGTCCCACACCAACGCTGGCCATCTCTGGAGCGGGGGCCAGAAAGCTCTTTTGTGCCAGCACTGACGTAATGCACTTTTCACTCGGATTTGTTTGTCCCACTGTGACCTTTCAACTGCAGCTGCCTGGGGCACAGAAGTACTGCCACACCATCCACGCATCCATTCATTCATTCATTCACTCAACAAAAACGTCATTTCAGGCCTTATGGTCTTCCCTGGGCAAGATAGACGAGGGCCCTGTCCTAAAGCCGCAGGGGAAACCAAAGTAAATGAGAACACATGGGAGGTAATTTCAGATGCGGTCGGGGCTCCGAAGAAATTGGAGCTGCGATGGGGCTGACCAGAGGTGGCCACTTGACATTGGGTGTCTAGGGACGGCCTTCCTGAGCTGAGCACTGAGTTTTTGTTTAAGGGGAAGAATCACTTCCTGAGGTGACACCCTGAACATCTATAGGGTCCAGGTACTATTCTGGAAGCTGAGAGACAGCAGGGACTACCAGGGAGACACAAGTCCCTGAGCTTCATGGAGCTTGCATTCTGGTGGGGGTCATGCAGGCATGCATTTGCTCATTCACGTATCTGAGAGCCTGCCACGTACCAAGCACTTTCTAGGCACTGGGGACATAACAGACAACACAAAGAGGCTGGAATCCCTGCCTACACAGAGAGCATTCTACCCACACGACAATGACAAATGTAGAGAATATTCCAGGCAAAGACCTTGAAGCCAGACATAGCCTGTCCAGTGCACAGAAGGCACACTGGGACAACTGGGACTTGGGAATGCATGGGCAACATGGTCCAATTTGAGCTTGACCTCATGGTTTGCACTTGGCTCCAATTGCACTGAGCAGGAAAGCTTTGCAGGATTTTCAGTAGGGACATGGACGATCTGGTTCTCGTGTGAAGGCCCCTCTGTTGTGAAGGGAGGATCGCAGAGGGGTGGTTGGATCCAGGGAGGTAAGTTGGCTTGTTGCTGTATGCCAGCGAGAGGTAGAAACATGTCCCTGAAGTTAACCTAGAAAGCTTGGCATTGGTGTGGAGGTGGCAATTGGATTAAAAATAATGTGAGTAGTTCTGCTTTTATTAACAGCATGTTTTTGATAAATGACTTTTGAGCTACGTATTGATCATTCCAGAACAAGTGCTCTGAGTTAACTGGAGACCACTGCTGCTTGTGCCAGTGTGTGTGTGTATGTGTGCGTGTGTGTGTGTGCGCGTGTGTGTGCCAGTAGTGTGTTAGCTAGGTGGACTATGCAGCTCTTCAGGGGGAGCAGAGTGTTTGATATTTGCAAGTGCTCCTGATGGACACCACTGTGTATTTTAAAATGGGCTTATAAGGTTGGATCACAAATTTCATAATGTTCAATCTTAAAAGCCAATGTATTTTTGGAAACAGAATGCTGATGCATTTTTCTTTCTTTCTTTTTTTTTTTTTTTTTGCACCATATTACATCTTCAGTTGCCTATATTTTTAGTGCTGTTGGCCACAATTAATGTGGGGCCCTCAGCTGAGCTAATTTTGCTTTCCTCTGACTTAGCCTCAAGTACTCATTCTTGGTTATGTCAGGAAGGTGTGTGACTTGTGATCCATGCGCTCTGTGATTTGGTGACGTAGTTTGCAGGTGGAGGGTCCTCTTCCTTGGAGAATAGATGAATGATGCGATCCTCAAGCGTGAGCTCAGCTGTCCCAGTGGTGATGAGCACCCAGAACATATACTTGGCTTCTGTTCTCTTTTGATAAGAAACATTTTGTTAACAGCTTTATTAAGGATTTTAGGGGGAGTTATGTGGATTGTTGATAGGCGTGTCATTGGGGAAGCTGCATTTTTATTATTTTTCCTTAAGTGTTGTAGTTATGTGGAGAGCAAATCTTAGGTTGCATCTAATGTATTTTAAGGGAACAGGTATCCCCTTCTGCAGCGGTAGTAGCCGATCTGCCCTTCCTCACGGCCCATGCACCATTGTCTCTATTAACACTCTTTGGGCCTTGATAATTATAAATCAGATGTGTATATTGGGAAGAGATGTTGATTTCAGAGTAAGTTTTTCTAGAAAATAGAAGCTGGAGAAAAAAAAAAAGGAGAACCCAAACTTGGCTTTGTGCTGGCAGCGACAGCACTGCTGCGTGTGGGCGGGCGGCTGCATGCACCCGCTGCTCGGAAGTGCTCTTCCTCTCCATGGGGATAACTGGCTGAGGCGCTGCCACGGGGCCAGGAGGAGGAGGCAAGCCGTGTGTGGGCAGCCTGCTTGTTCTTTTATTAGCATCCTCACTGTGCTGCACCTCGACCAGCCCAGAGCACGCACAGGTCCCCTCCGTGCACCGCCAGCCGCAGAGGGGTGGGGGGCCAGGTGCTCTTGTGTGTGAGTTGAGCTGTTCCTGGGGGCTGTGGAGCCACCGGGCACGTGGATGTCCTTGGGTCACTGGCTGTCTTGGCCTCAGGCTTTGCAGTGAGCACGAGCAGTCGCGGATAAGAGGGCGCCTTCTCCCGTGTGACCCATTCTCCCTTTCCCCCGTGACCTTGCCCCATCTCGGCCTCTGCAGCACTGCTCTGCGGTTTGTCCAGTGCCATCCAGCCAAGAAGGAGCAGAGCTGAGGTCTGAATTTTGGACCGTTGATTGCAGAACCTCAGATCTGAATCCCCAGCTCTGCTGCCCTGCTCCCCACGGCCCCCCCAAGTCATCCTGGTGTGGCAGGAGAAGGCCAAGGCTGTAAGGTCAGCCCTTCCTTGGCCCTGGTGCTGAGGGGGTCGTAACACCCATCTCACAGGATGGTTGGGGGATTTAGCGAGGTGGCACATGAAGTGCCAAGCCCAGTGCCTGGCACGTGGGAAGTGGACACTGTTACCGACGACAGAGGCAGTGGCCCAGCTCGCTCTCGTAGAGTGCTACTTCCTCGAGGACAGGGATGTAGCTTCCCTTACTCTGCAGCTTCTACAGGAGGGGTTCCCAGCCTGCACTGTCGACATCCAGGGCTGGGTAATTCTCACTGTGGGATCTGTCCTGTGACGCGTCCGGTGTTGAGCAGCATCTCTGGCCTCTGCCTACTAGATGTTAATAGCACTCCCACCCTCACTCATGAAATCCAAATGAGCCTTTACACAGCGCCAAAGACCACTGGTGGACTGGGCGAAACAGCCCCTGGTTGAGAACCACTGATCTACGTGCACCTCTCATGGGATCTCGGGACTTTTTTATGTTCTTACATGTATTCTCTCAGCACACACACTCACATGAGATGGTTAAAACAAAAATTATGGTTAATGTTTGAGAATTTTGAGAGCAAAGGCCCATTCTGGAAGGGTCCTCAGTTAGCAGAGTCTGTCTCCCTCCAGGGTCAATGGAGCTTCATCACTGGATAGTTTCCTTATTGTAATTCTGCATCTCATTGCCCCTAGCTTTGGAGTTGCAACCGGTTCCAGGAGTTTTTAAAAACATGTTGCTGAAAGCAACACTAGTATCAGCTTTTAAATAATACCATGCCTTAAAGCAACAATAGTATCAGTTCTTAAAAATACCATGCCTTAAAGCAACACTAGTATCAGCTCTTTAAATAACACCATGCCTGATGAAGTGGCGCTTTTAAAGATGATTTTAGACCAGCGGAGTTGCTGCCTGAAGCGCCTAGGGCTGTATTTGGTCATAGGCTGCTGGCTTGGAGGCCAGCCTTGGATTGAAGCTCTCAAGCAGCGATTGACACTGTGGTCAGTCCCAGAGTAATGTAATTATCGGCAATAATTTGCCATTGCTTTCAAAGTCAGAAGGAGGGCTAATGAAAGTCCTAGCCGAGAAACGGATTGTGGGCCGGCGCCGTGGCTCACTAGGCTAATCCTCCGCCTTGTGGCGCCGGCACACCGGGTTCTAGTCCCGGTCGGGGCGCCGGATTCTGTCCCGGTTGCCCCTCTTCCAGGCCAGCTCTCTGCTGTGGCCAGGGGGTGCAGTGGAGGATGGCCCACGTGCTTGGGCCCTGCACCCCATGGGAAACCAGGAGAAGTACCTGGCTCCTGCCATCGGATCAGCGCGGTGTGCCGGCCGCGGCGGCCATTGGAGGGTGAACCAATGGCAAAGGAAGACCTGACCTTTCTCTCTGTCTCTCTCTCTCTCACTGTCCACTCTGCCTGTCAAAAAAAAAAAAAAAAAAAGAGAGAGAGAAACGGATTGTGAGGATACTCCAGCGTATCTATCGAAGGTGTGCGTGGCTCTACTTCCTTTGGAAATGCACACCAAGAGCAAACCACTGGGGCTGGGAATCGACTTACCCTAAGTGTCTCTATGAAAAAGAAGTAGAATGTAAGTATTTTAAGTTGAACCAAATGCGTCTAGTGTATTTCTTGTATCGGAATTCATGGAAGTTGTCTATTTTAATTGACTTTAGTAGAATACAATTTAATCATTCTCTGACACCTGTGTCTTATCTTGAACTTCTTACCCTGCCGTGATTATTTTCAAAATTGGCTTCCCACTCAGAGTGACCAAAAGGCACCGGGATGAGAAGGCCTGGCCCAAATGCCACGTGGAGCCGAATGCTTACACTAGTCCTCCTGTGAATTTTTTGTTTTAAGGGAAGATGAGTTTTCATATTTCTTTTTAAAAAGTTATTATTTGAAAGGCAGGGTTACAGAGATAGGAGAGACCGAGATCTTCTGTCTGCTGGTTCATTCCCCACATGGCCAAGATGACTGAGGCAGGGCCAAGCTGAAGCCAGGAGCCCTAAACTCCATCCGGGTCTCCTACATGGGTGGCAGGAGCCCAAGTCCTCAGGCTAACTTGCACTGCTTTCCCAGGCATGTTAACAGGGAATTGGATTGGAAGTGGAGCAGCAGGGACTTGAACCAGCCCTCTGACATGGAATGTCAGGTGTTGCAGGTGGCGGCTTCACCTGCTGTGCCACCACGCCCGCCCCACCCTATGAGTTTGAAAAGCCTAACCCTAAGTGGCAGGCACTTCAGACCTTAGTCCTGTCTACACATGAGAGGTAGTGGGCCTGGTGGACCCTGCACATCCGTGTTTGTGAAAAGCTCTCCGGGCGATTGTGCCGCGCAGCCTGGCCGGGGTCTGGAGGTCACAGAACACGGCCATGGGCCTTCCCCCGTCTCCTGGCCTCATCCTGCAAGAAGGAATTGCTGCTACAAGCCAAGGCTGGTCGCTGTTTGCTTTCCTACTGTAGCTTTTTTTTTTTTTTTTGTTAATGTGACTTTTATTTATCCGAGAAAGAATAATTTCTTTAGCGTCTTTATCCTGGACTGCTCTTACGTGTTGTACTTAGATCATGTAAACAGCGGGGGGAAGGAGTTGGCCCCGGTGGGGGTGGGGGTGGGGCACACAGCGCCTGTATCCTGGGCTCCGCGACGAGTGACCTAGAAGTGCGTTTTGTGAATCGGCAATCTGCGCTGCTCCCACAGCAGCACGTTCCAAACGTGAAGCACCTCTGCAGCCTGCCCACCACGTGTCGGGAAGCCTCCCGAGCTGCGACTCCCCTCCCGCCCCCACCCTTGCGCATGACACGGCTGTGTGCCCCTTCTCCTAAAAGGGTGCCCGTCTGTGCCTAGGCCACACAGAGCTGTGGCCCGTGCTGTCGTCTGCCATGCATATCATGCGTGTGACTGTGCGATGCGCAGCTGGCTCTGGAGTCTGACTTGGCCCTGCCTCCTTGTGGGGAGTGGGCCTCGCTCTGCAGCCCACCTGCCAGAGCACCTTCGGTAACAGAGGGTGTGGCGAAGGAAAGCCCAGGCGGTGCCCAGCAACCATCTCACCTCGTACAGAGAAGAGTGCCTGTGTGCGTGTGCGCCCATGTGTATGTGGGGTCGTGGGTGTGTGCATGGGTGCCTATGCCCGTGTGCATATGGGTATGTGCGGGAGCGTGGGTGCGTGCACAATCCCGGGCGTGGGTGTGTGTGCGTGGGTGTGTGTGTGTGTTGAATACATTTAGGCAGAAAACAGGCTGGTGAGAGGTGTAGAACTTGGTTAACATTTCTAGGCAAACATGAAATTTTTCCAAAAAGTTAATTTCTGGATGCTGATCCCCGCTGCCCCTCTCTGCAAATAATCAACATTGGTCTGCACCTGACTAGCAGCACAGAGCCTGCTCAGCCCCGAGTTCTCCCATTTTAGGCAACCGTTTCAGGCCTGTGAGGCGTGTGCTTTCTGTGAGCTTGCCTGGGCGATCATGATGAAAATGACAAGGATCATAGTAACAGGTGATGTGTGTGAGCCTTCGCAGAGTGCCAGGCGCTGTGCTCAGGGCTTTGCTGCCTTGTCCCCTTTAGTCCCCACAAGCAAGCAGGTGGAGGATTACCCCTATTGTCTAGATGAGGAGGTGGAGGTTCAGAGAGGTCACAGCTGGTGCTTGGCAGGGTCAGGTCTGGAGCAGGACGGTGCGCCTCTGCGTGTTGACTCACCTAGCTGTGCTGTGTATGAGTGTAGAGGGCCAGCACCATCCTGCCCACCCTTATCATGGGGCCAGGTGCTGCCCAGGAGGGATGCTTTGCAATGCTGCAGAGAGCTGACCTCTTTTAGCCAAGGAACTCTTTAAGGCAGGCTGGTCGTGGACAGCCAGCTCCTGCAACCCTGGGAGCAAGATGATAGACAGGACTGTGGGGCTGCGAGGGCCTGGTCCCTGCATGTGTAAGAATGCTTGCGGCTGTCAGCTGGCCCTGCCCTTCACCTGTCCCAGTGTTTGTACCCAGAGTACCAACCAGAGAGGCACACCACTTGGTGGACAACTTACTTTCTTCCTCTTTTTTAAAACTTCTGTGTATTTATTTGAAAGGCAGGGGTCGGGAGAGGAGATTCCATCTGCTGGTTCATTTTCTTTCTTTTTTTTTTAAAATTAATTAATTAATTAATTAATTAATTTTTGACAGGCAGAGTTGACAGTGAGAGAGACAGACAGAGAGAAAGGTCTTCCTTTGCCATTGGTTCACCCCTCAATGGCCGCCACGGCCGGCACACCACACTGATCCGAAGCCAGGAGCCAGGTGCTTCCCCTGGTCTCCCATGCGGGTGCAGGGCCCCACCACTTGGGCCATCCTCCACTGCACTCCCGGGCCACAGCAGAGAGCTGGCCTGGAAGAGGAGTGACCAGGACAGAATCTGGTGCCCCGACTGGGACTAGAACCCGCAGAGCCGGCGCTGCAGGCGGAGGATTAGCCTATTGAGCCGCGGCGCCGGCCTGGTTCATTTTCTAAATGGCTGCAAAGCTGGGGCTAGGCCAGGCTGAAGCCTGGAGCCAGTATCTCCATCCTAGTCTCCCATGTGGGTGGCAAGAGCCCAAGTACTTGGACCATCACTGGACCATTATTTGTTGCTCCCTGGCCTCATCAGCAGGGAGCTGGATCAGAAGTGGAACATCTGGAGCTCACACTTGAGTGGTGCGATGCCAGTGTGGCAAGTGGCAGCTTACTGCATTACTCCACAGTGCCTGCTGCACCATCATCCCCCCCCATCCAGTGCTTCCCCAGCCACATTAGCAGGGAGCTGGATTGGAAGTGGAGCAGTGGGGACTCGAACCTGCTGTGCCACAGCACCGCCCCCTGCATTACTATTTTCATCAAGTAAGCTGAATCAAACCGGCTGGTAAACACTACTTTGACTAGGGCAGCATCAGCAATCGTTGCATCCAGCTGTGTTAGTTCTGGCCTGCCTCAGGGCCTTTGCATTTGCTCTCCTTTCTTTCTGAAACTTGTTTCCTTCCAGCACTTTGTTGGCCAACACCTGATCCTTAATATCACAGGTCAAATAGCCCCTCCTCCAGGAAGACTTCCTTGGTCACCCTTGCTTAAAACAAGCCCAGCCCCATTTCCTCTATGGTATCACGTTATCCTGTTTTCTCACAGAAGTTACCGTCGCCTGTAACCTTCTTGTTTATGTGTCTGCCGACGCTTTCTGTCTGCTTTCCATAGATGGTCAGCACAAAGAGGGCAGGGGGATGTGTTCTCTTTTGTTCACTGTTACGTGCCAGTGCCCAGAACAGTTTCTGGAACAGAAGAGGTGCACTGTACATACGTGGTGAGTGAGTGAGTGAGTGAGTGGAGGCGTGCGTTTCACGATCACACTCTCCCGTGTGGGAGGTGCTTTATTATCATCCCAGCTTATGGATGTGCAAACTGAGGCTCAGAGAGGCTGTCGGTGGCAACTGAAGTTACACCAGGTCCACCTGTTTCCGGAGTTCGCGCTTCCTTCTGCCTGCCCGCCTGCCTTGTGGCTCTAGTGCCATTAGAAGCTGCTCCAGTTGCGGAATGCTGGCAGGGCCGTGGTCTCCACTGCAGCATCTGATGGCCTTCGGTGGCATCTCGGGCCCACCTGCCAGCCGTCTTGACCCCGGTTTTCCTCTGCCTAGGTCTGTCGTGTCGAGTCTGGACTCCCCTGCCAAGACTAGCTCGATGGAAAAGAAACTTCTCATCAAAAGCAAAGAGCTGCAGGACTCTCAGGACAAGTGTCACAAGGTATTTATTGCCTCAGCCGGCCTCCCTCCTTGCTCCAGGATCCTCCCGTCCATCTATGCCAAGGGAGCCGCCCGGGGCTGCAGCTGGCACTGAGCCACCTGATCCGTAGAGAGCGAGGCGCTCCCTGCCTCGCCGAAGTCGCGCCTCCAGCAGCTCCGAGGGAGATGCACTTGGGCCTTGACGTTGCTGTAAATCCTTTAAATCTTAACCTGAGGAGGGCCTGGATTTAACGCGGCCCCGTTTCTCAGCGTGAGCCAGCCAGATGTGTGCTCCTTCCGGCAGGTGGCTGGGCCCTCTTCTGTGGCTGAGACGCACCCCATCTGCACTGAGTGATGCGAAGTCTGTCTTCGTAGTCTCTTAGCACTCCTGCACTGTCACTGCGGCCACTGTGTTGGTTATGCTCAGCGCCTCCTGACGCTCACTGCTCCTGCTGCAGGCAGCTCTTTGGAGACTGATAGCAGTCACTGCTTGCCTGGGACTCCTAAGAGGGCAGACGCACCAATAACTCCTTGCCCTGTCCTGGATTTGTCCTCTAGATCTTTGCAAGGAGATGGGGGGGAACCAAGATGGATTTGGGATAAAGTTAAAGTGACGTCTGCAAAACCAAAATCCACACCAAACCAAACCAAAACACACACACAGGTGACAAAAGATGATTGTGACTTCCTTGCTAACTGGGTTAGAGAAGTGATCGAGTGTGAAGCGAGACTTGGATGAGAGGAGTGACTTAGCACTCGGTGACTGTCCTTACGAAGAACTGCGCGCTCCTGGGCGAAGAAGCAATGGTATTGCACACATCCCAGCTTCTGGCAACTTAGCGATAGCCCGGGCCACCACGTGGCTTCGGAGGCTGCTACTTGCGATTTGATTGCTCCCGGCGAGCCTCCGCGGGCCCTTTTAACCTGTCGATGTGTTTGTTGCAGATGGAGCAGGAAATGACCCGGTTACATCGGAGAGTGTCAGAGGTGGAGGCTGTGCTTAGTCAGAAGGAGGTGGAGCTGAAGGCCTCTGAGACTCAGAGATCCCTCCTGGAGCAGGACCTTGCTACCTACATCACAGAATGCAGTGTGAGCCTCCCCCGAAGCCCCCTTCCCTTGGAGGTGGCACTTCCTGTTGTGTGTGTCTCATCCTGTTCCATGACGGCTCCATGAGGCACATCACAGCCGACGGCAGAGCGTAGAGAGAGGAAGCGTAGGGAAGCAAGACCCGTGGCTCGCGGAGCAGCGAGAGCCAGGCACCAGGTCCCGGGACGTGAGGCCGAGCCGTTCCCAGCAGGAAGCCCGGGCAGAGCGCAGGCCGTGTGGAGCCTGAGATGGGAGTCAGTGGCCGTGGCAGCAAGTGGCCCCGGTCACCACGCCTCCCATCCCAGCCTCCCTGCACTACACCATGTGCACCGCGATCAGCCTTAGGATCCACACTGCCAGACACACGCAAGAAAACCTACTTCTAATGACTTTTCCAGCCCCTAGAAGCAGTGCAGGGACACGAAGGCCCTCTGTCATTATTTACCATGTGATTTTGTTTTTCCTTTGCTCACAAGAGTAGACTGTCTTCTCCATTGTCTTGTTAACTTCTCCATTCAGGTGTTTTCCTAATGTGCCCAGTTAAACAGTCTCAAGAAGTTGAATCACACGTTTTCCAAGTTTTTTTTTTTTGTTGTTGTTGTTTTTTCACAAGGGAGAGGAAATCTATAGAACGTGGCTGATTAAGAATAACTGCTATGTTTCCCTTGCAGACTTGGCTGCCTGGCAGTGGTGGGTGAAGCTATTCAGCTCTGTATCTCAGATACATATTTCAGTCCCGTGGAAGCGTTGAGGGAAGCTGACGGATGAAAAGTGTCCAGGAAAAATAAGCCGGGGGGTGGGGGTGGGAATAGATGACTTGGAGTCCTCCATGACAACTGGGCTGGATGAAGTCATAGCTGCTTCGTAAGAGGCGAGGCGTCTTAGGCTCGCGAGCCCTCAGATCGCTGATACTGCGAGAAAAGGCTGTCGAAGCCATCCCGGCTGGTTGTAACAGCTGAGGGATCTTGTTGGTGTTCAGTCCTGAGCGTTCAAGTAAGTATCTGCTAGGACACCGCTAGGGCAGGTGGTAGGAGGCAGGCAGGCGCAGGTTCAGGCTGGGTCCCTTCAGGCACGTGATGTTTCTTGAACCAAAAGCTTTTACAGGACGGAAGCTGGAATTGGCACCCACCGGGGAGCTATCAACTTTGACCCATCCCCCGAGACCCTGCTGGTGTGTGCGGAGCAGCTCACAGCCCTCTCGCTGTCTTTCTCTCTCTCGCTCTCTCTTAATGAACCTTTTCAAACAGAGCAGGCTCCACAGGGCATCCCTGTTAACATTTCTGCTTTCCGCAGAGCTTAAAGCGAAGTTTGGAGCAAGCGCGGATGGAGGTGTCCCAGGAGGATGACAAAGCACTGCAGCTTCTCCATGATATCAGGGAGCAGAGCCGGAAGCTCCAGGAGATCAAAGAGCAGGTATGGCCGCCGTTCCCCGGCCAGCTCAGACCGCGCGTCTCCGGAGAGACACGGGGGTGGGGGCAGCAAGGTATGTAGGTCATTCAGAAACTTCAGATGCCCTGTGATTTACATAAGTCGTGCTGTACTTGTTCCAGCTGCCTGTGAAGTCTGCACCCCATAACGTCTGATCCTCGTAAGAAAGATGTTGGCTTAGAGCAAGAGCAGGCAAACTGCAGCTGCCCGTGTGACAGATCTGGCCCACAGCTACAGATGCCCTTAAAATTGTTTAAGAGATGGATCCATCGATTGATGGATCCTATCTACTGGTTCACTCCCCACACTCCATGGTTGCCCTTCAGCTGGGACCGAAGCTGGGAGCTGGGAGCGTAGTGCAGGTCTCCCACGTGGGTGGCAGGGACCCAAGCCCGTGGGCCAGCACTGATGCCTCCCAGGGCCTGCACTCACAGGAAGCTGGCTTCAAGAGCCAGAGCCCGGCATCGACCCATGTGCTCCCGTGTGGGACCACGGGTGTCTGAACCACTAGGACTAATGCCTGCCCACCAGGGGTGGGTTTTTCATTTATAGATGATTGAGAGAAAAATTATCAAAAGACAAATAGTATTTTGTGATATGTGGAAGCTCTGTGAAATTGACATTTTAACATCTACCTCTCAGTTCTATGGGAACATGGCCACAGCGGCTTCCTGCCACAGAGCCAGGGCGAATGGTTCCTGCAGAGACTGGCAAGTCTGCGGAACTGGAGCCACTTGCTGCCAAACCTGCTACTGAAGGTTAACAGAGAAAATGCTTTTATGGCTTTTCTGGGGGGAAGCCAAGGCAATTCAGAATTTTACTTTTTTTTTTTTTTTTTAAGATTTATTGTATTTATTTCAAAGAGTTAGACAGCTAGAGACTTAGAGGGGTCGTCCATCTGCTGGTTCACTCCCCAGATGGCCTCAGTGGCTGGAGCTGAGCCAGTCTGAAGCCAGGAGCTTCTGCCAGGTCTCCCACCTTGGTGCAGGAGCCCAAGGACTTGGGTCATCCTCCGCTGCTTTCCCAGGCACATTAGCAGGGAGATGGATCAGAAGTGGAAAAGCCGGGCTTGAACTGGCATGCCCATATGGGGTGCTGGGACTTTAACTTGCTACACCACAGTGCTAGCCCCCAGAGTTTTAGCTCTGTACAGAAACATTCTAGAAGGAAAGTTCGTTGTTCAGGCCAAGTCCGAAGCAACATGGCATATCCGAGTGCAGAAAACTGGTTCCCTGTGGGTCCAGAAAAGAGAACGGGGACCTTTAAAAAGCCCACTCTACCCCCCCAACCCCCATTCTAAATGAGTCTTTTTTTTGTAGATGGCTCATTTTTATATTGCCTCATTGTTTCCTTTTTAGCATGGATTTTTCTGTCTTTTGAAGAAACTGTAAATAGAAACTTTAATGAAGCGATGGCAATGAGTAATTGGGGAGCTGAATGATCAGCTGCCAGGCAACTCTCATTCACTTCAAAAAACCTAATGGAAACACTGCTGGAAATGAACATTTTTGTCTCCGAGTAACACAAACTTGGCCATCTGGGTGGTGCTAATGTAAGAAACTCTTGCAAATAACTCCATCCTTGACTTACTCTTCAAAGTACGAGTTGCCGCCTTTGGGATTTTGTTGGCAAAATAAACGTATCGCCTTAATATTTTAAAGTGATGGGTTAATGTCCTCTCAAGAAACGTTATAAAGAGATGTGCATTGGACACTTGGCAAGTGGATCCCTGCGTGTGTGCACGGCACAGCACTATCCCTAGAGATCTGGAAGGGCACGTGCTCTTCGAATCTGCTCACAGGTGACTCCTGCTCCTTTTATCGACACCCGTTTTTCATCCTAGAAGTTACACGAGGGAGGGTTCTTTTTTTTTTTTTTTAAACCCTCCCACGGGTTCAATGTGTTTGGAAATTTACTTTTGGTGACTTCCCGGGGAAATGAAAGCTGTCTTTGGCCACCAGAGGGAGCAGCTGGGGTCCCATAGAAACCGAATCCCATAGAAACTGAAATGATCAGGGCATTTTGCAGAGGTCCACGCTGATGGTTGGGTTCAAAGTGGTGTCTTCTATGGTTCATCTCCCAGCTGGCAAGCATGTGGCGTTTCAGATTTAAGGACCACCAGAAGTTCCGCTTAGGGGGCAAAGAAAGCTTCTTGGATTTTATTTCTTAAATGAGAAGGATCTATTCAGGGGCCCTGTGGGAGTCTCGGGGAGCGCAGGGGATCTGCAGACCTGGACAGAGTGTTAATGCTCGCAGCGCACCGATTCCACCCAGCTCTGGGACTTCTTCCCTGCTCTTCTCTCGAGAGCTGCCACTCAGCCACTCCCCATAGAGTCTTCGGATTTGGTTTAAAAGGACACCCGAGAGTCCTATGCGGTCGTTTGATTCCTACCCTTTTAACTGATTTTTCCTCATCCCCCCTCCTTAGGGAAGGGAAGCGAAGTGAGGGTAATGCCCAAGTTGCTGTGTCCCAGGGTTTGTGAGTGGCTAAGAGCATGTCTGTTCCCCCTCCCTCAAATTCTGAGGATCCACTTGGAATATCTGGCGTGGGTGGGACTCGGCTCTCGTCCCCAGCTCTCGCATCTGATCATGCCGCTCAGACTTGTGGGTCCCTCCATGCTGGGACAGGAAGACAGCTCTCGCTCTCCCTCTCCCTCTCCTCTGTCTCGCTCTCCTCTCTCTCTTCTCCCTCCTTCCCCCCCCCCTCTCCCTCTCTCTCTGACCTGAATTCAGGAAAGAAAAGAGAGTCTGAGGGTACAACTTGCCGCAGCTCCTCCTCGTCTGCACAGCTTGGTGTCTGTGCCTGTGGGCAGGGCTGGTTTTTCCATTAGGCACAGTGGGCACAGGGGCCGTTAGACTCTTAGGGTCCCTTAAAATGTTTCCATTTTTTTTAATTAAAAAAGATTGAGCTTTTAGGCCAAAAAGTCACTTTTTATAGATAATATAAACATTTTTGCATTTATATTAATATATCATCACATGTAATTTGTTTTAAAAGATGTATTTATTTGAAAGGCAGAGTTACAGAGACAGAGGGAGAGATCTTCCATCCAGGTCTCCCCTCATCTGGGTCTCCCACGTGGGTCCAGGGGCCTAAGCACTTGGGCCATCTTCTGCTGTCTTCCCAGGCGCATTAGCAGGGCACTGGATTGGACGTGGAGCAGCCAGGTCATGACCCGGCGCCCATACAGGATGCTGGCTTCTTGGATAGCGGCTTCTCCCGCTGCGCCACAGTGTCATTTTCACAGAGGAAGGGGTCACGGAAGGCTCAGTTCCAAGAGCCATGAAAGTCACAATGGGGCCCTGGCTGAGGGGCCAGGACAGCGCCAGGCAGAGGGCGTCCTGTCTCCCCGTGGCTCTCACTCCCCCCGTGCGTTCCCACGACTGGGAGCTGGTTGTGAGATCTCTGTATCCTCTGCCTTCCCCTGCTTAGTGGCTACCAACCAGGGGAACCTGTGTGTCTCACCCTCCCCAGGGCTGGTCTTTGGGCAGGAGGGAGAGAAACGAGACCCTGCTCCAAGTCAGCCCCCTTCCCCCCGACCCCAGGGCCAAACTTTCTGCTAACACAGGGAGAGGTGTGGAAAACCGGTTTTTGTTAAGAGCCTTGCTTCCCCTTCAGTGTGGGCCGGGAGGATCTGCTTTTGCAGTGGAGTGAGAGGTCACCTTTGTACCCCGTCAGTAAATTACAATTTGTTGATTAAAAATTATGCTGGCATAATTATTTCCTGGGAGAACAGGTCTCAGAGATGTTACCGTATGCTGTTCACGTCAAAGACATCTCCACCCAGTCCCTTGTTCTTCTAATTGTCTCCCCACCCTACCCCACCCTACCCCACCCCGGGCGCCTTGGGTTAGAGACATGCTTATTCACAATTCTTACACTTAGCCCTGATCTTGCCGCAAAGAACATCTTCACACCTTGTCCAAAAAGCTCCCCAAACCATTGCCCGTTTCTTGTGGCAAATCCAGTCATGAATAGCCACAACCCAACTGTTCTGTTTTGCTTTTAAAAAGTTCCCTTTGGGAAAGAAGGGGCTGGCTTGGCTCACCGTCCAGGGTCGCGCGAGGGGACAAGTTTGCTCTTTCCCTGGCGCTTTTCTCACATTTGTCCAGAGCCAGAGTTTGGTGAGTCCTCCAGATTTCAGGGTGACTTGCAACGTTAAGTTCATCCTTCAGTTTTGGGCCCAGAAAAATTAATGGTGAGAAACTGACAATGATGATTTTCACCTTCCGGAATGCCTTCTACTGAGACTCCAATTACCCCCTTGCGCCGTCTGAAAGGTTAATTTTAAAAACTAGAACCATGTCTAATTGCCTTAGAGGCTCTTGACTTCCGAAGGACAAATCCGTAGAAGTGGCCACCCTTGGAGGAAACCCCCAGGAAGCAGTTTCTCTGCCAAGGGAACAGAATCCCTTTCGGCTGTCTTGTGTCGAAGTCTTAAGGCTCTGTGCATATTATGTGGTATCATTTGCTCAGAAGATTTTTAAAAATATTTTTAATTATAGTTTCTACTTTTTTCTGAAAAATTTTTTTTTTTTACTTGAAAGAAAGAGCAAGAGTGAGAGATGTCTTCTATTCATTCACTGGTTCACTTCCCAAATGCTTGCAACAGTCAGGGCTTGAAGCCAGGAACCCAGAACGCCATCAGGTTCTCCCACGTGGGTGGCAGGAACCCAGTTATTAGGCCGTGATCCACTGGCTCCCGGGAAGCATTAGCAGAAAGCTGGATCAGAAGCAGAGGAGCCGGGACTCAAGCAGCATTCTGTTGAGGGCTGCAGGTGTCCTGCTACATGCAACACCCACTTCCAGGGTGTCTCATTATAGCACATGTGTTCCCTGTGGTTTCCTTATGATCCACGTTCTACATTCCGTTTCGAGACTGGCTGTTCTTTTCTCCTTCTTTCCCCAACACCACCCTCTTTGCGTACTTGGTGTCTCTTTCTGGGTCCATCTTTTTTTTTTTTTTTTTTCTGGTGAAATATTTGTTTTATTGATTTGAAAGGCTTGCATGTATGCACACACACACACACACACACACACCCTACCTGCTGGTTCATTTTCAAAGTCCTACAACATCCAGGGCTGGGTGAGGAGTACCGCTGGGGAGAGGGTGTCCTACAGGGTTGGCATGAAGCCAACTACTTGAGTCATCCACTCCTGCCTCCCAGGGTGCGCATTAGCTGGAAGCTGGAATTGGAAGTGGACATGAGACTTGACCCCAGGGACTCGGATATGGGAGGCAGATGTCCCAGGCAGCATCTTAATTGTTGCATCAAACGCCCGTCCCGTGGCTCCATCTTTTCTACTCCACGTCTCCCGGGGCTTCTAGATCTGTTCTTTGCCAATCTCTCCTCCAAGTGCGCCTTCCCATGGTGGCCGGTGTTCTTCCCTCTCCACTGCCTCTTCTGTTGGGAAGTCTAAGTTCCCCTTTATTCCACTGCCCGTGCTTTAGGAGTACCAGGCTCAGGTGGAGGAGATGAGGTTGATGATGAATCAGTTGGAAGAGGACCTCGTGTCTGCGAGACGACGCAGTGACCTCTACGAATCCGAGCTGAGAGAGTCTCGGCTCGCCGCCGAGGAGTTCAAGCGGAAAGCGACAGAGTGCCAGCACAAACTGATGAAGGTAGTCTACCCCCAGGAGGGCGCCTGTGGGTGCAGCGATGGGTGAGCTTAGCAGGAGCACAGGTCGGAGAGATTATGGGGCACCTTGGGAAGCGCATGGTCGTTATGTGTGGAAGATAAGGTTCTTATCATTTATGATTATTATTTTGATTCCAGAGAGCAGGAAAGTATACCAGGTAGAGTTGTCTATAGACTTTTAGGTTGTTAGTTTTTCCCAGTATGTCGTATCCTTTTCAACTGACTATTTGTACATATTTATGTACGTACTATGGTAATTCAATGTTCGTATTCAGTGTGTGAAGATCCTACCAAGTTAGTTAGCGTTTCCATCCCTTTAAACATTTAACAAAGGTTTTGGGATGAGCATGTTTAATAACAACGGAGCATGTTTATGGGGTGCAGTGCAACATTTCAATACCTGTGTGCAGCGCGTGCTGATCAAATCAGGGACATTCACGTTTCCTCTGTTTGTCATTACCTTGTAATTGGAGCCTTCCAGCTCCTCTCTTTTATTCCGAGAAAAGTATGAAATGCTG
Source organism: Oryctolagus cuniculus (assembly GCF_051225735.1). Taxonomy (NCBI): domain Eukaryota; kingdom Metazoa; phylum Chordata; class Mammalia; order Lagomorpha; family Leporidae; genus Oryctolagus; species Oryctolagus cuniculus. The sequence goes on along the minus strand of NC_142887.1, from coordinate 19,892,507 downwards.
TTGTGAACTACAGTCACCCGCCATGTTATTTGACACTAGGAACAGAATCCTTCCATCTACCTCTGGTTTGGTGCCTGTATCCAGCTCCCTGTAACCCTCTGCTGTTACCTTTTCCTTCCTTACAGGCTAAGGATCAAGGGAAGCCTGAAGTGGGTGAATATTCCAAACTGGAGAAGGTACATTTTCCATGATTGGCTTTGCCGCTGTGGGTGCTTTTTTTTTTAAGTATTGCTATCAGTGGCCAGTCATTGATTAAGAATATGCTTGCAACGCCTTGAGAAGTGTCTTCCAGGCTTATTTTGAGGGTCCACCTCTGGGTGAGCACATTGACCGTTAGCTGTGGTTCTAAAAGAGCTAGATGCCATGTTTTGTCCTGCCTGCCCATGATCATCCATAAACACAGCTGCTTAATAACACAGGGAGATTCTGATGGAGGGGTGGGGCGACTTGGACTCTCTGTTTGCCATTTCTGTGTTGCTGGTCTTAGAGAAATAGCATGGAGACTTGCACTGCACTGAGACAGCCCCATCTCCCGTGAAAGGCCATCATTCCTCTTCTCATCCTCTCCTTGAGTAGGTTCTGGAAAAGAACACAGGGAGACCCCAGTAAAACCTCAAGAACGTAGGACTGCACTCAGTGTAGCAAGACTTTAATGCTGATTTGCCTTTTGCCTTATTTCCTGGGATTTTACAGATCAATGCTGAACAGCAGCTCAAAATTCAGGAACTCCAAGAGAAGCTGGAGAAGGTAAGCCCGAGGGGGCGTTTCGCGAGCTCCATCCCCATTCCCAGATTCTTTGCCTGGTCCTAGAGCACTAGTGACAAAAGACACAGAATTACTCATCCAGTGCCAAGGGAAAGGAAGGGGGAGTGAGCCATTACCTGAAAATATCAGAGTTCTGAATATGCTTTCTCCTTTTGAGATGTGTCAGCAGTGTTTATTTTTAAAAACTCTCAAGTAAAAGTTCTAATTATACTACACTAGAACCCAAGAGGCTGGTTTCTCTCGCCTTGTGGGGCCAGGCTCCCTGAGTGGCACGTTTAGAAGAGAGGCGTGGGCCATCCACCACCCATGCTGTGTCCATCAGTAGTGGATGCTTGGAGGTTCTGTGGTGTTGTCAAGTGCAGGGGGAGGAGGAGGGCTGAGTTCACAGCATTCTGCAGTTTGTGCTAGGACCCTCCTGGCATTTTTAATTAAAAAAAATTATCCCCCCCCCCTCATTGACAAATAAAATTGTGAATTGATTGACAAATACAATATATATTTCCAGTATACATTGTGATGCATTGATATATATGTGTGTATATGTACATATATATGCACTGGTACACTATGGAATGATTAACCAAGCTGATTATTAGCACGTTGGTCACCTCATGTGCTCAACCATTGGTGTGGGTGTGGTGAGAATACTACAGATCTGATCTTCGCAGTTTTCAAGTTGTCCCTTCAGTTGGACCCGGGAAATGCTTAACGACAGGGCTGGAATGAGTGTGGTTATGGGATGTGTCTTATCAAGCGTGTCTATGAATGGTTTAATGTGAGGATACTACAGAAAGCTCATAGGAACAGACATGAAAAGTTGAGTTTAATTTGATGCAGACAACTTTGGAAATCCACGCATAAGTTTTTTCTTTCTTTCATTCCTTTTGTTTAAAACCAGACTTATACTAAGAGAGAAAGAGACAGAGAAAGAGACTGAGAGGTCTTCCATCCGCTGCTCACTCCTGAAGTGGCCCAATAGCCAGGGCTGGGCCAGGCTAAAGCCAGGAGCTTCTTCTGGGTCTCCCACGTGGATGCAGGGGCCCAAGCACTTGGCTCATCTTCCACTGCTTTCCCAGGCCATAGCAGAGAGCTGGATTGGAAGTGGAGCAGCTGGGACTCACCTTGAGCCCATATGTGATGCTGGCGACACAGGCAGCGGCCCCATGCATAGTTTTTCATAATCCATATTTCCATGAAGACCCCTTATAGAATCTCTTCTCATTTTTTTCTTCCCTTTTTTTTTTTTTTTAAATTGTGCTAAAAGCCGGGCAATGTTAATTACCCTCTTAGCCCTATTTGCTCGTGTAGTTCAGTGGTGCTGAGTACATTTGCACTGTTGGGGAATGGATGCCTGGAACATTCCACATTGTGACAGTGAAACTCAGTACCCAGCAAACACCAGTCCCTCCCTGCTCTCGCTCTCGCCCCAGCTCTGGTAGCTCCCTTTCTACTTTCTGCTTGTATGGTGTTGACTGTTTAGATAGCACCCAGGAGGGCAGTCACGTAGTATTCACCTTCTGTGACTGGCTTCCTTAACCCGACATGCTGTCCTGAAGTTCCATTCATGTAGCACCTGTATTGGAATCGCCTTCCTTTTCGAAACTGAATCGCGTGGCATTGTATGGATCACCCTCATTTCTTTACCCCTCCCTGTCCCCTCCTTTCAAAACATTTATTTTCATTTATTTGAAAGGCAGAGAGAGAGAGAGAGGTAGAGGTGGAGACTTCCCATCTGCTGATTCATCCCCCAAATGCCTGAAGCAGCCAGGGCCTGGGCCATGCTGGAGCCAGGGGCCAGGAGCTGCATCCCGGTCTCCCACGTGGGCGACAGGAACTCATCAACTTGAGGCATGACCTGTGGTCTCCCCCAGCCTGCATTAACAGGAAGCTGGAACTGGAAGCAGGTTGGGTCTTGAACCCAGACATTCTGAGGGCAGTATATAAAACATAGTGTCACTGTAGGATGTATCACTATTGTGGCATTTATATTGTTTCAGTTTTTAAGTTAATTAAGCTTAAGCTTAAAAATTAGTGTGTTGAAATAACCTAAATTTAACTTCGCTAAATTAACAATGAAATTTTAAACACTGATTTTCAGCCACATTGCAAGGACTGAGTGGCCGCGTGTGGCTGGTGCTCTCACGTGGGACAATGCAGGTCTCGGACTTCTCTTGTAGTTCTCATTCATTCTTTTGAGAAGTTAGCATCAAAGCCAGTGAGTGTGAGTCCTCCGTCTCAGAACTCAGATCTTCGCCGAAGTGCCGCGAGAGCTGCAGTGAAGACGCGAACAGAAATTTGCAAATACAAAACTCGCTTTAAGAGGCTCAGCTGTTTTTTTTTAGAAAGACATGGATTTGTGAATGATCACAACACCCTGTTGTGTACTTTGAAAGGTATTTGTTTGCAAAAAGAAAAAGTTTAAATGATAGCTTTGGTCTTTTTTTTTTTTTTTTTCTTTTTTGACAGGCAGAGTGGACAGTGAGAGAGAGAGAGAGAGAGAGAAAGGTCTTCCTTTGCCGCTGGTTCACCCTCCAATGGCCGCCGCGGCTGGCGCACTGCGCTGATCCAAAGCCAGGAGCCAGGTGTTTCTCCTGGTCTCCCATGCGGGTGCAGGGCCCAAGCACTTGAGCCATCCTCCACTGCCCTCCCGGGCCACAGCAGAGCTGGCCTGGAAGAGGGGCAACCGGGACAGAATCCGGCGCCCCAACCGGGACTAGAACCCGGTGTGCCGGCGCCACAGGTTGAGGATTAGCCTAGTGAGCTGTGGCGCCGGCCATAGCTTTGGTCTTACTTTCTTGTAAATGCACCACACATTTTCCCTTGCATGACTAGCAAATGAGAGAATTAAAATAAGGAAAGTGAGCACGCAGAGGTTCCTGCAGTAGTTCCTGGGTGGCAGTCCACGTAGACCTGTTCATTTGCATTTGCTGCACCGCATCCGATTGATCGAAGATGCTAATGATTGTCACGTACAACACTCTCGCCTGTACCACAGAAAGAAAAGCACACCCGCTGTGATCACAGAGTGCATGCCTAAGCCAGTGCTGCTTTGAAGGAAACGCACCCTCAGATTAGACCAGAGGCAGAGCAGAGCCAGCGCCTCCACGCTGCGCAGAGCAGGTGCTGCGTGTGAACTCAGGGTACTGCTTTTCCCACTTAGGACAGCATCACTATCTTTTTTTTTTTTTAAAGATGTATTTATTTATTTGAAAGTCAAAGTTACACAGAGAGAAGGAGAGGCAGAGAGAGAGAGGTCTTCCATCCGCTGGTTCACTCCCCAATTAGACACAATGGCTGGAGCCGCACTGATCTAAAGCCAGGAGTGAGGAGCTTCCTCTGGGTCTCCCATGCAGGTGCAGAGGCCTGAGGACTTGGGTCATCTTCTACTGCTTTCCCAGGCCACAGCAGAGAGCTGGATCAGAAGTGGAGCAGCCGAGTCTCGAACCGGTGCCCACATGGGATGCTGGCACTGCAGGTGGTGGCTTTACTCGCTACACCACAGCGCTGGCCCCGTCGTCACCATCTTTTTGAAGTGAGTAAGCTTGGGCATCATCTTGTGTTCTCGCTGTCCTTGTAGGCTGTCAAAGCCAGCACAGAGGCCACCGAGCTGCTGCAGAACATCCGGCAGGCAAAGGAGCGCGCCGAGAGGGAGCTGGAGAAGCTGCAGAACCGGGAGGACTCTTCCGAAGGCATCAGAAAGAAGCTGGTGGAAGCCGAGGTGAGCAGGGGCCCCTGGCCCACGCCTGACTGACCCTGGGCCCCGGCGTGGCCGAGCATGCCTGACCTTGAGACCACAGCTGGCCTTTGGCTGTGCCCAGGGAAAGAAACCGCGAAGCCGTCACTTGCTGATGTTTGGCCAAGCTTTTCCTTCTGAAGGTCCCTTTGAAACTCGAGAGCCTTGGAAACAGCTCCCCCGAGGCGGAAGCAGGATCTGCCGTGGCAGCTTCAAGCGGAGAGCCCTCCCTCGCTGTTTGTTTCCCGCTGGCCTGCAGTCACCTGGGAGGGTCTGTTTTCTGCAGGGGACCGTGACTCCATCTCTGCGCGCCGCCTTCTCCTTCCTCTGTCTTCCCTGGCCCCTGCCCACCCCCACACTGCCGATCACATTGGTTCTTAAGGCTGTCCCCGTCCATCTGCGTGTCACGACTCTCGGAGCTACACTTTTGGGCCTCCTCTCGCCTTCAAATTCTTTGTTGTTGTTGTTGTTGTTGTTAATTGTTGAAATCATTGATACAATAATTATACCAGAAATACACAAGTGCCTTTTCGTTGTCAGAACAAACAAAAAGGAAACAAAAACCTAAAGCAAAACAGAAGAAAATAGAGTAAAAAGTGACACTTGCCCCTTACTCCTCCCTGCCTCCCCCACCCCTCGGTGTTGGCCTGCAGAATGGGTGGAGCTCAGTTGATCTCACCGTCTTCCTGTTGCTGGGTCATTTGCTTTTGCCTATCATGGTCTTGGCGTGAACCTTCTGGAATATGATTCTGTGGGGCCATCCTCACCCCCCACTCCCGGCTGCATTTTCCACTGCTCGCCTGTAACCCCAGCTGGGTGTCTGAACAGTGCATCAGATTTGGAATGGACTCGGTACCTTTTCCCCCAAGCCTGGCCTCTTTCCTCAGGGTCCCAGTCTGGTCGGGGCCACCAGCATCCGTTTGGTCACCCTAGGCGTGAAGGCTTGGCAAACTCAGCTTGTCCTGACCCTGGAGTCGCTGCTCACCCAGTCCTGTAAACACGCTTTGCTCTCTCCTGCATCCCCGGCCTGTCATTTTTGTAGCCTGTCCCGGCCCCTTTCCTCTTAGCTGAGCAAACATAGTGCTTTATTGACCTTTTGTTTCCATCCAGTCTTTCCTTCCTCCCAGCTAGCTCACACAGTGTAAGTTTCCTGGGCCCTACACACCTTGTGCGCCATCCCAAACCTACATCTGTGTATCCTACGTGCACCCCAGAACCTGGTACGGGAGACTCAACCATTTGACCCATAAATGCTACCATTCCACCTGCTTGCCCAGCTGACAAATGGCTGTATGGCCATTCTGGACTCTACTGAGAACGCAAACTGGCTCCTGACCACCTCCGTGATTTTGCAAATGTGCCCGCCTCCTTGTGAAATGCCCTCCACCCTCCCTGCCTCAAAGGGCCCTACGCAGTCTCCGGAGCTCCCACCTCTGTGCCTCCTCCACTTGACCGATCTGCTAAAAGCACTCCTCCCCGCCCGCCGCCTCCCACCTCCCCGGGTGCCTGTTTGCCTCATGGTTCTTCCCCCTCTTAACCTATAACGTGTGTGTTTGTGTTTGTCTTATCTTTCCCAAGGGCAGGAACTATGCCATCTTCCTCTCTTTTTCCCGTGATGCCTAGCGGGGTGCTTTGCAGATAGTAGGTGCTTGGTAAATATTTGAATGAATGAATGCACTCTTGTAACCTACACAACTGAGTCCCTGAACCATAGCATCTTAACTTCCTCCGCCGTTGCTTTGGGTGCCTGACACTTGTCTTCCCGACTCGAACGTTTGCTTCCTGGGGACTCTGCCTCGGTGCAGGTGTTGTGCCCGTAGCAGTTACGCCATTAAAACTCTCTGATTGATTCACGATCTACAGGAACGCCGCCATTCTCTGGAGAACAAGGTTAAGAGGCTAGAGACCATGGAGCGTAGAGAAAACAGACTGAAGGATGACATCCAGACAAAATCCCAACAGATCCAGCAGATGGCTGATAAAATCCTGGTGAGCAGGAGCGGAGGTTGACGAGTTCAAAGACAACAGGTTAGAGGTTGCCAAGGGAAGGGGGTAAGGAGGAGAACTAATTGTCACAGCAGGGGAGGTGCCGCCCCGTAGGTGAGCGGAGGGAGCCACCTCGTAGGATAGCACGGATAACCGAACACTGGACATTTCAGCACTGGAAACAGACCTCTAAGTAGTATTTTTTTGCTCGGTTTGCTACTGCCTGGCATTTTTTTTAGTAGAATGTGCATCTTTCATTTTCGATCCATTTTTGTGGGTGCGTCTACCTACTTCTCTCAGCGGAGCTTTGTAGGGTCATTAACTTTGCAATTTTAAAAGCTATAGGGGTTTGGACCTTTAAGACTGAAACCTGGGTTCTTGCTTTTAGAGAAGAAAGAAATTAGTCACACAGGATTGTTTTTCTCCGAGTAGTATTTGTCATAGGTCCACCTTCACCCACTCGCTTTCTCTGCTACACTTGGTTATTGCTTGTTTCCCTCTCCCTAGTGGAGCGGGTCTTGTTTCTGGGTTTGTGATGGTCCTGACTCGGTCTTGGGCGCTGGTGACCAGGTTGGCGGCAGGGATGCCTGGGTTGCACTGGTGGACGCGCTGCAGTTTTGCCCTGCCAGGGTGGAAGGTGGCCCCTTTGAAGGGCTCTGCTTGGATCTCAGTGCAAAGCCCGAGATCTGATGTCACGTTTGAGAGACTTAGTGATGACTGGCGTCCATTCCTAAGCCGCCCCACCCCCTCACCACCCCTAGGAGAGGCTCTGAAGTAGTTGGCCCTTTCTCCCCACCATAAGGAGGGGAGGTGGTGAGCAGGCCGCTTCATCTCTCTCTCTCTTTGCATCACTTGTGGGAAATGAGTCACTGTTAACTGTGCAGACTCAGGAATGGCCAGCTTACAGGCCTAGGCAGCACTTAATACCACACCAAACCTGAGCCTTTCCAAACAGTGCATTTCTCTGCGTAGATTTGTAAATATATGGAAGTTCTTGAACAAACGGAGAAAAGAGGAATCAGTTAAGTTGTTTTGCTTTGACACCCAGTCTTCATGTATATGTCTGCACAGAAAGACAAATGTGACTGTTAGTCTACTCTATCTGTTCTCTTGTTCCGTCATCAAAGTTTCTCTTGGCTATTGTCAAGTGTGTCGATTTTATTGTAAGTAAAAATTAGACCTCACTGAGATCCCACCACCACTATCCCTTGCTTGGTACAAATGAAGTGATTAACTCTCTTGTGGTTGCAAAGTGTCTCTCTGTTTAATGGTGATGTGTTCATTCATTCATTCAACAAATATTTAATGAGCTTCTACTATGTGCCAGGCACTGTTCCAGGAGCTGGAAATATAGCAGCAAACAGCAGTATTTGCATAACCACAATGAAGGATTGATCTCCTACATATAGAAAAGAGATGTTTAAAAAATGACAACAACAACAAAAAATGCCAAACCATCCAGAAGTCAGGCTGCAGAATATCTGCTTTCCTAAGGTTCCCTTGTCACTGCAACACAGGAGGGTGGAGTTCTGTGTTCACGGGTTATGCGTTGTCAATGCCTGCTGGTATGCAGACCAGACGCCTTTATTTATCAGAACATACCTTTTGCTCAAGAGCCCCGTGCTCAGGCCACAGAGTCCTTAGGAGAAGGGCAGAGAGTGGTCCCGAACACCATTATGTAATGATGACGCTTGGAACAGATCCCAAAATGTCACCTGCTCTAGGGCAGCTTCCTTTCTGGTAAGAACTCTCAAAGGCGGGAATCGGGGCAGCGTGGCAGCAGCCGTCTGCTCTAACAGAGGAAGTCCTTGTAGGGCACCTTGTACGTGGGTCCACGTAGGCCCTTAAAGCACATTTTCATTAATTACAGTCCTGTTCACGTTCGACTTTTTTAAGATCACATCTGTTAGATTACAATAGGTTTTGTGCACCTGGCCTTTAAGCTCGACTACTTTAGTGGCCACCAAAGCAAAGCCAACGCTTGCAGTTTTTAGAATTTACCAAGCTGAATTGCTAATATTTTTTGTGCATGTGAATCTCAAAGTACTTTTTAAATCCCATTTTATGGACATATCCTCTATAGTTTCCTCATCCTTCAAAATTCTCATAATTGCTTCCACTTCAAAGAAAAATTTCATGATGGTATGAAGAGATGAAAACTTGGAGTGATGACTTTTGATCCTGGTAATTAACTAATGGGTCCAGATTCACGGGAATTAATGTAGATGCAGCTCCTTGTGCGTGTAGAGACTGTTTTAGTGAACTGAATGCTGCCTTTTAAAAGATCCGTTTATAATACTCTGGCAAATGAATTGGTATAATTTTCAAAAATGAATCACGATTTCATTTAAAAGCAGGAAACAAAGAACTGAGAGAACATTAAATCAGAGCCACTTGTGTTACTCCAAATTCTCTTCCCGTCTTTAACGTGAATGTGCATGCATTTCTACGTCACTACTATCGATGTGTTTTATGTTCAGCTCGGTTCCCGTTTGCACCGTGTCATATAGACATTATATTATGTACACATCTCTAGGTACTCCTGTGCTGTTCACACCAGTCAGTTAAAATAATCCCTCCAAAAAAGCACTACAGTCATGTCATAATGTTAGTTTTCCTTTTTAGCTAGGGTTCTTGAGCAATGCAAAATATTCTTTATCATCGCAATCAATCAAAGTTATTTTCTTGCTGAAGGCCATCATAGCAGTGGAAGTGACCCGAGACTCAAGATGCTAGTCAGGAGCTTTTGTGCTGCCCTAAACTTGGAAATGTTGCTTTGTTCCACGTATTTCTCTGTGCAAAGATGAAGAGCTGGCTTTGACCTGTCATGGTGACAAACTTCTGATCCCAGGCCTCACAGCCCACCAGCTGTGTGCATATCCGTGTGTGAACACTCGGACATGGAGAACCAGGGCCAAAGAACTGTGGTGATTTCCTTCCCAAGAACCTCAGGGCTAGAAATGGAGGAGCAGCTGCCTGCTACCCGTGGTGCTGTACCAAAGTCATGTTTCCTCTGAATGTCTAGCGTCTGCTGTGATGGCCTGCCCTTTGCACACCTAACCATCTGTTTTCCTATGTGCAGGAGCTGGAGGAGAAACACCGGGAAGCCCAGGTCTCAGCGCAGCACCTGGAAGTACACCTGAAACAGAAAGAGCAGCACTACGAGGAAAAAATCAAAGTAAAGACACTTTCTGATCTCCTCTGACGCCCCCCCGAGCGTGCCCAGCCCCCCTCTGTCCCTGGGTACTTTCAGCCACCTCCTGCTAGACTGAAGGACTTCGTGGGTAAATGCTGTCCTTCCTCCGTGGGGGGACGTTTCAAATCTGAAGTTTAAATTTGGTCATTAACTTTCTCAACTGCATCTTTATTTATTTATTTATTTATTTATTTATTTATTTTTTGCCCACTGTCATTTAGGTGATAGTCATTTAGATTGAGCCATGCATTCACCAGTTTTTGCGTAAAGAATATATATATATGTATGTGTATATATATATATATGTATGTATATATGTATATTTTTGGCATTTCAGACCTGAGCCTCTATTCCTGTTATTTAAAATGTACCCTTGAGAAGTGTCGTGTCCACTGGTAACAGGCTCTCTGGTTTTTTCTGAAAATGTGTTTATTTCACCCATTTTTTTTAAATGACTTATTTTGAAAGACAGAATTGCAGATAGAGAAAGGGAGAGACAGAGAAATCTTCCATCCATTGGTTCACTCCCCAAATGGCTGCAATGGCCAGGCGTGGGCCAGGCCAAAGCCAGGAGCCAGGAGCTTCTTCCAGGTTTCCCACATGGGTATAGGGGCCCAAGGACTTGGGCCATCTTCTACTGCTTTCCCAAGTGTGTTAGCAGGGAGTTGGATTAGAAGGGGAGCAGCTGGGACTCAAACTGGTGCCTACATGGGATGCCGGCACTGCAGATGGCAGCTAAGCCACAGCACTGGCCTCACAAATTCTTTCTTAGCTGTGTTTAATCTATTAGATCCATCCATTGAGTTTTTAACTTCAGTTATTGTGTTTTTTATTTCTAGGCATTTTAGTTGTTCTTTCCTGAGTTTATTAGATTATTCAAGACAGTAATTGCCTATTCTTTCCTTCATTTTCAAGTCTTTTACTTCTTTAGATGCATTAAGCATGATTGTGTTCAGATCTGTTTTTGCTCTGTTCTGTTGGTTCTTTGTTATGGTGTCTTTTTCTCTGTGTGTGCTTAGTGAGCTGTGTGTTTTCCTTGGAAAATTAATGATGGAAATTCTTTGAGGCCATGGGTACAAATGTGTGCCCATTTTGGGAGATGACCATGGGCTTTGATATCTTTCTCTTTTTGATCTTTGAAGCTATCAAAGCTGAAGCTTAAGTTCTTTCATTTCAGCAACTACCTCAGGTTAAAACAGCTTACTATCCTTACCTCTTCTTGCTTCTGTTTCCACTTAGATTTTGCTATGTGATTTCTTACTGTCTTGTCAGCTAGGTGCTTTTGAGAGAATGTTTACCATATTTTATCTATCATTTTAAATCATTTTCAGTTGAAGGGCGGGCCTGACACCTTGTCCAGTATATTATCAGAAATGGATATAGATGCCAGCCTATCAATTTTTTTTTTTTTTTTGACAGGCAGAGTGGATAGCAGGAGCCAGGTGCCTCTCCTAGTCTCCCATGGGGTGCAGGGCCCAAGCACTTGGGCCATCCTCCACTGCCTTCCCGGGCCACAGCAGAGAGCTGGACTGGAAGAGGGGCAACTGGGACAGAATCCGGCGCCCTGACCGGGACTAGAACCCGGTGTGCTGGCGCCGCTAGGTGGAGGATTAGCCTATTGAGCCGCGGTGCCGGCCTCAATTTCTTTTTAAAATCACATTATCATAAATTTCTACCAAGCCTTTCATTCATTGTTATATTCTTATATTCTTTTTTTTTTTTTTTTGGAAAGATTCATTTATTTATTTGAAAGGCAGAATGACAGAGATTCTAGTCCCTGGTTTGCTCCCCAAATGCCCACAGCAACTGGGGCTGGTCCAGGTCAAAGGCAGGAGCCTGGAACTCCATCTGGGGTGGCAGGGCCCAAGCACCTGGACCATCTTCCCCAGCTTCCCCCAGAACATTAGCAGGGAGCTGGATCAGAAGCAGAGCAGCTGAGACTCCAGCTGGCACTCCAGTGTGGGATACCTGTGTCACAAGTGCTGACTTAACCCACTGAGCCACACCATTGGCCCCCATTCTTCCACTCTTGGTAATCACAGGTTGGTCATTATATCTCAAACACTGTCACTTCCCCTTCCAATCAGACATTGAAGGAAGTTTTCAATGTCTGTGGTGATCTTAGAATCGGTTTGGTTGGAATTCTCAGAGGAGAGTGGTTCTTTAGTGAGACCAAACATTCAGAGGTTCTCACAGTGTCACTGCCATCACCTCCCTGGTACCTGCTTTTCTATATTTACTTATTATTTGTTTAAATGGTAGGAGTGTGCGTGCAGGTATGCTCCCCCTATCCACGGGCTCACTCTCCAGACTTTCTCAGAGCTAGATCTGAGCCAGGTCGAAGCTGTGAGCTGGGAACTCAGTCTTTCTTCCAAACCAGTGGCAGGTACTCAAGTGCTGGAGCCATCACCCGCTGCCTGCCAGGCTGTGCGTTAGCAGGAAGCTGGGGTCAGGAGCAGGGTTGGGACTGGAGCCCAGGACCTCCAGCAGGAGAAGACCCATCCCACCTTCTTTCCTTTGTCTCTTTTTTTTTTTTTTTTTCATCAATGTGAAAATTATCTAGCGATGACTTCAAGGTGTTCTCATGTGACCTCCTACTTTAGTGCATTTTAAACTTTACCAATCTTTTTGGTTTGAGTACCTTCTGGCTTCCAGACTTTTATCTCTAGAATAAGCTAATTTTCAGGAAATGATGCGACTACACACACGGTAGTTCATTGGCATATTTGCATGATAAAAATAATTCTCTGAAACCCATCCTATGATTTGGGTGATTATATTGACATTCTTGTCAAATGCCGCATTCTATCTTAAATTGACGTAGATGCGTTGCAGTGGAATCTCATTTCAAACCTGGTCCTCACTCCCCCATCTCCCCTGAACATCTTGTTGTTCATCCTTCTGCCTGTTGAGTGCTCTCCGAGCTAAGAGATGTGTGCGTTCCTGATGGCAGCTCGTCCCTCCCGGCCCCACTCTCCTCTTGCTGTTCATCACTGAGGAGGTTGAGGTCCCATTCCTGAGAGTGTATCTCATTGCGTAAGCACTTGTAAGAAAGGCGCATGCCCAGTCTACATCTCCTGCGGTCTCCACCACCTTCTAGACGGAGAGAACCGTGTTTGTGGATCCCAAGGTCTGTTAGGGAGAGATCTGTTTTCTTCGGTTGTTTTTACTGGGAATTGTATAAAACCACTTGTTTATGTCCTGTTCTGCTTTACGTCTCCTGTTCTGGCCTCTGTGAGACCCTCTCAGTAATGACTGTGCTCACACCCGAGATTCTGCCCTGTTCTCGCTCACAGTTCTAGAACTGTGCTCTGACGTCCAGGAGAACGGGTCGCCTGTCCCGCCGAGCTGCAGCCTTCTTCTCATGACCCTGTTCCCCAGCCGTCCGCTCTTCTCCACCGACACTGCCCTATTTTCCCCATCAGTCAGCTGTAGTTAAAAGCCCTCTTTGAAATTTGTTCTTTCCTTTCTTAAAACTGCGGGCCCCCTCCCTGCTTACTGGCCACGCGCTGTGAAGTCCTTTCACAATAGGCATTGTGGGAAAGGTGGTTTTCAGCCTTCGTCCTTCCTGTTGTCCTCCTTGACGCCTTTGGTGTCATTTGGAAAAGCTGGGTAGAGTGTCTGTGATGTGAGCCACAGGGCTGTGCTCAGAGGCTTGGGTGAGTCTGAACGCCTGCCTTCTCCCTTTCTTCCCTGCATGTCGTTTTGGTGACCGGGAGGAGCTGTGTGTGTTTCGCAGAAAGTTAGATGGAGCTGGTGGTTGGTGACACTGTAGCTGATTTGTTTTATTCTTTAGGAACAGTAGATGCTAACAGTGGCGCTCCTAGCACTGAGAACACATGATTTCCTATCCTCTGGGAAAGATTTTTCCTTCTGGTGACTTTTTTTGTTGTTGTTGTTGCTGCATGAGAGGAATGATTGGAAGAGAGAGGCATTTTTTTTTCTCTTTTATCTAGTCTTTTCAATCTGTTAACCATCCACCTGTGTTTTCAGTGGGCAACATCCTCTTGTCCCTGGCTGTTGGTGATCATCCTTGGCCTTGGTTGCAGACTTCAGTGTCTGTCCCTCTGCACATAGCCCAGGAGTATGCAGAATTAATTTTGTGCAGATTAGCACAGAACACATTGGCTAAGAAAATCTTATCTCCAGGCAAAAACCGCAAGCGATCAGAACTTTATTCTCTAGGTCAAGATCACTAGGGAGATATCATTCCCTCCCCATCCAGGCGTCTAATTTGTTTGGGCAAGAGCTCTCTGGGCTTTTTGGCTGCTGGTTTTAAATACATTTCTTAGTTTATGTCCACCTGTTACTTGCCTTTTCTTGGTGGGTCCTGATTCCTCCATCTCATCACAGTCGATAGACTCCTTATTTCTGCTTTCTTTTCACTCCAGTTTGGAGGCCTGAGACCTCCTCACTGTTTTTGCCTCTTCCTTGACACCAACCTGGGTTGAATCTTCCAGGCTCTGCTTTGCCTTGAAGGTCTCCATTCACTTCTTCCTTTGTTCCTGCAGGTGTTGGACAATCAGATAAAGAAAGACCTGGCTGATAAGGAGAGTCTGGAGAACCTGATGCAGAGACACGAAGAGGAGGCCCACGAGAAAGGCAAAATCCTCAGCGAGCAGAAGGCGGTAGGTGGAGGACTCGCAAAGCCAGCTTTCGAAGGAGGGGTTTCTGGAAATGCCAAGAATCACCCACCTGGGAAGGCTCCATTGCATCTGGTGCATTCTTTCTGTCAAGTCCCCTGGGGTTTGTGGATAGCAGGACGCTTCCTCTGCACCTGCTTCCTCACCTAAAGGTAGCAGAGCAGGGGGCCCCGCGTGACCAGTTCTGTGCTCTTTGTCAAGAGCTCTCACTGATCTCCTACCTGCTGGGATGGGGTTCTTCAAAATGCCCAGTGGCTCTCAGTCTCTCACTTTTTGTTGCTTCTTACTTGCCTGTTCTCTCTCTGTTAACCCTGACCCTACCCTTGTTAACACACACATTGTCTCAGACCCCACTGAGACTTTGCACATCAGAATCTGTAAGCGAGGGTCCTGGGAAAGTTACAATTCATTAAATCTGGGACACTTTGATGTAGAGGGTTGGAACAACTGCGGCTGGGCGAGCGAGAAGGAGTCACTGGGAAGTGACAACTCTGTGGGAGATGATGAATGTGAACCTGCAGGCCCGGGTCACCTGCCGATGACACAGAGCTGTACCGAGGCTTGCTTGCAGGATGCCGCGTCCTGCACGGGTTCCTCTACATGTTTTTTGTGCAAACCATGTAGCTTGTGTGAAGACCTTTAAGTCTGTTGAACAAACAGCTGCGGCCCCTCCCTCTGAGTGGG